>NW_027362766.1:10144133-10721633 GCF_046119375.1 Phyllobates terribilis | reverse complement strand
CCCCCCTCCCCTCTCGCTCGCTCCCCTCCCTCTCCTCTCGCTCGCCCCCCTCCCCTCTCGCTCGCCCCCCCCCCTCTCGCTCGCCCCCCCTCTCGCTCGCTCCCCTCCCCTCTCGCTCGCCCCCCCCTCCCCTCCCCTCTCGCTCGCCCCCCCCTCCCCTCTCGCTCGCCCCCCGCCCTCCCCTCTCGCTCGCCCCCCCCCTCCCCTCTCGCTCGCCCCCCTCCCCTCTCGCTCGCCCCCCTCCCTCCCTTCTCGCTCGCCCCCCTCCCTCCCTTCTCGCTCGCCCCCCTCTCGCTCGCCCCCCCCTCCCCTCTCCGCTCGTCCCCCTCCCCTCTCCGCTCGTCCCCCTCCCCGCTCGTCCCCCTCCCCTCTCCGCTCGTCCCCCTCCCCGCTCGTCCCCCTCCCCTCTCCGCTCGTCCCCCTCCCCTCTCCGCTCGTCCCCCTCCCCTCTCCGCTCGTCCCCCTCCCCTCTCCGCTCGTCCCCCTCCCCTCTCCGCTCGTCCCCCTCCCCTCTCCGCTCGTCCCCCTCTCCGCTCGTCCCCCTCCCCTCTCCGCTCGTCCCCCTCTCCGCTCGTCCCCCTCTCCGCTCGTCCCCCTCTCCGCTCGTCCCCCTCTCCGCTCGTCCCCCTCTCCGCTCGTCCCCCTCTCCGCTCGTCCCCCTCTCCGCTCGTCCCCCTCTCCGCTCGTCCCCCTCTCCGCTCGTCCCCCTCTCCGCTCGTCCCCCTCTCCGCTCGTCCCCCTCTCCGCTCGTCCCCCTCTCCGCTCGTCCCCCTCCCCTGTATGATGCCGGGTTTGGGTTAGCGGTCAGTGACTCTGGTCTGTCATGGCGGCTGCCTGTGCCCATCGCTCTTCTCACCTTTTTTTCTCCTTTTTTGCTCAGTTTATGGACTGCTTCATGATTGGCCGGGACCTGGTGCGGCTGCTGCAGAACGTCGCGCGCCTTCCGGAGTTTGATTTGTTATGGAAGGACATGCTGCACAACCCTCAGGCCCTGAACCCCCAGTTCACAGGTGCGTGCTCCCACCGTAATGGGCGCAGGGTCACGGCCAGGTGCGCCTTGTCTGGGTGCCGCTGATCTCCTGCTCTGGAGATGGTGGGCTGCAGATGATCTCGCTGCTCCATCCTTCAGGCAGGGCCTGATTACGTCCCGCGTCCTCCACATCTGTTCATAGCCGCGCGATGCGACTTCGGCAAAGCACCTGGAGCGGTGAGCGTGTGGGTCAGTGAGGGGCTGCACCTGGAGCGGTGAGCGTGTGGGTCAGTGAGGGGTTGCACCTGGAGCGGTGAGCGTGTGGGTCAGTGAGGGGCTGCATCTGGAGCGGTGAGCGTGGGGGTCGGTGAGGGGCTGCACCTGGAGCGGTGAGCGTGGGGGTCGGTGAGGGGCTGCACCTGGAGCGGTGAGCGTGGGGGTCGGTGAGGGGCTGCACCTGGAGCGGTGAGCGTGGGGGTCGGTGAGGGGCTGCGCCTGGAGCGGTGAGCGTGGGGGTCGGTGAGGGGCTGCGCCTGGAGCGGTGAGCGTGGGGGTCGGTGAGGGGCTGCGCCTGGAGCGGTGAGCGTGGGGGTCGGTGAGGGGCTGCACCTGGAGCGGTGAGCGTGGGGGTCGGTGAGGGGCTGCACCTGGAGCGGTGAGCGTGGGGGTCGGTGAGGGGCTGCGCCTGGAGCGGTGAGCGTGTGGGTCAGTGAGGGGCTGCACCTGGAGCGGTGAGCGTGTGGGTCGGTGAGGGGCTGCACCTGGAGCGGTGAGCGTGGGGGTCGGTGAGGGGCTGCGCCTGGAGCGGTGAGCGTGGGGGTCGGTGAGGGGCTGCGCCTGGAGCGGTGAGCGTGGGGGTCGGTGAGGGGCTGCGCCTGGAGCGGTGAGCGTGGGGGTCGGTGAGGGGCTGCGCCTGGAGCGGTGAGCGTGGGGGTCGGTGAGGGGCTGCGCCTGGAGCGGTGAGCGTGGGGGTCGGTGAGGGGCTGCGCCTGGAGCGGTGAGCGTGGGGGTCGGTGAGGGGCTGCGCCTGGAGCGGTGAGCGTGGGGGTCGGTGAGGGGCTGCACCTGGAGCGGTGAGCGTGGGGGTCGGTGAGGGGCTGCACCTGGAGCGGTGAGCGTGGGGGTCGGTGAGGGGCTGCGCCTGGAGCGGTGAGCGTGGGGGTCGGTGAGGGGCTGCGCCTGGAGCGGTGAGCGTGTGGGTCGGTGAGGGGCTGCGCCTGGAGCGGTGAGCGTGTGGGTCGGTGAGGGGCTGCGCCTGGAGCGGTGAGCGTGGGGGTCGGTGAGGGGCTGCACCTGGAGCGGTGAGCGTGGGGGTCGGTGAGGGGCTGCGCCTGGAGCGGTGAGCGTGGGGGTCGGTGAGTCGCTGCGCCTGGAGCGGTGAGCGTGGGGGTCGGTGAGGGGCTGCGCCTGGAGCGGTGAGCGTGGTGTCAGTGAGGGGCTTGCACGGTAATGAGGAGGACTATCAGCCCCAGCAGATCGTCCCCCGCCCTGCACTTGGGAGAGCCGGGTGACAATCCGTATGGCCGCCATCACCGAGCTCTCCCAGCATCCTGAGAGGGTTCTCGGCTGCTGCCGCGAGTGGCATCACAGGAGACGAGCGGCACCTGGCGGAGGCGGCCGCTTCTCATCACCTGCTTTCTGTCCTCCAGGAATCCTGCAGCTCCTTCAGTCTCGCACGTCCCGGAAGTTCCTGGCTTGTCGTCTGACCCCCGACATGGAGACCAAGCTGCTATTCATGACGTCCAGGGTACGACCGCCCTCTGCACTCACCTCCAGAGCTGCATTCATTGCTCTTACATCATGTGTAGTACTCCAGTCACCTCCAGAGCTGCAAACATTGGTCTTACATGATGTCTCATACTCCAGTCACCTCCAGAGCTGCAGTCATTGGTCTTACATGATGTCTCATACTCCAGTCACCTCCAGAGCTGTACTCACTAGTGTTGCATAATGTCTCATAACTAGTCACCTCCAAAGCTGCACACACACTAGTGTTACATAATGTCTCATACTCCAGTCACCTCCAGAGCTGCACTCCCTGTTCTTTAGGTTACTATGTTTGCACACTTTGCTTTGTGCTGCAGTTTGCAGATTACTTACATTGCCATTCAGTGAAGCAGAGTACATGAGCGCTGCTCTGGGAAGGGGGGGCCGGGCTGTCTCTGCGCGCTGCGGCGCACCGCCTGTCCCCCCGTGCAGTGCACTGCCCTCTCGCTGTCTTCACCCTGTCCCTGCAGGTCCGGTTCGGGCAGCAGAAGAGATACCAGGACTGGTTCCAGCGTCAGTACCTCTCCACCCCAGACAGCCAGTCCCTGCGCTGCGATCTGATCCGCTACATCTGCGGTGTGGTGCACCCTTCCAATGAGGTGCTGAGCTCCGACATCCTGCCCCGCTGGGCCATCATCGGGTGGCTGTTGACCACCTGCACGGTGAGTGTGCGTGGCATTGTGGGTAAGGTCAATGCCGGCCTCGTCCTGACCACTCTGCCTCTCTTACAGTCCAATGTGGCCGCCTCGAACGCCAAACTCGCCCTGTTCTACGACTGGCTCTTCTTCAGCCCCGAGAAAGACAGTATCATGAACATTGGTGAGTCCACAATACCGGCCCTCTAGCCGCTTCCCCCCCGCGCCTCCGGCACTCTAGCCGCTTCCCCCCCGCGCCTCCGGCACTCTAGCCACTTCCCCCCCGCGCCTCCGGCACTCTAGCCGCTTCCCCCCCGCGCCTCCGGCACTCTAGCCACTTCCCCCCCGCGCCTCCGGCACTCTAGCCGCTTCCCCCCCGCGCCTCCGGCCCTCTAGCCGCTTCCCCCCCCGCGCCTCCGGCACTCTAGCCACTTCCCCCCCGCGCCTCCGGCACTCTAGCCGCTTCCCCCCCGCGCCTCCGGCCCTCTAGCCGCTTCCCCCCCGCGCCTCCGGCCCTCTAGCCGCTTCCCCCCCGCGCCTCCGGCCCTCTAGCCGCTTCCCCCCCGCGCCTCCGGCCCTCTAGCCGCTTCCCCCCCGCGCCTCCGGCCCTCTAGCCGCTTCCCCCCCGCGCCTCCGGCCCTCTAGCCGCTTCCCCCCCGCGCCTCCGGCCCTCTAGCCGCTTCCCCCCCGCGCCTCCGGCCCTCTAGCCGCTTCCCCCGTCCTGTATCCCTCACTGCACCCTTTCTCTCCGCAGAGCCGGCTATCCTGGTGATGCATCACTCCATGAAGCCGCATCCTGCCATCACCGCAACGCTGCTGGATTTCATGTGCCGGGTAAGAGATAATGGGCCGTTCTGTACGGAGGGAGGATCGGTGTTAGGGTGGCACTGTAGGCCCGCTCTCCACGCCCGCTCCTCCGCCCCTTATATTCCAGCATAATGACAGTAAATCTGTGATTTCTGCACCCACCATGTACAGTACAGGTGCGGCAGGCGCCCCCCCCCCCCCCCGGGCGCAGCAGAGGTCCAGGCGTGCCCCTCCCCCCCCCCCCCCTGGGCGCAGCAGAGGTCCAGGCGCGCCCCCCCCCCGGGGGCAGCAGAGGTCCAGGCGCCCCCCCCCCCCGGGGGCAGCAGAGGTCCAGGCGCCCCCAACACTAAGTACCTAGCAGATTTAGGGGAGGAGGAAGGTGCTGACAATAAATCTATATAAATAAACGTTATATATTCTGTATGTGTAATTATATAGTAACAGGATGCAACCGACAAGACGGCCAAGTATCTTGTTATTAGAGATATTATCCTGCCCCTACGGCACGGTGAGGCCGCGAGTCCTCCGCCACCGGGTAAAGAACGCTGCTTCAGGAGCGATCAGCACTCGCTGCCATCTACTTCATTTATAGTGATATTGGTGCCAGATAGCTGACAAGCAGCTCGCCGTTATCCTGAGACCACCGCGTTACCCCGGCCAGCAGGGGGCGCACTCCACAGAATTCCTGCATCCTCCATCAGTCATGGCTGCACTCGTCCCCTCCACCGGGTCCAGGAGACGCTCAGAAAATGCAAACAATGTTCCCAGTTTTGGAGTTTGGCTGCAGGAAGTGGTCCTGTGGGACCCCCGCCCTCCGCTTTAGTAACCCCCCCCCCCCCGACTGCGGATTATTGTTCTCTGCGTACTCCAGGTTTTTCTCATTTGCTTCAGATGCTGAATCCTCCACATACAAAAATCACAAATCATGTGTGACGGGCCGGCCGCCAGCCCCGAGGAGCAGTCACCAAATACCAGGCACATAATACCGCAGAACCGTACACGTGTCCATCATCATGGCTGACCTCTCCATGTCTTCTTATCTCACAGATAATCCCCAACTTTTATCCTCCACTAGAGGGACACGTGAGGCAGGGGGTATTCAGCTCCCTCACCCACATCATGGAGAAGAGGGTCCTGGCGTGAGTATAATACTGCTCCTATGTACAAGAATATAACTACTATAATACTGCTCCTATGTACAAGAATATAACTACTATAATACTGCCCCCTATATACAAGAATATAACTACTATAATACTGCTCCTATGTACAAGAATATAACTACTATAATACTGCCCCTATGTACAAGAATATAACTACTATAATACTGCCCCCTATGTACAAGAATATAACTACTATAATACTGCCCACTATGTACAAGAATATAACTACTATAATACTGCCCCCTATGTACAAGAATATAACTACTATAATACTGCTCCTATGTACAAGAATATAACTACTATAATACTGCTCCTATGTACAATAATATAACTACTATAATACTGCCCCCTATGTACAATAATATAACTACTATAATACTGCCCCCTATGTACAAGAATATAACTACTATAATACTGCTCCTATGTACAAGAATATAACTACTATAATACTGCCCCCTATGTACAAGAATATAACTACTATAATACTGCTCCTATGTACAAGAATATAACTACTATAATACTGCCCCTATGTACAAGAATATAACTACTATAATACTGCCCCTATGTACAAGAATATAACTACTATAATACTGCCCCCTATGTACAAGAATATAACTACTATAATACTGCCCCTATGTACAAGAATATAACTACTATAATACTGCCCCCTATGTACAAGAATATAACTACTATAATACTGCCCCCTATGTACAAGAATATAACTACTATAATACTGCCCCTATGTACAAGAATATAACTACTATAATACTGCTCCTATGTACAATAATATAACTACTATAATACTGCTCCTATGTACAAGAATATAACTACTATAATACTGCTCCTATGTACAAGAATATAACTACTATAATACTACCCCTATGTACAAGAATATAACTACTATAATACTACCCCTGTGTACAAGAATATAACTACTATAATACTGCCCCTATGTATAGGAATATAACTACTATAATACTGCCCCTATGTACAAGAATATAACTACTATAATACTGCCCCTATGTATAGGAATATAACTACTATAATACTGCCCCCTATGTACAAGAATATAACTACTATAATACTGCAATATAACTACTATAATACTGCCCCTATGTACAAGAATATAACTACTATAATACTGCCCCCTATGTACAAGAATATAACTACTATAATACTACCCCTGTGTACAAGAATATAACTACTATAATACTGCCCCCTATGTACAAGAATATAACTACTATAATACTGCTCCTATGTACAATAATATAACTACTATAATACTGCTCCTATGTACAAGAATATAACTACTATAATACTGCTCCTATGTACAAGAATATAACTACTATAATACTGCCCCTATGTACAAGAATATAACTACTATAATACTGCCCCCTATGTACAAGAATATAACTACTATAATACTACCCCTGTGTACAAGAATATAACTACTATAATACTGCCCCTATGTATAGGAATATAACTACTATAATACTGCCCCCTATGTACAAGAATATAACTACTATAATACTGCTCCTATGTACAATAATATAACTACTATAATACTGCCCCCTATGTACAAGAATATAACTACTATAATACTGCCCCCTATGTACAAGAATATAACTACTATAATACTGCCCCCTATGTACAAGAATATAACTACTATAATACTGCTCCCTATGTACAAGAATATAACTACTATAATACTGCCCCTATGTACAAGAATATAACTACTATAATACTGCCCCTATGTACAAGAATATAACTACTATAATACTGCTCCTATGTACAAGAATATAACTACTATAATACTACCCCTGTGTACAAGAATATAACTACTATAATACTGCCCCTATGTACAAGAATATAACTACTATAATACTGACCCTATGTACAAGAATATAACTACTATAATACTGCTCCTATGTACAAGAATATAACTACTATAATAATGCCCCTATGTACAAGAATATAACTACTATAATACTGCCCCCTATGTACAAGAATATAACTACTATAATACTACTCCTATGTACAATAATATAACTACTATAATACTGCTCCTATGTACAAGAATATAACTACTATAATACTGCCCCTATGTACAAGAATATAACTACTATAATACTGCTCCTATGTACAAGAATATAACTACTATAATACTGCCCCTATGTACAAGAATATAACTACTATAATACTGCCCCCTATGTACAAGAATATAACTACTATAATACTACTCCTATGTACAATAATATAACTACTATAATACTGCTCCTATGTACAAGAATATAACTACTATAATACTGCCCCTATGTACAAGAATATAACTACTATAATACTGCCCCCTATGTACAAGAATATAACTACTATAATACTACCCCTGTGTACAAGAATATAACTACTATAATACTGCCCCTATGTATAGGAATATAACTACTATAATACTGCCCCCTATGTACAAGAATATAACTACTATAATACTGCAATATAACTACTATAATACTGCCCCTATGTACAAGAATATAACTACTATAATACTGCCCCCTATGTACAAGAATATAACTACTATAATACTACCCCTGTGTACAAGAATATAACTACTATAATACTGCCCCCTATGTACAAGAATATAACTACTATAATACTGCTCCTATGTACAATAATATAACTACTATAATACTGCTCCTATGTACAAGAATATAACTACTATAATACTACTCCTATGTACAATAATATAACTACTATAATACTGCTCCTATGTACAAGAATATAACTACTATAATACTGCTCCTATGTACAAGAATATAACTACTATAATACTGCTCCTATGTACAAGAATATAACTACTATAATACTGCCCCTATGTACAAGAATATAACTACTATAATACTGCCCCCTATGTACAAGAATATAACTACTATAATACTACCCCTGTGTACAAGAATATAACTACTATAATACTGCCCCTATGTATAAGAATATAACTACTATAATACTGCCCCTATGTACAAGAATATAACTACTATAATACTGCAATATAACTACTATAATACTGCTCCTATGTACAAGAATATAACTACTATAATACTGCCCCTATGTACAAGAATATAGCTACTATAATACTGCCCCCTATGTACAAGAATATAACTACTATAATACTACCCCTGTGTACAAGAATATAACTACTATAATACTGCCCCTATGTATAGGAATATAACTACTATAATACTGCCCCCTATGTACAAGAATATAACTACTATAATACTGCTCCTATGTACAAGAATATAACTACTATAATACTGCCCCCTATGTTCAAGAATATAACTACTATAATACTGCCCCCTATGTACAAGAATATAACTACTATAATACTGCCCCTATGTACAAGAATATAACTACTATAATACTGCCCCTATGTACAAGAATATAACTACTATAATACTGCCCCTATGTACAAGAATATAACTACTATAATACTGCCCCCTATGTACAAGAATATAACTACTATAATACTGCCCCCTATGTACAAGAATATAACTACTATAATACTGCTCCCTATGTACAAGAATATAACTACTATAATACTGCCCCCTATGTACAAGAATATAACTACTATAATACTGCCCCCTATGTACAAGAATATAACTACTATAATACTGCTCCTATGTACAAGAATATAACTACTATAATACTGCCCCTATGTACAAGAATATAACTACTATAATACTGCCCCCTATGTACAAGAATATAACTACTATAATACTGCTCCTATGTACAAGAATATAACTACTATAATACTGCTCCTATGTACAAGAATATAACTACTATAATACTGCCCCTATGTACAAGAATATAACTACTATAATACTGCTCCCTATGTACAAGAATATAACTACTATAATACTGCCCCCTATGTACAAGAATATAACTACTATAATACTGCCCCCTATGTACAAGAATATAACTACTATAATACTACCCCCTATGTACAAGAATATAACTACTATAATACTGCTCCTATGTACAAGAATATAACTACTATAATACTGCTCCTATGTACAAGAATATAACTACTATAATACTGCTCCTATGTACAAGAATATAACTACTATAATACTGCTCCTATGTACAAGAATATAACTACTATAATACTGCTCCTATGTACAAGAGTATAACTACTATAATACTGCTCCTATGTACAAGAATATAACTACTATAATACTGCTCCTATGTACAAGAATATAACTGCTATAATACTGCCCCCTATGTACAAGAATATAACTACTATAATACTGCCCCCTATGTACAAGAATATAACTACTATAATACTGCCCCCTATGTACAAGAATATAACTACTATAATATTGCCCCTATGTGCAAGAATATAACTACTATAATACTGCTCCTATGTGCAAGAATATAACTACTATAATACTGTCCCTATGTACAAGAATATAACTACTATAATACTGCTCCTATGTGCAAGAATGTAACTACTATAATACTGCCCCCTATGTACAAGAATATAACTATAATATTGCCCCTATGTACAAGAATATAACTACTATAATACTGCTCCTATGTACAAGAATATAACTACTATAATACTGCCCCCTATGTACAAGAATATAACTACTATAATACTGCTCCTATGTGCAAGAATATAACTACTATAATATTGCCCCTATGTACAAGAATATAACTACTATAATACTGCTCCTATGTGCAAGAATATAACTACTATAATATTGCCCCTATGTACAAGAATATAACTACTATAATACTGCTCCTATGTGCAAGAATGTAACTACTATAATACTGCCCCCTATGTACAAGAATATAACTACTATAATACTACCCCTGTGTGCAAGAATATAACTACTATAATACTGCCCCCTATGTACAAGAATATAACTACTATAATACTGCCCCCTATGTACAAGAATATAACTACTATAATACTACCCCTGTGTGCAAGAATATAACTACTATAATACTGCCCCCTATGTACAAGAATATAACTACTATAATACTACCCCTGTGTGCAAGAATATAACTACTTTAATACTGCCCCCTATGTACAAGAATATAACTACTATAATACTGCCCCTATGTACAAGAATATAACTACTATAATACTGCCCCTATGTACAAGAATATAACTACTATAATACTGACCCTATGTACAAGAATATAAGTACTATAATACTGCTCCTATGTACAAGAATATAACTACTATAATACTACTCCCTATGTGCAAGAATATAACTACTATAATACTGCTCCTATGTACAAGAATATAACTATTATAATACTGCTCCTATGTACAAGAATATAACTACTATAATACTGCCCCTATGTACAAGAATATAACTACTATAATACTGCCCCCTATGTACAAGAATATAACTACTATAATACTGCTCCTATGTACAAGAATATAACTACTATAATACTGCTCCTATGTACAAGAATATAACTACTATAATACTGCTCCTATGTACAAGAATATATCTACTATAATACTGCCCCCTATGTACAAGAATATAACTACTATAATACTACCCCTGTGTGCAAGAATATAACTACTATAATACTGCCCCCTATGTACAAGAATATAACTACTATAATACTGCCCCTATGTACAAGAATATAACTACTATAATACTGCCCCTATGTACAAGAATATAACTACTATAATACTGCCCCTATGTACAAGAATATAACTACTATAATACTGCCCCTATGTACAAGAATATAACTACTATAATACTGCTCCTATGTACAAGAATATAACTACTATAATACTGCCCCTATGTACAAGAATATAACTACTATAATACTGCCCCCTATGTACAAGAATATAACTACTATAATACCACCCCTGTGTACAAGAATATAACTACTATAATACTGCCCCTATGTATAGGAATATAACTACTATAATACTGCCCCCTATGTACAAGAATATAACTACTATAATACTGCTCCTATGTACAAGAATTTAACTACTATAATACTGCCCCCTATGTTCAAGAATATAACTACTATAATACTGCCCCCTATGTACAAGAATATAACTACTATAATACTGCCCCTATGTACAAGAATATAGCTACTATAATACTGCCCCCTATGTACAAGAATATAACTACTATAATACTGCCCCCTATGTACAAGAATATAACTACTATAATACTGCCCCCTATGTACAAGAATATAACTACTATAATACTGCCCCTATGTACAAGAATATAACTACTATAATACTGCCCCCTATGTACAAGAATATAACTACTATAATACTGTTCCTATGTACAAGAATATAACTACTATAATACTGCTCCTATGTACAAGAATATAACTACTATAATACTGTTCCTATGTACAAGAATATAACTACTATAATACTGCTCCTATGTACAAGAATATAACTACTATAATACTGCCCCTATGTACAAGAATATAACTACTATAATACTGCTCCCTATGTACAAGAATATAACTACTATAATACTGCCCCCTATGTACAAGAATATAACTACTATAATACTGCCCCCTATGTACAAGAATATAACTACTATAATACTACCCCCTATGTACAAGAATATAACTACTATAATACTGCTCCTATGTACAAGAATATTACTACTATAATACTGCTCCTATGTACAAGAATATAACTACTATAATACTGCTCCTATGTACAAGAATATAACTGCTATAATACTGCTCCTATGTACAAGAATATAACTGCTATAATACTGCTCCTATGTACAAGAGTATAACTACTATAATACTGCTCCTATGTACAAGAATATAACTACTATAATACTGCTCCTATGTACAAGAATATAACTGCTATAATACTGCCCCCTATGTACAAGAATATAACTGCTATAATACTGCCCCCTATGTACAAGAATATAACTACTATAATACTGCCCCCTATGTACAAGAATATAACTACTATAATACTGCCCCCTATGTACAAGAATATAACTACTATAATACTGCCCCTATATACAAGAATATAACTACTATAATACTGCCCCCTATGTACAAGAATATAACTACTATAATACTGCTCCTATGTGCAAGAATATAACTACTATAATATTGCCCCTATGTGCAAGAATATAACTACTATAATACTGCTCCTATGTGCAAGAATATAACTACTATAATACTGTCCCTATGTACAAGAATATAACTACTATAATACTGCTCCTATGTGCAAGAATGTAACTACTATAATACTGCCCCCTATGTACAAGAATATAACTATAATATTGCCCCTATGTACAAGAATATAACTACTATAATACTGCTCCTATGTACAAGAATATAACTACTATAATACTGCCCCCTATGTACAAGAATATAACTACTATAATACTGCTCCTATGTGCAAGAATATAACTACTATAATATTGCCCCTATGTACAAGAATATAACTACTATAATACTGCTCCTATGTGCAAGAATATAACTACTATAATATTGCCCCTATGTACAAGAATATAACTACTATAATACTGCTCCTATGTGCAAGAGTATAACTACTATAATACTACCCCTGTGTGCAAGAATATAACTACTATAATACTGCCCCCTATGTACAAGAATATAACTACTATAATACTGCCCCCTATGTACAAGAATATAACTACTATAATACTACCCCTGTGTGCAAGAATATAACTACTATAATACTGCCCCCTATGTACAAGAATATAACTACTATAATACTGCCCCCTATGTACAAGAATATAACTACTATAATACTACCCCTGTGTGCAAGAATATAACTACTATAATACTGCCCCCTATGTACAAGAATATAACTACTATAATACTACCCCTGTGTGCAAGAATATAACTACTATAATACTGCCCCCTATGTACAAGAATATAACTACTATAATACTGCCCCCTATGTACAAGAATATAACTACTATAATACTACCCCTGTGTGCAAGAATATAACTACTATAATACTGCCCCCTATGTACAAGAATATAACTACTATAATACTACCCCTGTGTGCAAGAATATAACTACTATAATACTGCCCCCTATGTACAAGAATATAACTACTATAATACTGCCCCTATGTACAAGAATATAACTACTATAATACTGCCCCCTATGTACAAAAATATAACTACTATAATACTGCCCCTATGTACAAGAATATAACTATTATAATACTGCTCCTATGTACAAGAATATAACTACTATAATACTGCCCCTATGTACAAGAATATAACTATTATAATACTGCTCCTATGTACAAGAATATAACTACTATAATACTGCTCCTATGTACAAGAATATAACTACTATAATACTGCTCCTATATACAAGAATATAACTACTATAATACTGCTCCTATGTACAAGAATAGTTATATGAAAAAGTTTGGGCACCCCTATTAATCTTAAGCGTATTGTTTTATACAAATTGGTGTTTTTGCAGCAGCTATCTCAGTTTGATATATGTAATAACTGTTGGACACAGTAATGTTTCTGCCTTGAAATGAGGTTTATTGTACTAACAGAAAATGTGCAATCTGCATTCAGACAGAATGTGACAGGTGCATAAGTATGGGCACCTCACCAGAAAAGTGACATTAATATTTAGTAGATCCTCCTTTTGCCTCTAGTCGCTTCCTGTAGCTTTTAATGATCTCCTGGATCCTGGATGAAAGTATTTTTGACCATTCCTCTTTACAAAACAATTCCAGTTCAGTAAAGTTTGATGGTCGCCCCCGAGCATGGACAGCCCTCTTCAAATGATCCCACAGATGTTCAATGATATTCAGGTCTGGGGACTGGGATGGCCATTCCAGAACATTGTAATTGTTCCTCTGCATGAATGCCTGAGTAGATTTGGAGCGGTGTTTTGGATCATTGTCTTGCTGAAAGATCCATCCCCTGCGTAACTTCAACTTTGTCACTGATTTTTGAACATTATTGTCAAGAATCTGCTGATACTGAGTGGAATCCATGCGTCCCTCAACTTTAACAAGATTCCCGGTGCCGGCATTGGCCACACAGCCCCAAAGCATGATGGAACCTCCACCAAATTTTACTGTGGGTAGCAAGTGTTTTTCTTGGAATGCTGTGTTTCTTTGCCGCCATGCATAACGCCTTTTTGTATGACCAAACAACTCAATCTTGGTTTCATCAGTCCACAGGACCTTCTTCCAAAAAGAAATTGGCTTTTCCAAATGTGCTTTTGCATACCTCAGCCGACTCTGTTTGTGGCGTGCTTGCAGAAACGGCTTCTTTCGCATCACTCTCCCATACAGCTTCTCCTTGTGCAAAGTGCGTTGTATAGTTGACCGATGCACAGTGACACCATCTGCAGCAAGTTGATGCTGCAGCTCTCTGGAGGAGGTCTGAGGATTGTCCTTGACTGATCTCACCATTCTTTTTCTCTGCCTTTCTGATGTTTTTCTTGGCCTGCCACTTCTGGCCTTAACAAGAACTGTCCCTGTGTTCTTCCATTTCCTTACTATGTTCCTCACAGTGGAAACTGACAGGTTAAATCTCTGAGACAGCTTTTTGTATCCTTCCCCTGAACAACTATGTTGAATAATCTTTGTTTTCAGATCATTTGACAGTTGTTTTGAGGAGCCCATGATGCCACTCTTCAGAGGAGATTCAAACAGGAGAACAACTTGCAAGTGGCCACTTTAAGTAGCTTTTCTCATGACTGCATACACCTGGCTATGAAGTTCAAAGCTCAATGAGGTTACAAAACCAAAAAAAGTGCTTTAGTAAGTCAGTAAAAAGTAGGTAGGAGTATTTAAAACAAAAAAATGATAAGGGTGCGCATACTTATGCACCTGTCAAATTTTGTTTGAATGCAGATTGCACATTTTCTGTTAGTACAATAATCCTCATTTCAAGGCAGAAACATTACTGTGTCCAACAGTTATTACATAGATCAAACTGAAATAGCTGCTGCAAAAACACCAATTGTTATAAAACAATACGCTTAAGATTAATAGGGGTGCCCAAACTTTTTCATATAACTGTATAACTACTATAATACTGCTCCTATGTATAAGAATATAACTCCTATAGTACGGACCCTGTGTACAGGTATATAAGCACTATAAACCTGCCCTGCTTTCGGTACTATTTGTCACACCTCTCCTGTGCAGTAGTATTTGTCGCACCTCTCCTGTGTGCGGTACTATTTGTCGCCCCTCTCCTGCGTGCGGTACTATTTGTCGCCCCTCTCCTGCGTGCGGTAGTATTTGTCGCCCCTCTCCTGCGTGCGGTAGTATTTGTCGCCCCTCTCCTGCGTGCGGTAGTATTTGTCGCCCCTCTCCTGCGTGCGGTAGTATTTGTCGCCCCTCTCCTGCGTGCGGTAGTATTTGTCGCCCCTCTCCTGCGTGCGGTAGTATTTGTCGCCCCTCTCCTGCGTGCGGTAGTATTTGTCGCCCCTCTCCTGCGTGCGGTAGTATTTGTCGCCCCTCTCCTGCGTGCGGTAGTATTTGTCGCCCCTCTCCTGCGTGCGGTAGTATTTGTCGCCCCTCTCCTGCGTGCGGTAGTATTTGTCGCCCCTCTCCTGCGTGCGGTAGTATTTGTCGCCCCTCTCCTGCGTGCGGTAGTATTTGTCGCCCCTCTCCTGCGTGCGGTAGTATTTGTCGCCCCTCTCCTGCGTGCGGTAGTATTTGTCGCCCCTCTCCTGCGTGCGGTAGTATTTGTCGCCCCTCTCCTGCGTGCGGTAGTATTTGTCGCCCCTCTCCTGCGTGCGGTAGTATTTGTCGCCCCTCTCCTGCGTGCGGTAGTATTTGTCGCCCCTCTCCTGCGTGCGGTAGTATTTGTCGCCCCTCTCCTGCGTGCGGTAGTATTTGTCGCCCCTCTCCTGCGTGCGGTAGTATTTGTCGCCCCTCTCCTGCGTGCGGTAGTATTTGTCGCCCCTCTCCTGCGTGCGGTAGTATTTGTCGCCCCTCTCTTGCGTGCGGTAGTATTTGTCGCCCCTCTCTTGCGTGCGGTAGTATTTGTCGCCCCTCTCCTGCGTGCGGTAGTATTTGTCGCCCCTCTCCTGCGTGCGGTAGTATTTGTCGCCCCTCTCCTGCGTGCGGTAGTATTTGTCGCCCCTCTCCTGCGTGCGGTAGTATTTGTCGCCCCTCTCCTGCGTGCGGTAGTATTTGTCGCCCCTCTCCTGCGTGCGGTAGTATTTGTCGCCCCTCTCCTGCGTGCGGTAGTATTTGTCGCCCCTCTCCTGCGTGCGGTAGTATTTGTCGCCCCTCTCCTGCGTGCGGTAGTATTTGTCGCCCCTCTCCTGCGTGCGGTAGTATTTGTCGCCCCTCTCCTGCGTGCGGTAGTATTTGTCGCCCCTCTCCTGCGTGCGGTAGTATTTGTCGCCCCTCTCCTGCGTGCGGTAGTATTTGTCGCCCCTCTCCTGCGTGCGGTAGTATTTGTCGCCCCTCTCCTGCGTGCGGTAGTATTTGTCGCCCCTCTCCTGCGTGCGGTAGTATTTGTCGCCCCTCTCCTGCGTGCGGTAGTATTTGTCGCCCCTCTCCTGCGTGCGGTAGTATTTGTCGCCCCTCTCCTGCGTGCTGTAGTATTTGTCGCACCTCTCCTGCGTGCGGTAGTATTTCTCGCACCTCTCCTGCGTGCTGTAGTATTTCTCGCACCTCTCCTGCGTGCGGTAGTATTTCTCGCACCTCTCCTGCGTGCGGTAGTATTTGTCGCACCTCTCCTGCGTGCGGTAGTATTTGTCGCACCTCTCCTGCGTGCGGTAGTATTTGTCGCACCTCTCCTGCGTGCGGTAGTATTTGTCGCACCTCTCCTGCGTGCGGTAATATTTGTCGCACCTCTCCTGCGTGCGGTAGTATTTGTCGCACCTCTCCTGTGTGCGGTAGTATTTGTCGCACCTCTCCTGTGTGCGGTAGTATTTGTCGCACCTCTCCTGTGTGCGGTAGTATTTGTCGCACCTCTCCTGTGTGCGGTAGTATTTGTCGCACCTCTCCTGTGTGCGGTAGTATTTGTCGCACCTCTCCTGCGTGCGGTAGTATTTGTCGCACCTCTCCTGCGTGCGGTAGTATTTGTCGCACCTCTCCTGCGTGCGGTAGTATTTGTCGCACCTCTCCTGCGTGCGGTAGTATTTGTCGCACCTCTCCTGCGTGCGGTAGTATTTGTCGCACCTCTCCTGCGTGCGGTAGTATTTGTCGCACCTCTCCTGCGTGCGGTAGTATTTGTCGCACCTCTCCTGCGTGCGGTAGTATTTGTCGCACCTCTCCTGCGTGCGGTAGTATTTGTCGCACCTCTCCTGCGTGCGGTAGTATTTCTCGCACCTCTCCTGCGTGCGGTAGTATTTCTCGCACCTCTCCTGCGTGCGGTAGTATTTGTCGCACCTCTCCTGCGTGCGGTAGTATTTCTTGCACCTCTCCTGCGTGCGGTAGTATTTCTTGCACCTCTCCTGCGTGCGGTAGTATTTCTTGCACCTCTCCTGCGTGCGGTAGTATTTCTTGCACCTCTCCTGCGTGCGGTAGTATTTGTCGCACCTCTCCTGCGTGTGGTAGTATTTCTCGCACCTCTCCTGCGTGCGGTAGTATTTCTCGCACCTCTCCTGCGTGCGGTAGTATTTGTCGCCCCTCTCCTGCGTGCGGTAGTATTTCTTGCACCTCTCCTGCGTGCGGTAGTATTTGTCGCACCTCTCCTGCGTGCGGTAGTATTTCTTGCACCTCTCCTGCGTGCGGTAGTATTTCTTGCACCTCTCCTGCGTGCGGTAGTATTTGTCGCACCTCTCCTGCGTGTGATAGTATTTCTCGCACCTCTCCTGCGTGCGGTAGTATTTCTCGCACCTCTCCTGTGTGCGGTAGTATTTCTCGCACCTCTCCTGCGTGCGGTAGTATTTCTCGCACCTCTCCTGCGTGCGGTAGTATTTCTCGCACCTCTCCTGTGTGCGGTAGTATTTCTCGCACCTCTCCTGTGTAGGTGTAGTCGCTGACGCCTCTGTTCCTTGCTGCAGACATCTCGCCCCTCTCTTCCACAACCCTAAGTTGGATAAGGAGCTGCGCTCGATGCTCAGAGAGAAGTTCCCGGAGTTCTGTAACCTGCCGTCTCCGTCCTCAGAAAGTAAGGGCTGCACGTGAGTATGTGGCGTCTCGCTGCGTCTGCCGCTCTGACTCTCCCGCCGGTGACGACATCACTGATGTCCTGTGCAGTACCTGCGCGGTGCTGGTGCGGGGGGACGGCAGCGGGCGCGGTGACACATTTACTATAACGCCCTCTCTGCTCTTCCAGTAAAGTCGGAGGAGCCGGCGTCTCTGGAGATGGACAGCGGTCTCGCAGACAAGGACGAGAGCTGCTACGACAGTGCGGAGGCCGCCTTCAGCGACGACGAGGAGGAGGTGAACAGCAAGAGTGCAGACAACGGTAATGGCGCTGCACCTGCCTCGGGCATCGCACTGCACCCTGGGGTCCTTGCGGCCCCCGGTATTGTACCATACAGATTTAATAGCGCAGTTCCTATTATATAGATGGTATCGGGGTCTCGCCCCCTACAGGGAAAAAGAGGGAGTTCCGCTTCCACCCCATCAAGGAACCAATCATCGAGGAGCCCGTAGACATCACCCCATACCTGGAGCAGCTGGAGGAGCCGCTCCGTGACAAGGTGGTCGCCCTGCAGAAGGAGAGGTATGAGGGCTTGCAAGTGGGGGGCTCCGTACCCCCTGATGTTGCATATGGTAAGGACCTCACCCTGTCTCATGCCCTCCTATGCGCTTGTGTTGCAGTGACATGGAGTCGCAGTGCGAACTGATGCAGGACATCGTGGAGCAGATCCTAGAGGTGAGTGACATCACAGATGTGCATCCGGGGGCTACGTGGTGAATGATGTCATCACTGGTAACATCTGCTCCCCTCCCCCGCACAGGACGACTTTGACTCGGAGCAGCTGTCGGTGCTGGCATCCTGCCTCCAGGAGCTATTCAAGGCGCATTTCCGTGGTGAGGTCCTACCGGAGGAGATCACAGAGGAGTAAGTTACCCGCCTCGTCCCGTGCGCCCGCTGGCCGCCGCCTCGTCCCGTGCGCCCGCTGGCCGCCGCCTCGTCCCGTGCGCCCGCTGGCCGCCGCCTCGTCCCGTGCGCCCGCTGGCCGCCGCCTCGTCCCGTGCGCCCGCTGGCCGCCGCCTCGTCCCGTGCGCCCGCTGGCCGCCGCCTCGTCCCGTGCGCCCGCTGGCCGCCGCCTCCTCTGCTCTCCCTTATTGTCCTGTGTTTATTCACAGGTCTCTGGAGGAGTCGGTGGGAAAGCCACTATACCTGATATTCAGGTGAGTCCTCTCGCCCCGGTCCCCCCCTCCCCCGCCCCGGTCCCCCTCCCCCGCCCCGCTCTCGTCCCGCCCCCCCCCCTCTCCCCCGCCCAGCTCTCGTCCCGGTCCCCCCCCTCTCCCCCGCCCAGCTCTCGTCCCGGTCCCCCCCTCTCCCCCGTCCCGCTCTTGTCCCGGTCCCCCCCCCCTCTCCCCCGCCCAGCTCTCGTCCCGGTCCCCCCCCTCTCCCCCGTCCAGCTCTCGTCCCGGTCCCCCCCCCCCTCTCCCCCGTCCCGCTCTCGTCCCGGTTCTCCCCCGTCCCGCTCTCGTCCCGGTCCCCCGTCCCGCTCTCGTCCCGGTCCCCCCCCCCCCTCTCCCCCGTCCCGCTCTCGTCCCGGTCCCCCCCCCCTCTCCCCCGTCCCGCTCTCGTCCCGGTCCCCCCCCCCCCCCTCTCCCCCGTCCCGCTCTCGTCCCGGTCTCCCCCGTCCCGCTCCCTCGTCCCCGTCCCGCTCTCATCCCGGTCCCCTCTCCCCCGTCCCGCTCTCGTCCCGGTCCCCCCCCCTCTCCCCCGTCCCGCTCTCGTCCCGGTCCCCCCCCCTCTCCCCCGTCCCGGTCCCCCTCTCCCCCGTCCCGCTCTCGTCCCGGTCCCTCTCCCCTGTCCCGCTCTCGTCCCGGTCCCCCCCCCCCTCTCCCCCGTCCAGCTCTTGTCCCGGTCCCCCCCCCTCTCCCCCGTCCAGCTCTCGTCCCGGTCCCCCCCCCCTCTCCCCCGTCCCGCTCTCGTCCCAGTCCCCCCCCCCCCTGCCCTGCTCTCGTCCCGGTCGTGTCCCCCCCACTGATAAGAAACGTCACCCCTTCTGCTTCTTCCAGAAACCTGATCCAGATGCAGGAGGACAGCAATGGATTCTCTCTGCTCCTCGATCTCCTGTCCGAACTTTACCAGAAGCAGCCCAAGATTGGCTACCACTTGCTGTACTACCTGAAGGCCAGGTGAGGGCGCTGCGTTACTCCCCCGGTGCTACCTGCCCCCAGGTGAGGGCGCTGCGTTACTCCCGCGGCGCTACCTGCCCCCAGGTGAGGGCGCTGCGTTACTCCCGCGGTGCTACCTGCCCCCAGGTGAGGGCGCTGCGTTACTCCCCCGGTGCCACCTGCCCCCAGGTGAGGGCGCTGCGTTACTCCCGCGGCGCTACCTGCCCCCAGGTGAGGGCGCTGCGTTACTCCCGCGGCGCTACCTGCCCCCAGGTGAGGGCGCTGCGTTACTCCCGCGGCGCTACCTGCCCCCAGGTGAGGGCGCTGCGTTACTCCCGCGGCGCTACCTGCCCCCAGGTGAGGGCGCTGCGTTACTCCCGCGGCGCTACCTGCCCCCAGGTGAGGGCGCTGCGTTACTCCCGCGGCGCTACCTGCCCCCAGGTGAGGGCGCTGCGTTACTCCCGCGGCGCTACCTGCCCCCAGGTGAGGGCGCTGCGTTACTCCCGCGGCGCTACCTGCCCCCAGGTGAGGGCGCTGCGTTACTCCCGCGGCGCTACCTCCTCCAGGTGAGGGCGCTGCGTTACTCCCGCGGTGCTACCTCCTCCAGGTGAGGGCGCTGCGTTACTCCCGCGGTGCTACCTCCTCCAGGTGAGGGCGCTGCGTTACTCCCGCGGTGCTACCTGCCCCCAGGTGAGGGCGCTGCGTTACTCCCGCGGTGCTACCTCCTCCAGGTGAGGGCGCTGCGTTACTCCCGCGGTGCTACCTCCTCCAGGTGAGGGCGCTGCGTTACTCCCGCGGTGCTGCCTCCTCCAGGTGAGGGCGCTGCGTTACTCCCGCGGTGCTACCTGCCTCCAGGTGAGGGCGCTGCGTTACTCCCGCGGTGCTACCTGCCTCCAGGTGAGGGCGCTGCGTTACTCCCGCGGTGCTACCTGCCTCCAGGTGAGGGCGCGGTGTTACTCCTGCGGTGCTACCTCCTCCAGGTGAGGGCGCTGCGTTACTCCCGCGGTGCTACCTCCTCCAGGTGAGGGCGCTGCGTTACTCCCGCGGTGCTACCTGCCCCCAGGTGAGGGCGCTGCGTTACTCCCGCGGTGCTACCTGCCCCCAGGTGAGGGCGCGGCGTTACTCCCGCGGTGCTACCTGCCCCCAGGTGAGGGCGCGGTGTTACTCCCGCGGTGTTACCTGCCCCCAGGTGAGGGCGCGGTGTTACTCCCGCGGTGCTACCTGCCCCCAGGTGAGGGCGCTGCGTTACTCCCGCGGTGCTACCTGCCCCCAGGTGAGGGCGCTGCGTTACTCCCGCGGTGCTACCTGCCCCCAGGTGAGGGCGCGGTGTTACTCCTGCGGTGCTACCTCCTCCAGGTGAGGGCGCTGCGTTACTCCCGCGGTGCTACCTCCTCCAGGTGAGGGCGCTGCGTTACTCCCGCGGTGCTACCTGCCTCCAGGTGAGGGCGCGGTGTTACTCCTGCGGTGCTACCTGCCCCCAGGTGAGGGCGATGCGTTACTCCCGCGGTGCTACCTGCCCCCAGGTGAGGGCGCTGCGTTACTCCCGCGGTGCTACCTGCCTCCAGGTGAGGGCGCGGTGTTACTCCTGCGGTGCTACCTGCCCCCAGGTGAGGGCGCTGCGTTACTCCCGCGGTGCTACCTGCCTCCAGGTGAGGGCGCGGTGTTACTCCCGCGGTGCTACCTGCTTCCAGGTGAGGGCGCGGTGTTACTCCTGCGGTGCTACCTCCTCCAGGTGAGGGCGCTGCGTTACTCCCGCGGTGCTACCTCCTCCAGGTGAGGGCGCTGCGTTACTCCCGCGGTGCTACCTGCCCTCCCCCGCCCGGCTCACTTCCTTCCCCTCATTACCACTCATCCTGTCCGGTCGTTTCATTACTGTGCATTAATCTCTCCACTCACCGTCTCCTTCCTGTCCTGGTGTCACCCGCTGCTGGCGTTGTGCTGGCAGTGGGGTCTCCGGCATTAACCCTTGCTCTCTCTGACTGCAGTAAAGCAGCGGCGGGGAAGATGAACCTGTACGAGTCGTTCGCTCAGGCCACGCAGCTGGGAGACCTGCACACCTGTCTGATGATGGACATGAAGGCCTGCCAGGAGGATGACGTGCGGCTGCTGTGCTACCTGACCCCCTCCATATACAGCGAGGTGAGTGCCTGGGCCCCGCGGGGCAGTGTCGGGGGGGCAGCCTGGGCCCCGCGGGGCGGTGTCGGGGGCGCAGCCTGGGCCCCGCGGGGCGGTGTCGGGGGGAGCCTGGGCCCCGCGGGGCGGTGTCGGGGGGAGCCTGGGCCCCGCGGGGCGGTGTCGGGGGCCAGCCTGGGCCCCGCGGGGCGGTGTCGGGGGCCAGCCTGGGCCCCGCGGGGCGGTGTCGGGGGCCAGCCTGGGCCCCGCGGGGCGGTGTCGGGGGCCAGCCTGGGCCCCGCGGGGCGGTGTCGGGGGCCAGCCTGGGCCCCGCGGGGCGGTGTCGGGGGCCAGCCTGGGCCCCGCGGGGCGGTGTCGGGGGCCAGCCTGGGCCCCGCGGGGCGGTGTCGGGGGCCAGCCTGGGCCCCGCGGGGCGGTGTCGGGGGGGAGCCTGGGCCCCGCGGGGCGGTGTCGGGGGGAGCCTGGGCCCCGCTGGCAGCTCTCACCTTCTCCTCTTCTTCACCATCAGTTCCCAGATGAGACCCTCCGCAGCGGGGAGCTGCTGAACATGATTGTTGCGGTGATTGACTCCGCCCAGGTACAGTGATGTCACTTGCAGGACCTGTGCTGTTTCCCGGCCCGGCGGTCCGCCGCTGTGTGAGCCGGACCGGGCTGTGACCAGATCTCTCCCCGCAGCTGCAGGAGCTGGTGTGCCACGTCATGATGGGGAACCTGGTGATGTTCCGCAAGGACTCTGTGCTCAACATCCTGAGTAAGTAGTACGCCCTCGGGCGGGGCCGGTGTATGGTATGATGGGAGTTGGTGTGGATAAGTAAGTGCCCCCTGTGTCATGCAGTTCAGAGCCTGGACTGGGAGACCTTCGAGCAGTACTGTACCTGGCAGCTGTTCCTGGCGCACAACGTTCCTCTGGAGACTATAATCCCCATCCTCCAGCACCTGAAGTACAAAGGTCCGTGTCCCATCATCTTCAGCGTCACTACTTGTCTGTGCAAAAATTTGTGAACCCCCCCCCTGACCTTCTGTGATTGCAGAGCACCCCGAGGCGCTGTCCTGCCTGCTGCTGCAGCTGAGGCGCGAGAAGTGAGTGATGGTCCATGGCGGGTACAGTGTGTTCGGGAATGGGGGTGTTGTCTTCGACCACAGTAATGAGGGGGGTAGGAGGGGCGGTCATCCTCGGGGCAGCGTTGTGCTGTTGGCGCTGCTGCCATCTGGTTGACTGCAGTGTTTGGAGTGGCAGCTGCGGACACTTCTCCTGGTGTCTGCCGTGGTGGGTGGCGGGCCGCGCTGTGATCGTCCCTCTTCCTGCGGAGCGGGAGGCGCATGACGGTTAATCAGTAATTAGCATAGAGTCCAATCTGTACAAGGCTGCAGAGCTGCGCTCTGTAATGAATCCCCCCATTGTGAAGAGGAAGACAATGGC
The DNA here is from genome assembly GCF_046119375.1 of Phyllobates terribilis. Taxonomy (NCBI): domain Eukaryota; kingdom Metazoa; phylum Chordata; class Amphibia; order Anura; family Dendrobatidae; genus Phyllobates; species Phyllobates terribilis. The sequence goes on along the minus strand of NW_027362766.1, from coordinate 10,697,491 downwards.
TGGAGAGAGATAAGAGCCCGGCATCGTAATACTGGAGCCAGCACCGAGGCATAGAGAGGAGCAGGGGCGGAGAACCGGCACTGGGGCATAAAGAGGGGCGGGGGCAGAGAACCGGCACTGGGGCATAGAGAGGGGCGGGGGCAGAGAACCAGCACTGGAGCATAAAGAGGGGCGGGGGCAGAGAACCGACACTGGGGCATAGAGAGGGGCGGGGGCAGAGAACCAGCACTGGGGCATAAAGAGGGGCGGGGGCAGAGAACCGGCACTGGGGCATAGAGAGGGGCGGGGGTAGAGAACCAGCACTGGAGCATAAAGAGGGGCGGGGGCAGAGAACCGACACTGGGGCATAGAGAGGGGCGGGGGCAGAGAACCAGCACTGGAGCATAAAGAGGGGCGGGGGCAGAGAACCGGCACTGGGGCATAAAGAGGGGCGGGGGCAGAGAACCGACACTGGGGCATAGAGAGGGGCGGGGGCAGAGAACCAGCACTGGAGCATAAAGAGGGGCGGGGGCAGAGAACCGGCACTGGGGCATAAAGAGGGGCGGGGGCAGAGAACCGGCACTGGGGCATAAAGAGGGGCGGGGGCAGAGAACCGGCACTGGGGCATAAAGAGGGGCGGGGGCAGAGAACCGGCACTGGGGCATAGAGAGGGGCGGGGGCAGAGAACCGGCACTGGGGCATAGAGAGGGGCGGGCAGAGAACCGGCACTGGGGCATAGAGAGGGGCGGGGGCAGAGAACCAGCACTGGGGCATAAAGAGGGGCGGGGGCAGAGAACCGACACTGGGGCATAGAGAGGGGCGGGGGCAGAGAACCAGCACTGGAGCATAAAGAGGGGCGGGGGCAGAGAACCGGCACTGGGGCATAAAGAGGGGCGGGGGCAGAGAACCGGCACTGGGGCATAAAGAGGGGCGGGGGCAGAGAACCGGCACTGGGGCATAAAGAGGGGCGGGGGCAGAGAACCGGCACTGGGGCATAGAGAGGGGCGGGGGCAGAGAACCGGCACTGGGGCATAGAGAGGGGCGGGGGCAGAGAACCGGCACTGGGGCATAGAGAGGGGCGGGGGCAGAGAACCGGCACTGGAGCATAAAGAGGGGCGGGGGCAGAGAACCGGCACTGGAGCATAAAGAGGGGCGGGGGCAGAGAACCGGCACTGGGGCATAGAGAGGGGCGGGGGTAGAGAACCAGCACTGGAGCATAAAGAGGGGCGGGGGCAGAGAACCGGCACTGGGGCATAAAGAGGGGCGGGGGCAGAGAACCGGCACTGGAGCATAAAGAGGGGCGGGGGCAGAGAACCGGCACTGGGGCATAAAGAGGGGCGGGGGCAGAGAACCGGCACTGGGGCATAAAGAGGGGCGGGGGCAGAGAACCGGGGCGTAAAGAGGGGCGGGGGCCGAGAACCAGCACTGGAGCATAAAGAGGGGCGGGGGCAGAGAACCGGGGCGTAAAGAGGGGCGGGGGCAGAGAACCGGCACTGGGGCATAAAGAGGGGCGGGGGCAGAGAACCGGGGCGTAAAGAGGGGCGGGGGCAGAGAACCGGCACTGGGGCATAAAGAGGGGCGGGGGCAGAGAACCGGGGCATAAAGAGGGGCGGGGGCAGAGATGGGAAGATCGCGGGAAAAGGAGGACAGATCATTCCCATATTCACTACCATGTTTTGTCCCCCACCACCCCGATCGTTGATTCAGGCCTACAGAAGAAATGGTGAAGATGGTGCTGAGTCGCCCCTATCACCCCGATGACCAGTTCACCACCAGCATCCTGCGACACTGGTGCCTGAAACACGACGACCCCCTGGCCGAGCACATAAAGTCCCTACTCATCAAGAACAACAGCCTCCCCCGCAAGCGGCAGAGGTGAGTGACTGCTCCCCCGCCGCGGCCTCCTGCTCCCCCTCCGCGGCCTCCTGCTCCCCCGCCGCGGCCTCCTGCTCCCCCTCCGCGGCCTCCTGCTCCCCCGCCGCGGCCTCCTGCTCCCCCTCCGCGGCCTCCTGCTCCCCCTCCGCGGCCTCCTGCTCCCCCTCCGCGGCCTCCTGCTCCCCCTCCGCGGCCTCCTGCTCCCCCGCCGCGGCCTCCTGCTCCCCCGCCGCGGCCTCCTGCTCCCCCGCCGCGGCCTCCTGCTCCCCCGCCGCGGCCTCCTGCTCCCACTAGTACATGCCCCCGAGCAGCATGGCTCCCTGTGGAGCAAGACTCGTTACCACTGTCCTCTGCTGTGGGGGTCCGATACCTCAGCTAAGCTCCACACCCTGCGCCATAAACCTGAGAGAGAGATGGTCCCACTGCTGCTCCCATACCCGACTCTACACTGCTCCAGAGACGCAGCCCCAAATACAGGAGCAGGTGGGCATGCATGGGGGCGTGTCATCTGGACTTTCTAAAGACTGCCCCTTTCAGGGTGGGTGTGGTCTGGGATTTGATGACTCCTCCCTCTTCCACAGTTTGCGGAGCTCGAGCAGTAAGCTGGCGCAGCTGACGTTGGAGCAGATCCTGGAGCATCTGGATAATCTGCGGCTGAACCTGTCCAACACCAAGCAGAACTGTAAGTGACTGCCGGCTACCGCCTCCTGCACGACGGGCTACCGCCCCCCTGCAACACATCCTGTCACAGGCTACCGCCCCCCTGCAACACATCCGGTCACAGGCTACCGCCCCCCTGCAACACATCCGGTCACAGGCTACCGCCCCCCTGCAACACATCCGGTCACAGGCTACCGCCCCCCTGCAACACATCCTGTCACAGGCTACCGCCCCCCTGCAACACATCCTGTCACAACGACTGCTCCCTCCCGTGTCGCGGGCTACTGCTCCCTCCCGTGTCGCGGGCTACTGCTCCCTCCCGTGTCGCGGGCTACTGCCCCCTCCCGTGTCGCGGGCTACTGCCCCCTCCCGTGTCGCGGGCTACTGCCCCCTCCCGTGTCGCGGGCTACTGCCCCCTCCCGTGTCGCGGGCTACTGCCCCCTCCCGTGTCGCGGGCTACTGCTCCCTCCCGTGTCGCGGGCTACTGCCCCCTCCCGTGTCGCGGGCTACTGCTCCCTCCCGTGTCGCGGGCTACTGCTCCCTCCCGTGTCGCGGGCTACTGCCCCCTCCCGTGTCGCGGGCTACTGCTCCCTCCCGTGTCGCGGGCTACTGCTCCCTCCCGTGTCGCGGGCTACTGCCCCCTCCCGTGTCGCGGGCTACTGCTCCCTCCCGTGTCGCGGGCTACTGCTCCCTCCCGTGTCGCGGGCTACTGCCCCCTCCCGTGTCGCGGGCTACTGCTCCCTCCCGTGTCGCGGGCTACTGCCCCCTCCCGTGTCGCGGGCTACCTGTGGAGATGTGAGGTCAGCGGGTCTCGTTCTCTGGCCTAGCTATCTTTAGGAAGACTGCACAGGCCAGGGCTCATCCCCCTGAATGCCCGCACTCCTTCCCTGTGGGCACAACACTACTCAGACAACACAGGGTGAGGGTACCACCCTCCGGTAAGGCTTTATTGGATCACGTACTGTCCCAGCAAGCACACAAGATGGTGCAAATGACACTGTCTCACCCTTTCACTGGCCCGCCGGGGATTAGAACCTCGGTGACTTTGGGGCATCCAGGGCCAACTACTCCAATGAGCAGCACCCCGCTTTTGGCAGGCACCCACAGCCCTTGATATTGATAGATCGGGTGAATCTGAACGCGGCGATACCATTTATGTGTATATTTGATTTTTTATTTTTTTTTTGAATGGGGCGAATGGCGATGATTTGAGCTTTTATATATATATTTTTTTTATATTTTTAAAACCTTTTTTTTATTATTTTTTACCTGCTGTAAGCTGCGATCATCTGATCGCCTGTGTTACACTCAGCAGAAATGCTTATCTGCTAGGCGGCGCTCATAGCACCCCAGCAATGACAACCACAGGGGTCTCCTGCAGACCCTGGGTTGTCATGCCAACCCATCGAAGACCGGCGTATGTGACACGGGCGCCGATGGGTGGGATTGACAACGGCATTTCACTGGTTAACAGACGTGGGTGGATCTCGGATCCACCCACGGCTGTTAGAGGCACTAAATGGCTGATTAAATCAGCCATCAATTTCAGGGAAAGATGCGGGCTCAGCATGTGAGCCTGCATCAAAGGTAGGAACATGGCCGATGACTTAATTATACGTCATAGGTCATTAAGGGGTTCAAGAAGGGAAAAGTCCTGAGATGATGATTCTTTGTTGGTTTTTACACAACAAAATCTTGCATTTTATAAGGGTGTGTAGACTTTTTGTATCCACCTTATATAGATCTACCTTGGTATAACTGATCTGGGGTCCTAGGTCTATTCGCTGCTTTGTAACAGGGTCTTTTTCTTAGTTTTCAGCCAGACGCCCATCTTGCAGGCTCTGCAGCATGTCCAGGCCAGCTGTGACGAGGTGCACAAGATGAAGTAAGTGCGGTGCGCCCCAACTTGTGCGTGCGGTGAGGAGAGACATATACTTGGTTTGGCTGCCACCTTGTGGTCATTGTGGGTACTGGGTGTGTATACTGGGCTCGGTGCTGAGAACTTCTTTCTGCCATTAATTAAGGTTCAGCGACCTTTTTGCACTGGCTGAGGAGTATGAAGACTCCACCAAACCCCCCAAGAGCAGGAGGAAAGGCCCCATGACAAGTCCTCGCAGCAGGAAGAACACCGCACAGCCCACAAACACGGAGGAGGAGTCGGTGTCCAGCAGCGCCTCGGTGAGTAAAGGGGGACTGCTGTCTGGCAGGGCGGGGAAAGAGGTGAATGCAGCCTGGCGGAGAGAGGATCAGGGAGGAGAGATGATTGCCTCCCAGTGGGGAGAGGACCAGGAAGGAGAGGCGACGGCCGCCTGGTTGGGGAGAGGATCAGGGAGGAGAGATGATTGCCTCCCAGTGGGGAGAGGACCAGGAAGGAGAGGCGACGGCCGCCTGGTTGGGGAGAGGATCAGGGAGGAGAGATGATTGCCTCCCAGTGGGGAGAGGACCAGGAAGGAGATGCAATGGCTGCCTGGTTGAGGAGAGGCGACGGCCGCCTGGTTGGGGAGAGGATCAGGGAGGAGAGATGATTGCCTCCCAGTGGGGAGAGGACCAGGAAGGAGATGCAACGGCTGCCTGGTTGAGGAGAGGCGACGGCCGCCTGGTTGGGGAGAGGATCAGGGAGGAGAGGCGATGGCTGCCTGGTTGAGGAGAGGCGACGGCCGCCTGGTTGGGGAGAGGATCAGGGAGGAGAGGCGACGGCCGCCTGGTTGGGGAGAGGATCAGGGAGGAGAGGCGACGGCCGCCTGGTTGGGGAGAGGATCAGGGAGGAGAGGCGATGGCTGCCTGGTTGAGGAGAGGCGACGGCCGCCTGGTTGGGGAGAGGATCAGGGAGGAGAGGCGACGGCCGCCTGGTTGGGGAGAGGATCAGGGAGGAGAGGCGACGGCCGCCTGGTTGGGGAGAGGATCAGGGAGGAGAGGCGACGGCCGCCTGGTTGGGGGAGAGGATCAGGGAGGAGAGGCGACGGCCGCCTGGTTGGGGGAGAGGATCAGGGAGGAGAGGCGACGGCCACCTGGTTGGGGGAGAGGATCAGGGAGGAGAGGCGACGGCCGCCTGGTTGTGGAGAGGATCAGGGAGGAGAGCGGCCGCCTGGTTGGGGAGAGGATCAGGGAGGAGAGGCGATGGCCGCCTGGTTGGGGACTGGGCACTTTATTAGTTCTTTTTTTAGGGGTCTGTGTGGGGGAAGTCGGGATTGGGGCGAGAGTGGATTTGGGGTCACATTCTATTTTCCCATTGTCACATTTAGGAGGAGGAAGACGCAAAACCAAAACCCTCAAAGAGGAAGCGGAAGGGTTCGGCGGCGGTGGGCTCCGACAGTGACTGAATAGCTCCAGATGTTGTCGTGTGTTTGTTCTGCGGTCTTTAATGGACAGCTGCTAACTTTGCTGTTCGGAGACCTATCTCCCGGGACCTGGCCAGGACCCCTGCCCCGAAACCAGCCCGGGCAATGCTTTATACTGCAGCAGATTCATATTTTCTTACTGAACTGTAAATAAACGACTCCGGCAGAGAACGTCGGCGCCAAACCCCGCTTTTATAGAAAATAAATATTTTAAAACACAAGATTCCTTATATCTGGACCTGCTCCCACAGTGACCACACCACCATTCAGTAAGGTGCCTAACGTATGATGTGGTCACACACCTTTGCACCAATTCATCTGTTATTGCTGACAACCAGCCTGTATATCGTGTGACAGGTTGTCAGCCCCGCCCCCTGGTGATGACATCACAAACTCCCGGATTTGTCAGGGACGCCTCCTACTGGTGGGGTTACCCCGCAGTAGCACCAGGCAAGTCAGCTGCCTTTGTGATGTGTGTGGGGAACCTCATGCCGTTTACAGTCCCTGAAGACCTTTAATCCGGCCTCCGGCCAGATTCCCGGGGACCACAGTGGTTGGTCCGTCAGCTGTATTTTGACGTCTGTCAGCCCTTTTATTTATTTTTGCTTTGCGAGCATGTGCACACAGTGTTCACTCCTGAACGGGGAGACGCGTGCCATCTAAGATTACGTCCGGACACCAGTGCCGGCGTCAGGACGTACTTTGTGGGATGACTTGGCGCACAATTTGTACGGCCCTCAAGGTTGGTATCCAAATGGCCCTTGGCAGAAAGAGGGTTCCCCACTATTGCTGTAGAGGATTGGCTTGTTGCATCGCTCTCTGTGACATAGTGCTTGATTTCCCAGAGTGCATTGCTTCCACCCTCTCTCCTTAAGTTACTTAAGTCTCCGCCTATAAATGGCCGCTGTTTCATGGGCTGCTGTTCCATGGTTGGTTTATGGCATCATTGTGGCTCTGCTTTTAAGGAGATAAGTAGGGGGGGGGGGGGGATGTCTGGATGAGGAGCTGAGCGGCCGCCAGTAGTATCGGCCTGTAAGTGGCTCATAGCACTACCGAACAACTGAGAATTCCCCTCGAAACGACGCAGCACCTGGACACTCCGGTCAGCGGTGGGCGCACTACGAGGAGCAGGGACGCGGCATCGGGCAGAATCTCTGTCTTTGTGCCGGCGCCCACGAAAAATCAAGATGGCCGCCGTAGCACTGGCGACTCTGCAGAGCGCTTCATGAGGTCTGATCCACTGCCATCGGGTCAGACCTCGCCGGATAAGAGCGCATACAGCCCCAGACCAGCACAGGAGCATCACACCCTGACAGAGGACCTGAGCATCTCACCATCCAACAGCCCAGAGAGACCTCCAGACACAAAACCGCAAGAATCTGCTGTACCTGACATCGGGCACAGCTCTCCCCCATTACAGAGGACCCACTAAAGCCGGCGTACACGGAGACGTCACCTCAGCCGTCACTGCATTACAGCAGGACATTGTGCACATTGGAGATAGAACTGCACATAGGGAAGCTGGAGGAGATTACCACTGCTCACAATCACCTGCTGGACGCTCACCACAATGAGGCAAACGAGGAGATTACCACTGCTCACAATCACCTGCTGGACGCACACAATGAGGCAAACGACGAGATTACCACTGCTCACAATCACCTGCTGGACCTACACAATGAGGCAAACGAGATTACCACTGCTCACAATCACCTGCTGGACGCTCACCACAATGAGGCAAACGAGGAGATTACCACTGCTCACAATCACCTGCTGGACCTACACAATGAGGCAAACGAGATTACCACTGCTCACAATCACCTGCTGGACGCACACCACAATGAGGCAAACAAGGAGATTACCACTGCTCACAATCACCTGCTGGACGCACACCACAATGAGGCAAACGAGAAGATTACCACTGCTCACAATCACCTGCTGGACGCACACAATGAGGCAAACGAGGAGATTACCACTGCTCACAATCACCTGCTGGACCTACACAATGAGGCAAACGAGGAGATTACCACTGCTCACAATCACCTGCTGGACGCACACCACAATGAGGCAAACGAGGAGATTACCACTGCTCACAATCACCTGCTGGACGCACACCACAATGAGGCAAACGAGGAGATTACCACTGCTCACAATCACCTGCTGGACGCACACAATGAGGCAAACGAGGAGATTACCACTGCTCACAATCACCTGCTGGACGCACACCACAATGAGGCAAACGAGGAGATTACCACTGCTCACAATCACCTGCTGGACCTACACAATGAGGCAAACGAGATTACCACTGCTCACAATCACCTGCTGGACGCACACCACAATGAGGCAAACGAGATTACCACTGCTCACAATCACCTGCTGGACGCACACAATGAGGCAAACGAGGAGATTACCACTGCTCACAATCACCTGCTGGACGCACACAATGAGGCAAACGAGGAGATTACCACTGCTCACAATCACCTGCTGGACCTACACAATGAGGCAAACGAGGAGATTACCACTGCTCACAATCACCTGCTGGACGCACACCACAATGAGGCAAACGAGGAGATTACCACTGCTCACAATCACCTGCTGGACGCACACCACAATGAGGCAAACGAGAAGATTACCACTGCTCACAATCACCTGCTGGACGCACACAATGAGGCAAACGAGGAGATTACCACTGCTCACAATCACCTGCTGGACCCACACAGTGAGGCAAATGAGAAGATTACCACTGCTCACAATCACCTGCTGGACGCACACAATGAGGCAAACGAGGAGATTACCACTGCTCACAATCACCTGCTGGACCCACACAGTGAGGCAAACGAGGAGATTACCACTGCTCACAATCACCTGCTGGACGCACACCACAATGAGGCAAACGAGGAGATTACCACTGCTCACAATCACCTGCTGGACGCACACCACAATGAGGCAAACGAGAAGATTACCACTGCTCACAATCACCTGCTGGACGCACACAATGAGGCAAACGAGGAGATTACCACTGCTCACAATCACCTGCTGGACGCACACCACAATGAGGCAAACGAGGAGATTACCACTGCTCACAATCACCTGCTGGACGCACACAATGAGGCAAACGAGGAGATTACCACTGCTCACAATCACCTGCTGGACCCACACAGTGAGGCAAACGAGAAGATTACCACTGCTCACAATCACCTGCTGGACGCACACAATGAGGCAAACGAGGAGATTACCACTGCTCACAATCACCTGCTGGACCTACACAATGAGGCAAGCGAGGAGATTACCACTGCTCACAATCACCTGCTGGACCTACACAATGAGGCAAACGAGAAGATTACCACTGCTCACAATCACCTGCTGGATGCACACAATGAGGCAAACGAGGAGATTACCACTGCTCACAATCACCTGCTGGACGCACACCACAATGAGGCAAACGAGGAGATTACCACTGCTCACAATCACCTGCTGGACGCACACAATGAGGCAAACGAGGAGATTACCACTGCTCACAATCACCTGCTGGACGCACACCACAATGAGGCAAACGAGGAGATTACCACTGCTCACAATCACCTGCTGGACCTACACAATGAGGCAAACGAGGAGATTACCACTGCTCACAATCACCTGCTGGACGCACACCACAATGAGGCAAACGAGAAGATTACCACTGCTCACAATCACCTGCTGGACGCACACCACAATGAGGCAAACGAGGAGATTACCACTGCTCACAATCACCTGCTGGACCTACACAATGAGGCAAACGAGGAGATTACCACTGCTCACAATCACCTGCTGGACGCACACCACAATGAGGCAAACGAGAAGATTACCACTGCTCACAATCACCTGCTGGACGCACACAATGAGGCAAACGAGGAGATTACCACTGCTCACAATCACCTGCTGGACGCACACCACAATGAGGCAAACGAGGAGATTACCACTGCTCACAATCACCTGCTGGACGCACACAATGAGGCAAACGAGGAGATTACCACTGCTCACAATCACCTGCTGGACCCACACAGTGAGGCAAACGAGAAGATTACCACTGCTCACAATCACCTGCTGGACGCACACAATGAGGCAAACGAGGAGATTACCACTGCTCACAATCACCTGCTGGACGCACACCACAATGAGGCAAACGAGGAGATTACCACTGCTCACAATCACCTGCTGGACCTACACAATGAGGCAAACGAGGAGATTACCACTGCTCACAATCACCTGCTGGACGCACACCACAATGAGGCAAACGAGAAGATTACCACTGCTCACAATCACCTGCTGGACGCACACCACAATGAGGCAAACGAGGAGATTACCACTGCTCACAATCACCTGCTGGACGCACACCACAATGAGGCAAACGAGGAGATTACCACTGCTCACAATCACCTGCTGGACCTACACAATGAGGCAAACGAGGAGATTACCACTGCTCACAATCACCTGCTGGACGCACACCACAATGAGGCAAACGAGGAGATTACCACTGCTCACAATCACCTGCTGGACGCACACCACAATGAGGCAAACGAGAAGATTACCACTGCTCACAATCACCTGCTGGACGCACACAATGAGGCAAACGAGGAGATTACCACTGCTCACAATCACCTGCTGGACCCACACAGTGAGGCAAATGAGAAGATTACCACTGCTCACAATCACCTGCTGGACGCACACAATGAGGCAAACGAGGAGATTACCACTGCTCACAATCACCTGCTGGACCCACACAGTGAGGCAAACGAGGAGATTACCACTGCTCACAATCACCTGCTGGACCTACACAATGAGGCAAACGAGGAGATTACCACTGCTCACAATCACCTGCTGGACGCACACCACAATGAGGCAAACGAGGAGATTACCACTGCTCACAATCACCTGCTGGACGCACACCACAATGAGGCAAACGAGGAGATTACCACTGCTCACAATCACCTGCTGGACGCACACCACAATGAGGCAAACGAGGAGATTACCACTGCTCACAATCACCTGCTGGACCCACACAGTGAGGCAAACGAGAAGATTACCACTGCTCACAATCACCTGCTGGACGCACACAATGAGGCAAACGAGGAGATTACCACTGCTCACAATCACCTGCTGGACCCACACAGTGAGGCAAACGAGGAGATTACCACTGACCACAATCACCTGCTGGACCCACACAGTGAGGCAAACGAGAAGATTACCACTGACCACAATCACCTGCTGGACGCACACAATGAGGCAAACGAGGAGATTACCACTGCTCACAATCACCTGCTGGACGCACACAATGAGGCAAACGAGGAGATTACCACTGCTCACAATCGCCTGCTGGACGCACACAATGAGGCAAACGAGGAGATTACCACTGCTCACAATCACCTGCTGGACCCACACAGTGAGGCAAACGAGAAGATTACCACTGACCACAATCACCTGCTGGACGCACACAATGAGGCAAACGAGGAGATTACCACTGCTCACAATCGCCTGCTGGACGCACACAATGAGGCAAACGAGGAGATTACCACTGCTCACAATCACGAGGTGGACGCTCATAATGAGGCATTCCTCTCCTGATATGTGAGGACTTATCCATGTTGGGTCACGGGGTGATAAGTCTGTACACTCCCCTCTTAGTGTCCTCACACACAAGGAGGGGAATGTACAGACTTGTCCATGTTGGAACATGGGGTGATAACATAGACCAGTCTGTACATTCCCTCCTGGTGTGTGGGGACTTAATTATGACCCCGATATAGAAAAGTCTGTACATTCCCCTCCTGGTGTGTGGGGACTATTATTGTAGGGGGTCTGCCCTTACTGGACATTGAAGGACATTGTGACTTTAAGAGACCATGCTCCCCTCTGTTTATTGCCCTTGAACTAGTCTACTCCCCCCCCCCCCCCCTGCTGTTTTGGTGTGTGCTGTTGAAGGGAGAAAAACCAGGAAGTGGGCAGACCTCATGTGTGCACAATTGTGAGCGAAACGCCGGTCCCATACTGTGTGAGGTTGTAGCTCAGTCTTCTCTTTAGTTAGGACGCTATAGCAGCATGGCCCAATTAGCAGAAAAGCCAGGTAGTGAATTAGTCGAGAGTAGTTTGTAAACCTGATTTATACTGTTTGTATAGACCTATCATTGCCATAGCTGGAGCATAGTTTTGTGACACGCTTCAGCTATTTATCCTTATATTCATGTTATTAATATCATCGTTATAAAAAAAACAGTTATACCTATTTTCCGGCATATATCCTCTTTTTACTTAATAAAGCCGGTGCTTTGTTTCTGCCTCCTCGTCTGCTGTGCCGTACTTGAATCCTGCCTTGTGGTGTTCTTCAGACACCGCTATATTATCACCCTGTGTCCCGACATAGACATGTCTACATTCCCTTCTGGTGTGTGGGGACATTATCAACCCGTGTCCCAACATAGACAAGTGTGTACTTTCCCCTCCTGGTGTGTGGGGACATTATCAACCCGTGTCCCAACAGAGGCAAGTTTGTACATTCCCCTCCTGGTGTGCGGGGACTTTATTATCACCCCGTGTAAAAACATAGACAAGTCTGTGGTAAATATACTTATTTTTGTACATTTATTTATACAGGACTTGTTACCAGATGCGATATTCCAAAGAACATATCACGATAATCTTAAAAAAAAAATGTAGCGGTTTATACGATGTCCATCAAAAAGAATCATTGCCGCAAAACGTGAAATAGTTGAAGTAGTTACAAAGAGATTTCCATAATTTGCTTATTAGTTGAGATTCATTCATGAGTGTCCATCTTTCTTTGGGTCCTCAATGGTAGTTTTCGTCTGTCTGTGTTGAGCACGTGACCGGCCTGCATGTCAGCTTCCCTCAGCATACAGAACCTCTGCCTGGTGTAGTGTGAAGTGTAAATGCCAGCCCACCTGTCTCTCACATAGGTTATATACGTTCCACATTGCACCTGTTTTTCTATATATGGCCTTAACCATTTATCCTGAGCTAAATACGGAAATAACATGTCATGTCAGCTGTTAGGGAGATCTTAAGATATTAACATTTTTTCCCAAACCTCTCTTGCCTCTCACCCCTCCTGTCAGGAATATTATAAAATATTAATATCAGGGAAATGTTCTTCCATATCTGCCTGACATAGATGTTCACCCCCCTCTCTTATTCCCCTTCTGCTCAGCACAAAAGCCCCAATTAACCCACGCCTGGGAAATAGTATATGCAAATGATGCCAGGCAAGGAGTGTTATAACTTTGTTAGGAAGCAAGCATCTTGTCTCTGAAAGACGCAGGAGCTAATTAAAACGCAGGCTTGCACTAATTTCCGTGTAACTGTTGAAGCTGCTTCCCGAACCTCAAAGGGAAATTTCTTGACGCACTGACTCCGATATGAAATATGAAATCTTGTGAGTTCCATACTTCCGACAGTAATGGGACCCATATGTGTAGTGACCAAATCAGCCCAGGAATGTATAGGTGGTTTTCCAGGGCTGTAACCAAAATCAGGGAGCTGTAGTGCAAAAACACCAGAATAGCAGACTGCAGCTATGTGAAGTGTGATATCAAAATAAAGATAAAATCATAAGGGAAAAAATGGCGTAGTTGGCAAGCTTCTGGCATCAACAAGCGATGAGTTATCGCAAAAGTCAGCGTTTTTAATAAAAATGTACAGGCTGGAGCCTGGCCCACATGATGTCACCACCAGGGGCTTGTGGCCAGATCTCCCCTTAGGTAGAAGAGAACTCATGGACAGTACAGACTCACTCCTTGCCAGGGGGGAATAAGAATTATAAGCAATGGGTCCTGTTCAATAACATCATATTCCAACCGGGGAGCCCCTCCTCCACCTATATTGAATTATCTCCGCGATCGTATAGTGTAAGTAAAGTTGTCTTCTTTCCTCCTGTTTATTTTATGTAACTGCCTATGTATTTTAGTGTCCTCTTTGTAACATCCTTATGTATATATTTTTCCTAAACACTGCCTCCCTTTTGGATTAAATATAAAATTTAATAGTTCTGCTTCTTTTGTTCTGTAATCGTTCCCTCCCCTGAAGCCATATACGCTACCAAAACGTAGGCGTCCGGCCAGGCCTGTATTATATTTCAAACTCGGCCGGTGGTGGCAGAGAGTATTAATAATTGGGCTATCGTGAAGCTGACAGTGACCGTACGGTGGGCGTTAAACACGGATTCCAGGCTGTGGAACCCAGGGTGTTGCGCCATACGCTCACTGGTTTACCGATACCTACGTAGAGCGTAGTCTAGATCGTGTGCTCGCGACTCCGGACAAAATGCTGACAGCGTGACGGCATGGTGAGATATTGTGTGATCTCCCCGGTGTCGTCCTGACTGTGTGTGGTGGAAATCTCTGACACCTCCATTATCCACCATTTGTCATGAGAGGAGAGCTGGCAGTTCAGCATCTGTGTCTCTGCAAATTATCACCTACAGCAGAAGGGACTTGGACACAAATGCTGGCCCAGAAGGTGCTAGAACCTAACTAAAATGCGAGGGTCTTTCTCCCCTAGCAGAGGCCGGGGATGATTAGACACTGGCTTACATCAATTTACACGTAGCTGTTGAAGTTTCATTCCCAGGACTTCAAAGGGAATTTAACCGAAGTCTCCAGACTTTTGGGCACCGGTACGTAATATGAAATAGTGGAAATTCCATAATTCTGATAATGATGAGACCCATATTTTTAGTGGCAGGGTCAGCCAAGGAACAAGATGCTTGTTTTTTCATAGCCGTTAGCCCCTTTGAGGAGCTGTGGCACGAAAGTAAGAAAATAGCAGATCACAACTACGCCATGTGTGATCTCTAAATGAAGGTAAAATCATAATAGAAAATATGGTATCACTTTTGGGCTTCTGGGATCAACCAGCGATAAGTTATCCTAAAAACCAGGTATCTTAAATAAAATGTGCAGGCTGGAGACCAACCCCGTGATGTCAGAATGGGGGTTGTGTGGGCAGATCTCCCCTTAGGCATAAAAGAGCCAACTGAAGATTGATCCATATTCTTTGCCAGGGGGGTATAGATACTATAAGTAACGGATCGGGTTCGATAACGGGGAGCCCCTCCTCCACCTATGCTGATTCGTCCCTGCGAACTGTAGAGAGTAAGTTTCTTCTTTAATCCTTATTATTTTGTGTAACTGTCTATGTATTGTATTGTCCCCTTTGTAAAATCCTTGTATATTTTTCATAACACTGCCTCCCTTTTGGATTAAATATAAAATTTAATAGTTCTGTTTCTTTTGTCCTGTAATTGTTCCCTCCCCCAAAGCCATATACGCTACCAAAATGCAGGCGTCCGGCCAGGCCTGTATTATATTTCAAATCTGGCTGGTGGTGGCATAGAATAATAATAATTGGGCTATCATGAAGCTGACAGTGACTGTACAGGGGGGCGTATACACATATTCCATGCATTGGAATCCGGAGGTGTGACGCCATACACTCACTGGTCGCTTGCCGGTACCTGCATAGTGAGTAGTGGGGACCGTGTGCTCGCCGATCCCTGACGAAATCGTGACAGCAGTGGCGAGATATTGCGTGGCCTCCCCGGTGTTGTCGCTGTGGAATACCTGACATCAGCTAAAACCTACCACAAGGCTAATGCAATCAATCCCGTACAGGATTGAGAGTAAAAAATGAATAACCATAATTAATATTTAACAGTCTGTACAGTATGGTGTGCTCACAAGGTCTACATCATGGGGAAATTAATCCAAATAGGTTCCCGAAATAAAAAACAGAGACTACGCCCAATAGAGGAAATCAACCAAAATCTCGCCTGATTAGAAGAGATGCACAAACGAAGCCCTACGAACACAACCATCCAAAAATTACGGAAATTAAGGTATGAAGTATACTAACTGCTCCAATACAAATACAAGCATAATTTATGGAAAAGCAAAGCCAAATACTGCTGCCAGGGAAAATACTAGCAAATAAAATCAAAGCCAAAATGACGAAACAAATGTTACCCCACAAACGGAACGATCAAAACAAAATATATATAATCCTGTAGAGATCGCCAACGCCTTCACAAACTACTATTCATCCCTCTACGATTTACCGTAAAACAATTCAATGCCAAAACCCAACCCCCAACTGATAAATCCATTCTTGGCGCGCATACAACTACCCGAAATACCGGAGGACAAATAAATCATATTAAACCAACTGATATCAGAGTCAGAAATAAAGCAAATGATTAGAGAAATGAGAACAAGTCCCGATTCTGATGGGCGAATAGAGTTTTCCAAAACATCGTTGAAACTGGGAAAATCAAGAAAGAAATGATCCAGGCAACAATTGTCCCCCTCCCAAACCAGGAAAAACTCCTGACCGAGCCATCGGCCCGATATCATTACTGAACAGGGATCTAAATATGTATTACAAAAATTCTAGCTAATAATCAGCAATAATCCTGGTTTTAGTGCAAAAAAGATCAAGTAGGATTTGTGAAATCCAGACAGACACTGGGCGGCACGAGGAGGATGATGGATATCATCCATACAGCGGGGAGGAGTCAGATGGCACGAGGAGGATGATGGATATCATCCATACAGCGGGGAGGAGTCAGATGGCACGAGGAGGATGATGGATATCATCCATACAGCGGGGAGGAGTCAGATGGCACGAGGAGGATGATGGATATCATCCATACAGCGGGGAGGAGTCAGACAGCACGAGGAGGATGATGGATATCATCCATATAGCGGGGAGGAGTCAGATGGCACGAGGAGGATGATGGATATCATCCATACAGCAGGGAGGAGTCAGACAACACGAGGAGGATGATGGATATCATCCATACGGCGGGGAGGAGTCAGACAACACGAGGAGGATGATGGATATAATCCATACGGCGGGGAGGAATCAGACAACACGAGGAGGATGATGGATATCATCCATACAGCGGGGAGGAGTCAGACAGCACGAGGAGGATGATGGATATAATCCATACGGCAGGGAGGAGTCGGACGTCACGAGGAGGATGATGGATATAATCCATACAGCGGGGAGGAGTCAGACAGCACGAGGAGGATGATGGATATAATCCATACAGCAGGGACGAGTCAGACAGCACGAGGAGGATGATGGATATAATCCATACGGCGGGGAGGAGTCGGACGTCACGAGGAGGATGATGGATATAATCCATACGGCGGGGAGGAGTCAGACAACACGAAGAGGATGATGGATATAATCCATACAGCAGGGACGAGTCAGACAGCACGAGGAGTTTGATGGATATAATCCATACGGCAGGCAGGAGTCAGACAACACGAGGAGGATGATGGATATAATCCATACAGCAGGGAGGAGTCAGACAACACGAGGAGGATGATGGATATAATCCATACGGCAGGGAGGAGTCAGACAACACGAGGAGGATGATGGATATAATCCATACAGCAGGGACGAGTCAGACAACACGAGGAGGATGATGGATATCATCCATACAGCGGGGAGGAGTCAGACAGCACGAGGAGGATAATGGATATAATCCATACGGCAGGGAGGAGTCAGACAGCACGAGGAGGATGATGGATATAATCCATACAGCGGGGAGGAGTCAGATGGCACGAGGAGGATGATGGATATCATCCATACAGCAGGGAGGAGTCAGATGGCACGAGGAGGATGATGGATATCATCCATACAGCGGGGAGGAGTCAAACAACACGAGGAGGATGATGGATATCATCCATACAGCGGGGAGGAGTCAGACAACACGAGGAGGATGATGGATATCATCCATACGGCGGGGAGGAGTCAGACAACACGAGGAGGATGATGGATATCATCCATACGGCGGGGAGGAGTCAGACAGCACGAGGAGGATGATGGATATCATCCATACAGCGGAGAAGGAGTCAGACAACACGAGGAGGATGATGGATATCATCCATACAGCGGGGAGGAGTCAGACAGCATGAGGAGGATGATGGATATAATCCATACGGCGGGGAGGAGTCAGATAACACGAGGAGGATGATGGATATAATCCATACAGCGGGGAGGAGTCAGACAGCACGAGGAGGATGATGGATATCATCCATACAGCGGGGAGGAGTCAGACAACACGAGGAGGATGATGGATATCATCCATACAGCGGGGAGGAGTCAGACAGCATGAGGAGGATGATGGATATAATCCATACGGCGGGGAGGAGTCAGATAACACGAGGAGGATGATGGATATAATCCATACAGCGGGGAGGAGTCAGACTGCACGAGGAGGATGATGGATATCATCCATACGGCGGGGAGGAGTCGGACGTCACGAGGAGGATGATGGATATCATCCATACAGCGGGGAGGAGTCAGACAACACGAGGAGGATGATGGATATCATCCATACAGCGGGGAGGAGTCAGACAACACGAGGAGGATGATGGATATAATCCATACAGCGGGGAGGAGTCAGACAACACGAGGAGGATGATGGATATCATCCATACGGCGGGGAGGAGTCAGACAGCACGAGGAGGATGATGGATATAATCCATACGGCGGGGAGGAGTCAGACAACACGAGGAGGATAATGGATATAATCCATACAGCGGGGAGGAGTCAGATGGCACGAGGAGGATGATGGATATCATCCATACAGCAGGGAGGAGTCAGATGGCACGAGGAGGATGATGGATATCATCCATACAGCGGGGAGGAGTCAGACAACACGAGGAGGATGATGGATATCATCCATACAGCGGGGACGAGTCAGACAACACGAGGAGGATGATGGATATAATCCATACAGCAGGGACGAGTCAGACAGCACGAGGAGGATGATGGATATCATCCATACAGCGGGGACGAGTCAGACAGCACGAGGAGGATGATGGATATCATCCATACAGCGGGGACGAGTCAGACAGCACGAGGAGGATGATGGATATCATCCATACAGCGGGGAGGAGTCAGACAACACGAGGAGGATGATGGATATAATCCATACAGAAGGGACGAGTCAGACAGCACGAGGAGGATGATGGATATCATCCATACAGCGGGGAGGAGTCAGACAAAACGAGGAGGATGATGGATATAATCCATACGGCGGGGAGGAGTCAGACAGCACGAGGAGGATGATGGATATAATCCATACGGCGGGGAGGAGTCAGACAGCACGAGGAGGATGATGGATATCATCCATACAGCGGGGACAAGTCAGACAACACGAGGAGGATGATGGATATCATCCATACAGCGGAGAGGAGTCGGACGTCACGAGGAGGATGATGGATATCATCCATACAGCGGGGAGGAGTCAGACAGCACGAGGAGGATGATGGATATCATCCATACAGTGGGGAGGAGTCGGATGACACGAGGAGGATGATGGATATCATCCATACAGCGGGGAGGAGTCGGATGGCACGAGGAGGATGATGGATATCATCCATACAGTGGGGAGGAGTCGGATGACACGAGGAGGATGATGGATATCATCCATACAGTGGGGAGGAATCGGACGTCACGAGGAGGATGATGGATATCATCCATACAGTGGGGAGGAGTCGGATGACACGAGGAGGATGATGGATATCATCCATACAGCGGGGAGGAGTCGGATGGCACGAGGAGGATGATGGATATAATCCATACAGCGGGGAGGAGTCAGACAGCACGAGGAGGATGATGGATATCATCCATACAGCGGGGAGGAGTCGGACGGCATGAGGAGAATAAGCGATATCATCCATAAAGCTGTGAGGAGTCGGAAGTCACGAGGAGGATGATGGATATTATCCACACAGCTGGGAGGAGTTGGACATCATCCATACAGCCGGGAGAAGTCGAACGGCATGAGGAGGATGATGGATATCATCCATACAGCGGGGAGGAGTCGGATGGCACGAGGAGGATGATGGATATCATCCATACAGCGGGGAGGAGTCGGACGTCACGAGGAGGATGATGGATATCATCCATACAGCGGGGAGGAGTCAGACAACATGAGGAGGATGATGGATATAATCCATACAGCAGGGACGAGTCAGACAGCACGAGGAGGATGATGGATATAATCCATACGGCGGGGAAGAGTCGAACGTCACGAGGAGGATGATGGATATAATCCATACAGCGGAGAGGAGTCGGACGTCACGAGGAGGATGATGGATATCATCCATACAGCGGAGAGGAGTCGGACAGCACGAGGAGGATGATGGATATAATCCATACAGCAGGGACGAGTAAGACAACACGAGGAGGATGATGGATATCATCCATACAGCGGGGAGGAGTCAGATGGCACGAGGAGGATGATGGATATCATCCATACAGCGGGGAGGAATCGGTCGCCACAAGGATAATGATTGATATCATCCATACAGTGGGGAGGAGTTGGACGACATGAGGAAAAATGGATATCATCCATACAGGTGGGAGGAGTCGGACGTCATGAGGAGGATGATGGATATAATCCATACAGCGGGGAGGAGTCGGACGTCACGAGGAGGATGATGGATATCATCCATACAACGGAGAGGAGTCAGACAGCACGAGGAGGATGATGGATATAATCCATACGGCGGGGAGGAGTCAGACAGCACGAGGAGGATGATGGATATAATCCATACGGCGGGGAGGAGTCAGACAGCACGAGGAGGATGATGGATATCATCCATACGGCGGGGACGAGTCAGACAACACGAGGAGGATGATGGATATCATCCATACAGCAGGGACGAGTCAGACAACACGAGGAGGATGATGGATATCATCCATACAGCGGGGACGAGTCAGACAACACGAGGAGGATGATGGATATCATCCATACAGCGGGGACGAGTCAGACAACACGAGGAGGATGATGGATATAATCCATACAGCAGGGACGAGTCAGACAGCACGAGGAGGATGATGGATATAATCCATACGGCGGGGAGGAGTCAGATGGCACGAGGAGGATGATGGATATAATCCATACGGCGGGGAGGAGTCAGATGGCACGAGGAGGATGATGGATATAATCCATACAGCGGGGAGGAGTCAGACAGCACGAGGAGGATGATGGATATAATCCATACAGCGGGGAGGAGTCAGACAGCACGAGGAGGATGATGGATATAATCCATACGGCAGGGAGGAGTCAGACAGCACGAGGAGGATGATGGATATAATCCATACAGCGGGGAGGAGTCGGTCGGCACGAGAAGGATGATGGCTATCATCCATACAGCAGGGAGGAGTCGGATGGCACGAGGAGGATGATGGATATCATCCATACAGTGGGGAGGAGTTGGACGACATGAGGAGGATGATGGATATAATCCATACAGCGGGGAGGAGTCGGACATCACGAGGAGGATGATGGATATAATCCATACGGCGGGGAGGAGTCAGACAGCACGAGGAGGATGATGGATATAATCCATACAGCGGGGAGGAGTCGGATGGCACGAAGAGAATGATTGATATCCACACAGTAAAGAGGTGTCAGACGACACGAGCAGGATGATGGATATCATCCATACAGTGGGGAGGAATCGGACGTCACGAGGAGGATGATGGATATCATCCATACAGCGGAGAGGAGTCGGACGTCACGAGGAGGATGATGGATATCATCCATACAGCGGGGAGGAGTCGGATGGCACGAGGAGAATGATGGATATCATTCATACAGCGGGAAGATGTCAGACAGCATGAGCAGAATAAGCGATATCATCCATAAAGCTGTGAGGAGTCGGGCGTCACGAGGAGGATGATGGATATTATCCATACAGCAGGGAGAAGTCGAACGGCATGAGGAGGATGATGGATATCATCCATACAGCGGGGAGGAGTCGGATGGCACGAGGAGGATGATGGATATCATCCATGCAGTGGGGAGGAGTTGGACGACATGAGGAAAAATGGATATCATCCATACAGCGGGGAGGAGTCGGACGTCACGAGGAGGATGATGGATATCATCCATACAACGGAGAGGAGTCGGACGTCACGAGGAGGATGATGGATATAATCCACACAGCTGGGAGGAGTTGGACATCAGCCATACAGCAGGGAGAAGTCGAACGGCACGAGAAGGATGATGGCTTTCATCCATACAGCAGGGAGGAGTCGGATGGCACGAGGAGGATGATGGATATCCTCCATACAGCGGAGAGGAGTCGGACGGCACATGGAGGATGTTGGATATCATCCAGACAGCGGGGGGCGGGGTCGGATGGCATGAGGAGGATGATGGATATCCTCCATAGAGCGGAGAGGAGTCGGACGGCACATGGAGGATGTTGGATATCATCCATACAGCAGGGGGGGGGGGAGTCGGCAAGGGAAGGATGATGGATATCATCCATACTGCAGGGAGAAGTCGGACGGCGCGAGAAGGATGATGGATATCATCCATACAGCAGGGAGAAGTCGGATGCCACGAAGAGGATGATGGATATCATCCATACAGCGTTGAGGAGTCAGACAGCACGAGGAGGATGATGGATATAATCCATACAGGGTGGAGGAGTGGGACAGCATGAGGACGATGATGGATATCATTCATACAGCGGGGAGAAATCGGATGGCACAAAAAGGATGATAGCTATCAGCCATACAGCGGGGAGAAGTCGGACGGCACGAGGAGGATGATGGATATCATCCATACAGGAAGAAGGAGTCGGACTGCACAAGGAGGATGATGGATAATATCCATACAGCTTGGAGGTGTCGGTCGGGACGAAGAGAATGACTGATATCATCCATACAGCGGGGAGGAGTCGGATGGCACAAGGTGGATGATGGATATCATCCATACAGCGTGGAGGAGTCAGACAGCACGAGGAGGATGATGGATATAATCCATACAGGGTGGAGGAGTCAGACGGCACGAGGAGGATGATGGATATCATTCATACAGCGGGGAGAAGTCGAATGGCACGAGGAGGATGATGGCTATCATCCATATAGTGGGAAGGAGTTAGACTGCACGAGGAGGATGAGCGATATTATCCATACAGCAGTGAGGAGTCGGACGGCACGAGGAGGATGATTGTGAAGATATTCAAGGTAATCCCCTGTCAATCACTGTGTACTACGTGACGATGATTACAGAGATCTCTATACACAGTGTAATCCGACTCTTTTGAATACACTGCAGCTTGGAAAGGAGGGGGCTGAGAAGGGAGGAGTGAGATCCCCACAGCAGCTGCCAGCTACACAGGATGTCCCTTCCCCGGACAAAATGTGCTTCTTTGTTCAAGAAACATAATTCAACAGTTGTTATGGGAAAACGATACACCCGAATGATAAACTGAGCAGGTTTTTGGAAACAGAAAAGAATGGAGAATCACACCAGCCCTTTCTCCACAACGCAGCAAGCAACGATACGGAGATATGCAGCACAGCCTTTCAGAAGCCCCTAGGGCCACTGTGTTTGGTCTCCAAGCATAGCAGGGGCCCAGCTGGGTTCAATGACACCAGAACCAGCTCCCTAGGACAGTCCAGTAAGGACGTACAGCCCGTTTTACAGTTGTAGCTGAGAGAGGCCAGGGGGAGGAGAGTTGAGTCCAGCTTGGAGGCAGGAGTGGGCGGGATCCAGAGAGTTTAACAGTTCCAGCAGCCCCAAGCCCAGAGTCTTTGTTCCTGGGGAGGTCGTGCCATCCGGACGTGTGGGACAAGACCACAAACCAAGTGAGGGCCCACAGCCTCCCCATGTGGCAACCCATCCCCCGAAAGCCAGGCCTTTCCACCTAAACCCGTAACTGACTCGTAATAACTGCTTTATACCTTTTGTACCCATGATTTTGTGCTTGCAACTCTAACCACAGTTTATGTATAACCCTTATGTATATAGTGTACTGTTTAGTGTGCCCTTACGGTGATTAAATATATAATTTAACCTTGGGCTGTTCTTTTTATCTCGATTCATGAACCTTTCACCTGTTGTTCGGTCCAACGAACACGCTACCAGGCTGGTTTCAAGCCCGATATAGTCCGTTATATCAAATAGAAACTGGTGGCAGCTATCCCAGGCCGACTAGGCTCTGCTTCACTGTAGCTAGTGAGCGGAGCCTCTCAGCCTGTCAGGGTTGTGGGCGAGTGTGGTGCCATGTCAGTTACTGAGTGGGCCACCTCTACCCACTCCCTGGTGCCTTCCTGTCTTGTGTAGACAGGGGGTGTCTGTGCATAACATACCAACCTGACCTTACGTGTCTCTCAGGGGGGTGCAGAAGACAGGTCTGTACCACGTGCTTCGTCTGATGTAACTGTGACGTCAGGCCAGAGGTGGGGTGTGGTACAACACAAGTGGCGGCAACGGCAAGGTTCTGCGGGATCTCCCTGCTGCTTCATCACATGTGGTGGCAGCGGTGGGATCGAGATAATAGTGTGTGCGAGTGTGGAACGCATACTCACAGACACTAAAGACTGCCAGTAGTAGCTTTTGCTGCTGGGGTCTTAAGATTAGCTCAGCACTAGACAGTCAGAGTGCAAATACTGTAAGGGGTGTGGGTGCATCAGGTTGCAATTCCTTGTCAGTGACCATAGAGTGCAAGGATGGCCAGTGGCACCAGGGCCAGAACCAAGGAGATGTCCAATGCTCCATATTGTAGGGAGGAGGTGGAAGTCGATGTCGCTCCAGAAGAAGGGGAGTCTCGCCCAGGCACCACAGGGAGAGAGTCGCTAGCGGTTGGTCCCGCAGTGGGCCACCCACCACCTACCCATTCCCCCAGCCAGGCAGGCTCTGATCCCTTCATGCAAGTCGCCCTGGCACGTCTCCAGGCGGGGGACAGGGACACTTACGAGACCCTCCTGGCAGCACATGGTGAGGCAGCAGCAGAACGTCAGTGGGAGCGTGAGCTTCAGGAAAAAGTGCTTCAGCTCCAGCTCCATCTGCAGGCCCCAGCCAGTCGCGAGTCCTTTGAGATCCGAGTCCCGAAGCTACGGGCGGAGGACTTCCCCCTGCTGGACAAAAGGAAGGGACTTGGACACTTTCTTGCTGTCATTTGAAAAAAACTGCCAGCAGTACCATCTGCCTGAGGACCAGTGGGTCCGGTTCTTAACCCCTCGCCTTAGGGGTAAGGCCCTGGGAATCTTTGGGTACCTGCCCAGTGAGTCCACCCTGAGCTATGAGGACATCAAGCAGGCTCTGGTCCGGCAGTACAACCTGACCCCTGAGACGTACCGGAAGAAGCTCCGTAGTCTGCAGCGGGGTCCTGCAGACAGCTGGGTCGATCACATGCGAGCCCTACTGAGAGACATTGATCAATGGACCATGGGACTGAACCTCAGCACCGTCTAGCAGCTGAAGGAGCTCATTGCGACAGCAGTTTCTGTGGTACTGCCCGGAGGACCTCCAACAGTACCTCTGCGACCGGAAGCCAAAGGGGGCCTCTGCAACAGCGACCCTTACCAACGAGTACTCCAACAACAGGCCAAGAAACTGGCCGGCTGGAGAGGGAGTAAGACTAACGCAGTGCCTGCTGTCCCTGCCCCCAAGCCCAAAGGTCCACCTACCCATGCTTTCCTCTCCCCACCGCTAGGGGTACCCCGACTGTGTCACCTTTGCAGACAGCCGGGCCACTTCAAAGCCATGTGTCCCCAGCGCCAGAAGGGCCCGTTCCCGTCCCAGAAACCGTCCACTGTCTTGTGTGTGAGTGGGGGTGGTGGGAGGTCCTTTGACAACCTTCAGACTGACACCATAGGCCACGCCAGGGCCACGGGACTGAGAGACATTGGCGCTAAGATGATCCTTGTGTGGCCCGAACTGGTGTCACCCCAGGATTTAATACCTGGGAAAACTCGCCATCTCCAGGATTGGAGGTGTCGAGCCGGCACTGCCTGTCACCAAAGTGTATTTGGACTGGGGCTTCGGGAGGGGAGTGCGGGCGGTGGGGGTAACTCCGAACATTCCCGCGAGTGTTTTACTTGGGAGAGACTTGGGGCGGCTAGTGTCCCACTATGTGGCCACTGAACCCTCAAGGCCTATCTCGCCAGACGATGTCATGTTCACCCCTATTGCTGCTAATATTATTAACATGCCTTCTGATGAGGATGTTGTTAGAACTCTCCTGTTAGGTTTTTTTTAGTTTGCTGGTCACATGACCATTTTTGCCTATTTAATCCGGCTCCGCCCTCCTGGCCTTGCTGGACTTCATTGTATTTACTACTCTTGAGCTTGCTTGGTGCTCTGTTACCGTTCTCTGTTAGTTTTGCTAGGTCTTCTGACCTCTATGCTTTTTGTTGTGTGTTTGTCTTTGACTGCTACTATTTCTGCTAGGAGGTGTCTAACTTATTCCAGTCCCTAGTTCTTGTAGGGATCCCTCCCTCACATCTATAGGTCTTCGTACAGACTAGCCGAGGACTTTAGCGGGTCTGATCGCAGGATCAGGTTCCCCGTTACATCGTAGGGATCTAGTTTAGTTATATTGTAGGGACAGATCTCCTGTCTTTCCTTAGTTTCTGTAGCAGATCATAACAGTAAGTCCAGCCCAAAAAAAAAAAATAATAATTTTTTCTAAGGAAAGACCTCCAGTTTTCCATCATGGTCTCGGTTCAAGATTTGGCTCAACGCTTGCAGGGACTCTCTCTGGAGGTGGACAAGCTCCAACAACACGTGAGTAGCTGTTCTGGAGCACATTTTGTGGAACCAAAGGTACGTCTGCCTGATCTATTTTTTGGCGAACAACAAGATTTTTTTTCTTTTAAAAATGCTTGTTTATTGTATTTTCGTTTGAGACCTGGATCCTCTGGTGATGAATCACAGCGCATAGGGTTCATAATGTCACTTTTGCGCAAAGATCCTCAGGGATGGGCCTTCTCTCTCCAACCTAGTGATCCGTGCTTTAGATCAGTGGATAGTTTTTTTTCTGCTTTGGGTTTGTTGTACGATGATCCTGATCGTGTCTCATCTGCTGAGTCTGAATTGAGACGTTTGAGGCAGGGTTCAGGTAATGTGGAAAAATATTGTTCTCACTTCCGTCGGTGGTCTTCCCAGGTGGGGTGGAACGATTCAGCTTTGAAAAGCTTGTTTCTTGCAGGGCTTGGTGAAACGGTTAAGGATTTACTGATTGCTTATCCCACACCTGGAAACTTGCAGGAGGCAATGCAATTAGCTATACGGGTGGACAGGAGACTGCGTGCAAGGGTTAATGAGAGCAAATCCTCTGCTATGTCAGCTCCGAGTCCTGAGACGGTCTGTGCTGACAAAGGAGAGCCAATGGAGATTGGGGCGATGGCACCCCGCTCTCAGGAAAAAGACCGCAGGCTTTCTGAAGGTTTGTGCTTCTATTGCGGAAATTCTGGTCATTTTATTAAGAACTGTGTGCTTCGTATGAAGAAAGAAAAAAAAATGGTCAGTAATGCACGAATAGCCTGTTTAAATTCTAAGGGAGTATTCCTATCTGCCACTACTGCTGCTCAGGATGAATTAATTGAATTTCGGGTTTTTGTGGATTGCGGTTCTACTCTGAATGTGATTGATGGGGGATTCTTGGAAAAACTTAGATTAGAACCTAAACCTTTGTCATCCCCTATTGCTGTGGTTTCTGTTGATGGCTCTCCCTTGAAGAGTGTTACTCATAAGGTCTGTGAATTTCCCCTCACTATTAATGGTATTCATCAAGAGAATTTGGATTTGGTGGTATTGGATAATTTGCCTTCTCCAGTAATATTGGGGTTACCCTGGTTAAAATTTCACAATCCTGTATTGGATTGGTCTACCAATGAAATTAAGTCCTGGAGCCCTAAGTGTTATGACAAGTGTTGTAACGGATGTATTGCTGCTGTGGATAGAGGGGAATTGCCTGTACCTATTCAGGATTTTTGGAGAGTTTTTTCTGAGAAGGAATCGCAGGTTTTGCCTCCCCATAGAGACTATGATTGTACCATTGAATTTGTCCCTGGAGCGACTCTTCCTAAAAGTCGTTTATTTAATCTTACTATTCCTGAGAGAAAGGCTTTGGAGGAATACATACAGACAAGCTTGGCCGCCGGTCACATTAGGCCTTCCAAGTCTCCTGTGGCTGTTGGATTTTTTTTTGTTAAAAAAAAAGATGGCGGTTTACGTCCTTGTCTGGACTTTCGTGAGATTAATAAAATTACTGTACGCAATCCTTACCCACTGCCACTGATTCCTGATTTATTTAACCAGTTAGTGGGGGCCAAGTGGTTCTCTAAAATTGATCTCCGGGGGGCATACAATTTATTGCGCATTAAGGAGGGTGATGAATGGAAGACTGCTTTTAACACTCCTGTGGGTCATTTTGAGAATCTGGTTATGCCTTTTGGTCTTACCAATGCACCAGCATTTTTTCAGAATCTGATTAATGACATCCTTAGACCTTTAATCGGCAAAAATGTGGTTGTGTATTTGGATGACATTTTGATTTATTCGCCGGATCTGGAGTCTCATTGGCGGAGCGTACGTGAAGTATTACAGTTATTAATGGACAATTCGCTTTTTGCTAAGCTGGAGAAATGTGAGTTCGCTGTACAGAGAATTAGTTTTTTGGGCTACATTATCTCCAGCGAGGGCTTTGAGATGGACCCGGTGAAGGTTCAGGCTGTGCAGGAATGGCCTAGGCCTATTGGTTTGAAATCGATACAGAGGTTTTTGGGTTTCACCAATTATTACAGAAAATTCATAAAAAAATTTTCTAGTATTGTCAAACCGCTGACCGATCTCACCAGGAAAGGTGCTAATACGGTTCGGTGGACTACTGAGGCCATTGAAGCTTTTGTTTTTCTAAAGGAGAGGTTCAGCTCTGCCCCATCCTTATGCAGCCTGATGTGACTAAGCCGTTTTTGGTTGAGGTTGATGCTTCTTCGGTGGGGGTCGGTGCGGTGTTGTCTCAGGAAAACAAGGATGGAGTACATCCCTGTGCCTTTTTTTCAAAAAAAATTTCTGAGACTGAACTTAATTACGATATTGGTAATCGGGAATTGCTGGCGATTAAACTCGCATTTGAACACTGGCGTCATCTCTTGGAAGGTGCTGAATTTCCCGTTCAGGTTTTCACTGATCATAAAAATCTGATCTATCTTGATGCTGCCAAGCGCTTGAATGCCCGTAAGGCTAGGTGGGCACTTTTTTTCTCACGGTTTAATTTTTCCGTTACTTACATCCCGGGTACCAAGAATGTTAAAGCGGATGCTTTGTCTCGCAGCTTTTCTCCCATGGTCGGTGCTGAGGAGGAAGAGGAGAGCATTTTACAAGAAGGTGTTGTGATTGCTGCTTTGGACTCCGTTTTGGAGGATGAGATTCTTAAAGCTCAGGAGAATGTCCCATCTAACACTCCCCATGGGAGGTTGTTTGTGCCTAGGACCTTTAGGAGAGATTTGTTTGTTGAGTGTCATGAGTCTCGGTTGGCAGGTCATCCAGGAATTTCTGAGACCAAGAGACTTGTGGGTCGCAGTTTTTGGTGGCCTGGATGGCAGAAGGAAGTCATTAAGTGGGTGCGCCAATGTACTGTGTGTGCTAGATCCAAGTCTTCGCATGCTTCTGCTGCGGGGTTGCTTTGCCCTCTGGAGGTTCCTAGTGTACCTTGGACACATCTGGCTATGGACTTTATTACTGACCTTCCCCCCTCTGAAGGTTTCACGGTCATCTGGGTGGTCGTGGACCGTTTTAGCAAGATGTGTCACTTGGTTCCCTTCATCAAACAGCCTTGCGCTAAGACACTCGCTAAGGCCTTTGTCAAGGAAATTGTCAGACTACATGGCGTTCCTACTGACATTGTTTCTGATAGGGGACCTCAGTTTGTGTCTCGTTTTTGGCGTGCCTTTTGTGACAGGTTGAGAGTTCATTTGTCGTTTTCATCCGGATATCATCCTGAGTCTAATGGCCAGACAGAAAGGAAGAACCAGGATGTTGAGCAGTTCTTGCGTTGTTTTGTGACAGACAATCAAGAGGGGTGGTCTGAGTTTCTGCCGCTTGCTGAATTTGCTCTTACCAACCATACATCCTCTTCTGCTGGGTGTTCGCCTTTTTTTTGTTGTTCTGGGAGACATCCGTCTTTTGGGTCATTCTCCAAATTGGTATCGGCTGTGCCTGAGGAGGAGAGTTTTTCCGGTGATTTGGAGAGAGTTTGGACGGATGTACGTGGTAATCTTCAGGAGGCTAACAAAAAATCTAAGAGGTACTTTGATAGGAAACGGCAAGAGGTTTTGTTTGCTGTTGGTGACATGGTTTGGTTGTCCTCTAAGAATCTGCGATTGAGGATTCCTTCTAAAAAATTGGGTCCCAAGTTCGTAGGGCCCTTTAAGGTGCTTCAGATAGTTAACCAATCTGCTGTTAGGTTGGAGGTTCCTACCTCCTGGAAGATTAATCCGGTGTTTCATGTTTCTCTGTTGAAAAAAGCTGATGTGTCGGATGGTGACGCCTCTGCCACTGTTCCTCCGGTGGTGGAGGACGGGGAATATGAAATTTCCCGCATCCTAAATTCTAGACGGTATAGAGGGAGTTTGCAGTATCTCGTCGCTTGGAAGGGTTTCGGACCTGAGGATAACTCATGGGTGAGGGCGGATGATGTTTCTGCTTCCAGACTTGTCCGAGCGTTTCACAGGAGGTTTCCTGATAAGCCTGGGCCTAGGGGATCCGGAGGATCCTCTTAGAAGAGGGGGTACTGTTAGAACTCTCCTGTTAGGTTTTTTTTAGTTTGCTGGTCACATGACCATTTTTGCCTATTTAATCCGGCTCCGCCCTCCTGGCCTTGCTGGACTTCATTGTATTTACTACTCTTGAGCTTGCTTGGTGCTCTGTTACCGTTCTCTGTTAGTTTTGCTAGGTCTTCTGACCTCTATGCTTTTTGTTGTGTGTTTGTCTTTGACTGCTACTATTTCTGCTAGGAGGTGTCCAACTTATCCCAGTCCCTAGTTCTTGTAGGGATCCCTCCCTCACATCTATAGGTCTTCGTACAGACTAGCCGAGGACTTTACAAGAGACAAGGAGTGGTTAGCAGAGCCCCAAGGGGATCATGGGGAACTTGTTTACTATTCTGGCTGCAGCCAAAGGGAGAAGTGGTGTGTGTGATCTGTACCTCACAGAAGTGCAGGAAAGAGAACAGGATTCAAGTCCAGGGTGAAGCTCAATACAGGTCAGATACTGTTATGGGTCCAGATGGTGGAACCTCTGTGCTGTGATACAAGGAGGGACCAGAGGGGTGTAACCAAGCGCCTACCTGGACAGACCCTGGCCATATCGCGGCTTAGTCGACTCCGTGAACCAAGGAGGGACTGGGAAGGTGAACCAGGTGCCACTCTGAGACCGACCTCATGTGAGAGCAGGTGACTCCCACGGGACTGATGGCCGTGCAGGCACAGCAGATG
The DNA here is from genome assembly GCF_046119375.1 of Phyllobates terribilis. Classification (NCBI taxonomy): domain Eukaryota; kingdom Metazoa; phylum Chordata; class Amphibia; order Anura; family Dendrobatidae; genus Phyllobates; species Phyllobates terribilis. Next base: position 10,666,325 of record NW_027362766.1, on the reverse strand, counting down.
AGCACGGCTAGTAGACAGGCAGGTGATGCGGGTAGACAAGCAGGCGAGCACGGGAGATAGATAGGCAGGCGGCACGGCTGATAGACAGGCTGGCGGACACTGGAACCTGAGGGCTGGAGAGAGTGTTAGCACACCAACAACAACCTTGCACAGGCACTTCCATTTTGGAGTAGGAGCCTTATATAAGGGCAGTCCTCCGGCCACTGGACAGGGACTCTTTAGGATGGTGCACGCTGTCCCTTTAAGAGGGAGGAAGCGCATGCCCGCATGCCCTAAGCACAGTGCCCAGGAAACCCCAGGCAGATGTAGCAGGGGAGCCGGAGGATGCCGGACCGTGACCGAGGCTGTGAGGGGATCAGCGTCTGCCCAGCAGGAGGCAGAGACGCCGATGCTTCAGATACCCTGCACTGTTAGTTCAGGAAATCTATCATCAGGCAGGGAAGATAAGGACTGGAAGGAATTGTGTCACAGAGATCAACTCCCTCATCAAACCCTCCCCCCTCCATCTGCATGCAGGATAAAGAATTCTGTGTACTAGTGTGTCCTTGTGAAAGAAAAGTCTGCTTTTTATGCATAGAAGTGTGCTGCCAAGAGATCTAATCTGTGCTGAATTATGCTAATGAAGAGACTGATGTTACTGTGCCTGCTTTATGAGACTGTACTGTAATGAAGATTGTTGCTGTAATATCTCTGAATTTCACTGGCCGTGCTTCAGATTTAATTCCACAGTTAAACTGTTGAAAAAGACTCTTGTCAGATGTGTCTGGTCAGCAACTGAATCAATCATATGCCTGAGAGAAGCTGAAGTCTATGGTCGCCCTGAGTAACGGTTCCCCCAGAATTCCAACGAATTCATGAAACCCGTCTCGCCCTATCTGAACCTAGTGGCGTGCGTGTAACATTGGTGGCCCATACGGGGAATCCTGAGCGGAAATTAGCGTGTAGAGGAAGAAGAGGAAAAGTGTCTGGAAAAACACAGCAGCACAGCACCTCAACTCAACTCTGCTACACCAGTTAAAGGGGACCAGCCCTAAAGAAAACTCATTAGCGGTAATGGATGTGGAAATACAAATGAACAGCATTAATGAGCTGCTTTTTCAGTTAACCTGTGAAGAATTGAGAACAGTAGCAGAACATATAAAGATGTCAGAAGAACAGATTTCTAAAGCATACAACCGCAGACAACTGTTAGCTGCCATTAATGCAAAAATGGATGAGCTGGAGGAGAACGAAGCTGAAGACGACATGGGAACGTTCCTCCAGGAGCTAACACAGTTTCTAACCAGGTTGAAGTTGGAGGATGGACGGGTGGCAGCAATTACCAAAAGCGGGAATCTCCGTCCGCAGCCAGAACTACAGGAAGTGAAAGAACAATTCAAAGCCCTAACAACAGCCTTGCAGGAATCGATCAAAACCTCTGAACGGGTGACAGACTCAGACAGAACCTTTAACCTGCTCGGGTTAGATAAATCAGGAAGACTGTCCTCTCTAACACCACAAATCACCATAAGAAAAGAATTCAAGATCCTGGGACAGATTGGAGAGTGTGAACAGAAAGAGAAACTGTCTTATATGAACTTGTTGCACCAGATCGATGCAGGATTACAGAAAGCCTACCAGCCAGATGAGATAGTTGAGGGGGTGGTGAAAGTGATCAGCCCAGGACTGAACCTCCGTAGTATGCTAGAAATGAAGAGTCAATTGACCTTGAAACAGCTGAAGATGATTTTAAAAGGGCTCTATAAAGAAGAGAGTAGTTCAGAATTGTTCCGCCAACTCATTAACCTCTCACAGAAAAATAATGAATCACCCCAAAGTTTCTTGTTCAGAGCAATTGAACTGAAGGATAGACTGTTGTTTGCATCCAGAGATGTAGAAGTAGAGGAGAAATTTGATGCTGGACTAGTCCAGAAGAAGTTCTTGAGATCATTGGGAACGGGGTTAATCAGCAAAGACATCAAGTTGCCGCTGAAACAGTACCTACAAGATCCTGGCATTCTGGATGAAGTCCTAATTGAAAAAATGGATGAGGCAGCTAGTCTGGAGTCAGAGAGCGAACAGAAGTTAAAGAAAGGCTCTGCTCCTAAGATCACCAAAATGAGTCAGCTGAAGTTGGAGACCCCCGGTGGCCAGTCCAAAGATCATCATGGAGACCCTCCAGTGCCACCTGCGAGAGAGAGAACCTTAAAGCACCAACAAAAGAGAGGACCGCCAGCGCTGACTGGGAGGAAGTAATAGGAGAACTGCGAGCCGAGTTGATTGAGGTGAAAAAGTTTATTCGTTCCAGGCAGAACCTGTATCCCTCAGATCCAGGAGTGGGTTCCAAAACAGAAGATACCCGGGTTGTGAAGCGTGCCGTTCATCAAATCAGAGTATGGTGTGTGTCCACTGTCTAAGATGTGGTGAGGAAGGTGTGACATGCAGAGGTGGTGCTGTTGCAGAGTGTGACATACAGAAGTGGTGCTGTTGCTTTAAAAGCATTCAGCAGCTATTAGAAGTAACACAAGCACATGAGACAGGAAGTGTTGTGCTCCAGAAGCATCCAGCAACTAGAGGGGTTAACACAGTCACAGGAGAAGGGGAGTGTTTTACCAGATCCCCAGGGGGATTGTGGGCAAGTTGTTTGCTGTCTGGCCGGAGCCGAAGAGAAAGGTGATGTGTGTGTTCTGTATCTCACAGAAGCGCCCCTGCAAGTGAAAAGGATTCAAATAAGGAGTGAAGCTAAGCACAGGTCAGGTAGAGTTCCTGAACTAGCAGTGCAGAGTATTGTCAGGCAGAAAGATAAGGACTGGAAGAAATGGTGTCACAGGGATCACCTCTCTCAGCAAACCCCCCTCCTCCATCTCACTGTGCTGTAAAGAATGCTGTGTTAATTAATGTGCCTTTGCATTAGAACTGTGCTGTCCTGTACTACTGGGAAGACTGTGAACTGCTGTGCTTCTAAGGAAACTGTACGGTTTGTCACTGGAGCCTGTTGCTCATAAGACTTAACTTGCACTGGCTGTGCGGCTTCTTATTAAATGCTACTGTTCTACTGTTTATGAGGACTCTTGTCAAGTGTGTCTGGTCAGCAAGTGAAACAACCTACGTGTCTGTGCCTGAGGGTCAATACCCCTGTGTGCCTGAGAGAAGCTGCAGCACATGGTCTATGGTCACCCTGAGTAACGGTTCCCCCAGGATTCCAAAGAATTCATGTAACCTGTCTCGCCCCTATCTGAACCCAGCGGCTTGCGTGTAACAAAGGACATTATGCCAAGGAATGCCAATGGTCACGGTCGTTTCGGTTAAAAGACAGGAGGTTGCCAGTGCGGGGCGACAGGTAACCGCAACACGGAAGAGGCCCCAGAAGCAAATCCAAATCTCACCAAACCCCAGAATGGCGCATGAGGTAAAACGGCTGCGTGCTGAAGATCGAACGGTAGCAAAACAGGTGCTGAGAGAAGAGTGTCATGCATTCTCCAAAGATTACTCCAAAGTATCCCGTTGTTGCAGTTGAAAATCAATTTGAAAGACACGACCCCAGTAACCAGAAGTTACATGTCTGTGCCGAAACCATTACATCTTGAAGTGAAAGCGTATTTACAAGATCTAATCAACAGAGGTTGGTTCCAAAAGTCGAAATCGTCTTATTCCTCTCCTGTTGTTTGTGTTAGGAAGAAGGATGGTACAGTAAGACTCTGTTGTGATTACCGGTAACTAAACGAAAAGTCAGTACCTGATCAGCACCCTATACCAAAGATTCAAGATATGCTGGATAGCCTATCAGTAAGTACCTGGTTCTCTGTCCTCGATCAGGCATACCACTAAGGGTTTGTCGAAGAGTCCAGTAGACCCTTCACAGCATTCATCACACCGTGGGGATTATATGAGTGGATCTACATACCTTTTGGGCTCAGTTCAGCTCCAGCAGAATTACAGAGGAGCATGGAGACATGTTTAGAAGGATTGAGGGACGATATCTGCCAGCTGTACTTGGATGAAAATGTGGTACACGTACACAGCAAAACTTTCCGGGAGCATGTTGAACACGTGAGGACCGTTGTAGCATCGGCGTCTCTGCCCCCTGCCAGGCAGAGATGCCGTCCCACTCACCTCCTCGCTCCCCGCTCTGCGTTCTCCAGCGCTCCTCTTCCTGCTGCCGGCGCACGCAGCTTCCCGGGCACTGTGCTTAGGGCGCGCGCGCTCCCTCCCTCTTAAAGGGTCCACGCGCGCCGTCCTAAGGAGTCCCCGGCCAATAGCCGAGGGCCCTCCCATATATAAGGCACCTCCTCCAAAATGGAGGTGCCCGAGCAAAAGTTGTTGCACAGTGTTTCTTACCTCTGCTTCAGCCCTCAGGTCCCGCTGCTAGCCTGACTGCCAGTCCTGCCCGCCAGCCTGTTACCTGCCTGTTACCTGCCAGCCCACTCACCTGGGAGCACCTGCCTGCTACCTGTCTGTTACCCGCCGTGCCTGCCGGCCCGCTCACCTGGGAGCACTTGCCTGTTGCCTGCCTGTTACCTGCCGTGCCTGCCAGCCCGCTCACTTGGGAGCACCTGCCTGCTACCTGCCTGTTACCCGCCGTGCCTGCCGGCCCACTCACCTGGGAGCACTTGCCTGTTACCTGCCTGTTACCCGCTTGTTACCTGCCGTGCCTATCCGGAGGCTCCTGCCGTCACTTGCCGTGAACACCTGCCAGCCTACCTAGAGACTCCTGCCGTCACTTGCCGTTTCTACCTGATAGCCTACCTGGAGGCTTCTGCTCACCAGCCTGTCTGCTGTGCCCATCTGCAATTCCAGTCAGTCCCTGCCATCTGTACCGTGGGAGTCACCTGCTCCCTTACAAGGTTGTCCCCAGAGTAGCACCTGGTCCCTCTGCTTGGTCCCTCCCTGGTCATGGAATCGTTAGCCGCCGTGCGACCAGGATCAGTCCAAGTTGATACTTAGTTATGCCCCTCTGGGTCCCTCCTTGCACCGCAGCACAGAGGTTCCACCACCCGGATCCATAACAGTTTGCTCGGGCCATGGAACCCGGTGGCCCCCAGACCCCCGCAATCTCCGACCTGCACCAGGAGGTCTTACGTCAGAGGGCTCAACAGGAGTCGGTCCTGTCGTTCCTGCGGTCTGTTAACTCTCGCCTAGGCGCATTGTCCGATCCGTCTGTGTCCGTCTGTGTCCGTCTCTGGTCAAGCAGCGCCTGCTTCCGCGGCACCACAACCTAGTCCTATTATGGCGTCCGGCTATGGACCCCGGCTCTTGGCACCTCCACGTTTTGCTGGCAACCCCGCCTTGGCTCGAGGTTTCATAAACCAGTGCACCCTGCACTTTGAACTCTTGGCACATCAGTTCATCGCTGACCGGTCCAAGGTGGCATTCATCATTTCCCATCTCACTGGGGAAGCACTGGCATGGCTAAATCCCCTGTGGGAGAGAGGGGATCCCCTGGTGTCCGACCTATGGTCTTTCCTCGCTGCTTTCCGGAAAGTCTTCGATGAACCAGGACGAAAATCCTCTTGAGCCTCCTCTCTGCTACGTCTCCGCCAAGAGAGTCTCACCAATATGCCATACGGCTCCGTACCCTCGCTTCTGAGCTTGCCTAGGACAACGAGGCTCTGGTGTCCATCTTCTGGGAGGGTCTTTCCGGTCAGATTAAGGATGAGTTAGCCGGTCGGGACATTCCTACCACCCTGGATGATCTGTTGTCACTAGCTACTTGGATTGACATCCGTTTCCAAGAACATACCAAAGAGACTACCCGAGAGAGAAAGTTTCCTCGCCTTGCTCCTACTTTCCAGAGACCTGCCTCTCAACCAGTCACTCCCCGGGCGCACTCGCCCTAACCTATGCAGATCGACCAGACCAAGATGGTCAAATCTCGCCAAGAGTCACGCCAAACCGAGGGGAGCTGTTTCTATTGTGGCAATAAGGAGCACCTGATCCGTTCCTGCCCGGAGAAGCCGGGAAACTCCAGTGTCTAGGACCGCTCGGAGAGGTCGTCCTAGGCAAAAGTAAGTCCTCTCCGTCCCTGACTTTGTCTGTCTCTATCTCCTGGGGAGAGAACCGTCACTTTGAAATTGCTCACCTGGATTCTGGAGCTGCTGGAAACCTCATTTCAAAGTCCCTGGTAGAGAGATATCGGATTCCCACCAAACCTCTGGCTGAACCGTTGGCAGTCGCCTCCATGGATGGAAGACTCCTTCCGGTAACCATCCTGCTCGTCACAGAACCTATAACTCTGCAGGTGGGAATGCTGCACTCTGAGAGGATCTCCTTCCATGTGCTGTCCGGTCTCTCTCACCCCCTATTGCTAGGTCTACCCTGGCTTCAGAGACATGAACCCGTGCTGAACTGGCAATCCGGTGAAGTACTCCGTTGGGGGTTGGATTGCCATAAGACCTGCCTGGTTCCAGTTCGCCCGGCTCGTCCTCCAACTACCCCGGCTAATTTACCCGGTCTACTGGCACCTTACTGGTCCTATGCAGATGTCTTCGGTAAAAAGGAAGCCGAGACACTGCCACCGCATAGGCCATATGATTGCCCGATCGACCTGGTACCCTGTGCCACTCCACCCCGTGGGCGCATTTACCCATTGTTGTCAGCCGAGACCCGGGCCATGTCGGAGTACATTGAGGAGAATCTGGCCAGGGAATTGATCCAGAAATCTACCTCTCCGGCTGGAGCCGGATTCTTCTTCGTCAAGAAGAAAGATGGTTCATTACACCCCTGTATTGATTATAGAGGACTCAACCAAATCACGGTCAAAAACAAATACCCCCTGCCGCTCATCTCCGAGTTGTTTGACCATCTTAGGGGAGCTAGGATCTTTACCAAGCTAGATCTACGTGGGGCGTATAACCTGGTCCGGATCCATCAAGGAGACGAGTGGAAGACGGCATTCAATACCCGAGACGGTCACTATGAATACCGTGTGATGCCCTTCGGTCTCTGCAATGCTCCTGCCATCTTCCAAGAATTAGTCAACGACATCTTCCGTGACCTTTTATATTCTTGCGTGGTGGTGTACCTGGACGACATCTTGGTCTTCTCTCCCGATCTTCCCACACACCGGAGGGATGTTCGTCAGGTCCTGTTTAGGCTCAGGCAGAATCACCTCTATGCAAAATTCGAGAAGCGCCTCTTCGAGCAGACCTCTCTTCCATTCCTGGGCTATGTAATCTCCCAGACAGGCCTACGAATGGATCCCGAGAAGCTCTCTGCTGTCCTAAAGTGGCCCCGTCTGGAGGGGTTGAAGGCGATTCAGCGGTTCCTGGGCTTCGCCAACTACTATCGTCTCTTCATCCCGCACTTCTCTTCCCGGACTGCTCCCATATCTGCGCTCACCCGTAAGGGAGCAAATCCCAAGGAATGGTCGCCCGAAGCTGAGGAGGCCTTCTTTTCCTTAAAGCAAGCCTTCTCTTCTGCCCCAGTGCTGCACCGTCCGGACTGCAACAAACCGTTCTACCTGGAGGTTGATGCTTCCTCCTCCGGAGCCGGAGCGGTGCTCACCCAAAAGTCTTCATCCGGGAGAATGGTAACCTGCGGCTTCTTCTCCAAACTCTTCTCCTCGTCTGAGCGCAACTACTCCATAGGAGACAGAGAACTGTTAGCCGTTAAATTGGCTTTGGAGGAGTGGCGTTACCTGCTTGAGGGGGCTCTATACCCGGTGATCATCCATACGGATCACAAAAACCTGGCATATCTAAAGAATGCCCAAAGACTCAATCCGAGTCAGGCCTGGTGGTCTTTGTTCTTTGCCCGCTTCGACTTCGTCCTACATTTCCGCCCGGCGGGCAAGAATGTCAAAGCCGACACCTTGTCCCGATCCTTCCTGTTCTCCGATCAAGAGGAGGAGCCTATGCATATCATCGACCCCTCCAAAGTGATGAATGTGGCCCCCTTGGATCTGACTCGTCTTCCACCCGGTAAGACGTTTGTAGCGGTACCAGATCGTGAGAAGGTTCTTCACTGGGGTCATTCATCTAAACTAGCCGGCCATGCTGGCCAAAAGAAGACCTTCCTGCTCATTACCCAGCATTACTGGTGGCCTACCCTGAGCAAGGATGTGGTAGACTTCGTCTTGGCCTGTTCGTCCTGTGCCCGCAACAAAGTTCCCAGACATCTACCAGCCGGTCATCTCCTGCCTCTTCCCATACCTGCTGCCCCATGGCAGCACATTGCCATGGACTTTATTACTAAATTATTACTAATCTCCCTGTTTCTGCCGGTTGTACAGTCATTTGGGTGGTCGCCGACCGCTTATCTAAAATGGCCCACTTCATCCCTCTGCCTGGTCTCCCGTCTGCATCGGAGCTGGCAAGGATTTCTTCCGTCATATCTTCCGTCTCCATGGCCTACCCCTCCACATTGTGTCGGATTCGAGGGGTTCAGTTCACCTCACGCTTCTGGAGAGCTACCTGTAAACTACTGGATGTCACCCTGGATTTCTCCTCTGCCTACCATCCACAGTCCAATGGCCAAGTGGAGCGTATCAACCAAATCCTTACCAGCTACCTCTGGCACTTTGTTAACGCTCACCATACCGATTGGGTGGAGCTCCTACCTTGGGCCAGGCAGAGACGCCGTCCCACTCACCTCCTCGCTCCCCACTCTGCGTTCTCCAGCGCTCCTCTTCCTGCTGCCGGCGCGCGCAGCTCCCCGGGCACTGTGCTTAGGGCGCGCGCGCTCCCTCCCTCTTAAAGGGGCCGCGCGCGCCGTCCTAAGGAGTCCCCGGCCAATAGCCGAGGGCCCTCCCATATATAAGGCACCTCCTCCAAAATGGAGGTGCCCGAGCAAAAGTTGTTGCACAGTGTTTCTTATCTCTGCTTCAGCCCTCAGGTCCCGCTGCTAGCCTGACTACCAGTCCTGCCCGCCAGCCTGTAACCTGCCTGTTACCTGCCTGTTAGCTGCCAGCCCGCTCACCTGGGAGCACCTGCCTGCTACCTGCCTGTTACCCGCCGTGCCTGCTGGCCCGCTCACCTGGGAGCACTTGCCTGTTACCTGCCTGTTACCCGCTTGTTACCTGCTGTGCCTACCCGGAGGCTCCTGCCGTCACTTGCCGTGAACACCTGCCAGCCTACCTAGAGACTCCTGCCGTCACTTGCCGTGAATACCTGCCAGCCTACCTAGAGACTCCTGCCGTCACTTGCCGTGTCTACCTGATAGCCTACCTGGAGGCTTCTGCTCGCCAGCCTGCCTGCTGTGCCCATCTGCAATTCCGGTCAGTCCCTGCCATCTGTACCGTGGGAGTCACCTGCTCCCTTACAAGGTCGTCCCCAGAGTAGCACCTGGTCCCTCTGCTCGGTCCCTCCCTGGTCACAGAGCCGTTAGCCGCCGTACGACCAGGGTCAGTCCGAGTTGATACTTAGTTACGCCCCTCTGGGTCCCTCCTTGCACCGCAGCACAGAGGTTCCACCACCCGGATCCGTAACAACCGTGTTACAGCTGTATCAACAACACAGAGTTAAGTTGACCCCAAAGAAATGTGAACTGTTCAAAATGCAAGTCCGATTTCTAGGGAAAATTGTGTCCGGAGAAGGATATACCATGGACCCAGCAGAAATCGCTGCAGTACTGGCCTTAAAAGACAAGTCGGGGAGTTGAGGCAGATCTTAGGATTCCTCTCCTACTATCATACTTACGTTCGGAACTTCTCCAGGATTGCCACCCCGCTATACCTCCTCTTGGGTGGGACGACAGAGTTAACAACACCCACGGAGAAAAAGAAGAACACTGGTAGGACCGGGCTTAAAAGAAACAACGCCGTTTAGTCCCAACAGCCCATTCTCTGGACAGCAGACCACCAGGAGGTATTGGAAGAACTAATAGACTACCTGGTAAAACCACCCATCTTGGGATATACTGATTTCAACTTACCGTTTATTGTTCATTGTAACGCTTCTCAAGTTGGACTGGGAGCTGCCCTGTATCAGCATCAAGATAGAAAATTGAGTCATCGGTTACGGTTCTAGAACGTTGACAGACGCTGAGAAGAATTACCATCTACATTCCGGAAAATTGGAGTTCCTGGCATTGAAATGGGCTATCTGCGAACGATTTAGAGATTATCTCTACCACAGCAAAGAGTTTGAGGCATACACTGACAACAACCCTTTGACCTATGTCCTCATTGCAGCCAAACTGAATGCAACGGGTCAGAGATGGGTCGCTGAACTAGCTGACTTCAATTTCAGCATCAAGTACAGGCCAGGAAAATGCAATGCGGATGCTGACGGATTGTCGAGAATGCCACTAGAGCCTGAGGAGTTCATGCAAGAATGCTCGGAGGAAGTCAATCTGGAAGCAATTGAGAGCACTACCCAAACAGTACAAGCTTATCAAGAGGAAGACACACCATTGTGGTGTCCGTTGACTGTGAAAACCACCATAAAAGCGAGAGAACAAGATCAACCCCTGTCCATTCAACAACTACCAAAAGGAAAAATCCATAGAGCTCAACGGGAAGATCAGATAATTGGTAGAATACTACTTTATGTGGACCAAAATCGGTTTCCAAGTAAACGGGAGAAAGATAATGAGTCACCAGTAGTATCTGTTATAGTTAAAGAATGGACGAAGCTCTACCTCAGTGAAGACGCTATCCTGTATCATAAAGGAGGACAAAACCGGCAGTTGGTACTACCCAGAGTATTTCGTAGGTTGGTCTTCAAAGAACTCCATGAAAACATGGGACACCTGGGAGTGGAAAGGACAACAAACTTGATCCTTGAACGTTTCTTCTGGCCGTACATGCAGAGAGATATTGAGAGGTACATGACCAGGGAGTGTGGGTGTCTGAAAGATAAAAGTCCCAACACATCAACCCGAGCACCTATGGGCAACATCCAAACTGCGTATTCTTTTGAGATGGTCTCAATAGACTTTCTACATCTCGAGACGTGCAAGGGTGGTTACGAATACATCTTGGTGGTGACTGACTATTTCACTCGATTTGCTCAAGCATATTCCACCACCAATAAATCGGGTCGAACAGCGGCAGAGAAGATCTTCAATGATTTTGCTTTGAGGTTTGGGTTCCCTACGAGGTTACACCACAAACAAGGAAGAAAATTTGAGAACCAGCTCTTTGCCAAGCTAGGAAAGTACTGTAGAATTCAGAGATCCCACACAACGCCCTATCGCCCAGAGGGTAATGGACAAGTGGAACGTTTTAACCGGACATTATTGTTGATGTTGCGCACTTTAACAGCTGATGAGAAGAAAGACTGGAAGAGTTCTGGACAGAGGCTGGACATACATCTGTCTGAGATGATCTAGTGAATCCTGCTTTGAGCAGGGGGTTGGACCAGATGACCCAGGAGGTCCCTTCCAACTCTACCATTCTATGATTCTATGATTCTCTGTCAAAAGTGGTACATGCCTATAACTGTACAAAGAGCAATGCAACAAGGTACTCACCCTTTTTCCTATTGTATGGACAATCGCCAAGACTGCCAATCGACATCATGTTCGATACTCCAGTGTCAGAGACTTACAGAACGTATCCGGAGAACTTTCGGAAATGGAAGGAACGAATGGCGGAGGCATACAACATAGCGTCCAAAGTGGTTACGCAAGGACAGAGCAAGAGTAAGGAGTACTATGATCGAAAATGTTATTGAGCAGAATTTGCATCGGGAAACCGGCTGCTAATCAAGAATGTACGTGAGAAAGGCGGTCCAGGAAAACTTTGTTCGTACTGGGAAGTCAAGGTGTATGGTCGTAAGGTGGTGGTCGTAAGGAGGAAAGCTGGTGACAGCCCAATGTATGAAATCTGATTGGAAACGGGAAACAAGAAAACCAGAATAGTCCATGGGAATTTACTACTACCCTGTGATTATATCCCATCACAACAAGACTTCCCAGTAGTAGACCGATATCGTTTGAGATCAACTAAGGGATCACCACAGACTGAAGCTCCAGAGGTGGATAGTGACATTGAAAGTTCCGATGGAGAAGAACACACAGTTGTATTTCTGGGACCGGCAAGGAGAGGGATGTACCATCCTTAGGAGAGTGAGCTAAGTCCTGAGGCTCCTGTTATGATCTGCAACAAGTACTAAGGAAAGATAGGGGAAAGCTGTCCCTACAGTAAGACTAAGCTTAATCCCTACGATGTAGCGGGCTGCCTGTTCCTAGCAAACTGACCCGCCTTTGTCCTCGGCTAGTCTGAATGAAGACCTATAGCTTAAGGGGAGGGGTCCCTAAAAGAACTAAGGACTGGGACAAAAATGGGACACCTCCTAAACAGAGAAGTTGTTGCAGAACACAAAAAAACAAACTGACAAAAAGGTGCTAGAGGTCCCAGAAGGACCATGCGAACTGACAGATAAAAACACAGAAGCACCTGGCTAGAGAAACAGTAAGAACACTGAAGTCCAGCACAGCCAAAAGGGCGGAGCTGGAATATAAAGGCAGATGGTCATGTGACTGCAAAACACAAGATGGAAAAAACAAACAGGAGGCTTCTAACAGCTCCAGAATTTGTATCTAGGAGTTCAGATGAAGTCCAATTCAGATCTGATGATCGAACACCGGTCACTGGAGAGACCGATCGACACTCAGGAGGAACGAAATTACCAGACCGTGCAGAAACAAGCGACTCAGGAGAAGTACAGGAACTTACAGAGGCTGCTCCAAGAGCATCTGAGGAAGCACGGGAAATGAGTGCGGCGGAAGAAACTTCTGTGACTGAAGAACCCATGGTCTCTGATGAACAACCCACCAAGAGGATGTCGACTCGAAATGATGATGTATGAGACACTTAGTGAACCGAGTCAAGTGCCAAGGACTGTCGACTGGAAACAGGTATCTCTGCCTGCGGACCAGATAAGCCCACTTGAGTGGTATTCACCACCGAGAGGCAGTATGGATGATGTTGCCTGGTGGAAAGACTTGTTTTCATGCTTTGATTTTCCTTAAAAGGCTTTGTAGAAACAAAGAACTGTTAAAGCATAGAGAGAGAGATCTGGTTGAAGATGTACGAAAAGCTCCAGCTGAAGAGATGCTGATTGTTTTAATTGTTTATTTCTTACAGGCATCCTTACAGAAAAAGGTTGTAAGATTAGGTTGTTATCAATGTTTATGAATATTATACCAATTTCACAATGCCAATTTGTATATAAAGTTATCCAACTTTCACCACTGTCTCAGAATCGGTCAGATTGACCAATTAAGACGAATGTCGAGGACGACATTCAAAAAGGAGGGAAGAGTGTGACATGCAGAAGTAGTGCTGTTGCGAAGTATGACATGTAGAAGTAGTGCTGTTGCTTTAAAAGCATTCAGCCAGTATTAGAAGTAACACAAGCACAGGAGACAGGAAGTGCTGTGCTCCAGAAGCATCCAGCAACTAGAGGGGTTAACACAGTCACAGGAGAAGAGGAGTGTTTTAGCAGAGCCCCAGGGGGATTGTGGGCAAGTTGTTTACTGTCTGGCCGGAGCCGAAGAGAAAGGTGGCTTATGATCTGTATCTCACAGAAGTCAAGGGAACAGAATTCAGGTCAAGAGGGAAGCTAAAGAAAGGTCAGTTAGAGTTCCTGAGCTCACAGTGTGGAGTATTGTTGGCCAGGAAGATAAGGACTGGAAGGAAGCCTGTCATAGACATCATCCCTCTCATCACACCCTTCCCCCCTCCATCTCCATGCTGGATAAAGAATGCTGTGTATTATTGAGTCCTTGTGAAGGAAAAGCCTGTGGTTGTGTATACATTAAATCAAAAACATGATACTGAAACATCTTCCTATCCTGTATGAAGATGTCACATTGTCTAAAATTCTTGATCCTGGGGTACTAGTTGTTGCAAAAAAAGCACAAACATTAGGAGGATTATTATCCCCAAGTTATTCAAACCGCATGCAGAAACGCCATACTTGGCTCCATTGCAAAGGGTTCTACAAATGCTGTTTCAACAGATGCAGCATTTGTCGTTACACTAAAGTTACTAAAAACTTCACGAATACCGATCAGACTGAAACACATGACATAAGGAGCTACCTGAATTGTAACAGCAGTTACGTAGTTTATGTAATACAATAAATTGCAGATAGTACATTTTATGTGGGATGTACCATAAGAAAAATGAAACAACGGGTGGCAGAACATTTAAGTGATATTTACAATTTCACTAATCATTACATCTCCTGTGCTTCCAGGCACTTTATTGAATAGAGAGACATCTTCTTTTCAGGTTTTTGGACTTGAGAAACTTACCTCTAATCCACGGGGTGGAGACGACAGGAGACGTTTACTTCATCGAGAAGCGTTTTCTGAACACCTGTTATCCAAACGGTTTAAATTTATGGCGAGTAAAATCATTCTAATATGTGTGATTTCTTTTGTCATATGATTTATGTATGTAATTTCATGTGTATGTCTCGTTGATTCTAATTAATTTTAAACATATATATGTGAATCTATTTGTCATGTGACTTTTGTCCTATATGCTGATGGGTGGATAATTGTACATATACCATGTGCGTAGTATTTGTAAGCCAGTCTTGACAAAGAACGCAAGTCCTGCGTTCGAAACGCGTTGTCCTGGCCATAGAACATGACCGTGGAATCTTATTTTAAGAATTTTTTTCTACAATAAAAGAATTTTGGACTATTTATGAAGCTGGAATCCTCCTTTCTTGTATGCATTAAAACTGTGTTGTACTGTGCTACCGGATAATAGACAGTGTACTGCTGTACTGTTATTACTGGAGCCTGTTGCTCAAAGAGACATTTGCCTTGCACTGGCCGTGCCTCATTAAATGTTACTGTTCTACCGTTTATGAAGACTCTTGTCAGATGTGTGCCTTGCACTGGCCGTGCCTCATTAAATGTTACTGTGCTACCTTTTATGAAGACTCTTGTCAGATGTGTGCCGTGCACTGGCCGTGCCTCATTAAATGTTACTGTTCTACCGTTTATGAAGACTCTTGTCAGATGTGTGCCTTGCACTGGCCATGCCTCATTAAATGTTACTGTTCTACCGTTTATGAATACTCTTGTCAGATGTGTGCCTTGCACTGGCCGTGCCTCATTAAATGCTACTGTTCTACCGTTTATGAAGACTCTTGTCAGATGTGTGCCTTGCACTGGCCGTGCCTCATTAAATGTTACTGTGCTACCTTTTATGAAGACTCTTGTCAGATGTGTGCCGTGCACTGGCCGTGCCTCATTAAATGTTACTGTTCTACCGTTTATGAAGACTCTTGTCAGATGTGTGCCTTGCACTGGCCATGCCTCATTAAATGTTACTGTTCTACCGTTTATGAATACTCTTGTCAGATGTGTGCCTTGCACTGGCCGTGCCTCATTAAATGCTACTGTTCTACCGTTTATGAAGACTCTTGTCAGATGTGTGCCTTGCACTGGCCGTGCCTCATTAAATGTTACTGTTCTACCGTTTATGAAGACTCTTGTCAGATGTGTCTGGTCAGCAACTGAATCTATCGTGCTGCAGCCTATGATCGCCCTAAGTAATGGTTCCCTCAGAATTCCAACGAATTCATGTAACCGGTCTCGCCCCTATCTGAACTTAGGCGGAGTGCATGTAACAAACACTTGAAATAGATCACTCTGTGTGTAATGACTCTATATAATATATGAGTTTCACTTTTTGTATTGAAGAATTGAAATAAATTAACTTTTTGATGATATTCTAATTTAGTGAAATGCACGTGTACAATATAATATTGTTACAATATAAGGGACTGCTCCATATATAACTAGAGAGGATACTACATAATAAGGGACGTTGTTATACATAATAAAAGAGGAAACTATGTAATTGAGGACGGCACTATATGTAACAAGAACATACACTATGTACTAATGGACTGTGCGAACACATCATAAACGTGTATTTTACGCACTGTTCTTCCTGCCAACATATAAGGATTTGCACAAGGATTTTCTGTTGCTAATCCTGAACGTGTGCACAAAGCCTTCATCTCTGTCCTCCTCCCTCCATAATTCTCTGTCCTCCTCCCTCCATAATTCATTATAAGTCCCTGATAGCATCAAAATAAATTGGGGGTGGTAAAACAAGTAATCAGGGTCTTATAATGAATTGCTGGGTGTGGGAGGATGCGATCAGGTACTTGGCATCCTACCCCAACTC
Source organism: Phyllobates terribilis (assembly GCF_046119375.1). NCBI lineage: Eukaryota > Metazoa > Chordata > Amphibia > Anura > Dendrobatidae > Phyllobates > Phyllobates terribilis. The sequence continues at coordinate 10,650,241 of NW_027362766.1, read as the reverse complement.
TTAATTCATTATAAGTCCCTGATATTGTCTTCTCCCACCATCTTATATTGAATTGGGGGGTGAGGCAGGAATCTATTAGGGAATTAGCATCACCTCCTCCACCGTTCACTATAAACCTGTTGTCACCACCCCCCCATTTTTCACTTTGTCTCTTGTTACCACCCATCAACTGTTCACCATAAGCCCTTTTTAATTTTTGAAGTTCTATATATACTATATAGTGTCAGTGTACAGGTAATACAGGGATCACCAGTGACAATATACACAAGAGCACTGTATATAGTGTCAGTGTACAGGTAATACAGGGATCACCAGTGACATTATACACAGGAGCTCTGGATATAGTGTCAGTGTACAGGTAACACAGGGATCACCAGTGACATTATACACAAGAGCTCTGTATATCGTGTCAGTGTACAGGTAATACAGGGATCACCAGTGACATTATACACAAGAGCTCTGTATATAGTGTCAGTGTACAGGTAATACAGGGATCACCAGTGACATTATACACAGGAGCTCTGTATATAGTGTCAGTGTACAGGTAATACAGGGATCACCAGTGACATTATACACAAGAGCTCTGTATATAGTGTCAGTGTACAGGTAATACAGGGATCACCAGTGACATTATACACAGGAGCTCTGTATATATTGTCAGTGTACAGGTAATACAGGGATCACCAGTGAAATTATACACAGGAGCTCTGTATATAGTGTATAGTGTACAGGTAATACAGTGATCACCAGTGACATTATACACAGGAGCTCTGTATATAGTGTATAGTGTACAGGTAATACAGGGATCACCAGTGACATTTTACACAGGAGCTCTGCATATAGTGTATAGTGTACAGGTAATACAGGGATCACCAGTGACATTATACACAGGAGCTCTGTATATAGAGTCAGTGTACAGGTAATAAAGGGATCACCAGTGACATTATACACAGGAGCTCTGTATATAGTGTCAGTGTACAGATAATACAGGGATCACCAGTGACATTATAAACAGGAGCTCTGTATAGAGTGTATAGTGTACAGGTAATACAGGGATCACCAGTGACATTATACACAGGAGCTCTGTATATAGTGTATAGTGTACAGGAAATACAGGGATCACCAGTGATATTATACACAGGAGCTCTGTATATAGTGTCAGTGAACAGGTACTACAGGGATTACCAGTGCTAGTATACACAGGAGCTCAGTATATAGTGTCAGTGTACAGGTAATACAGGGATCACCAGTGACCTTATACACAGGAGCTCTGTATATAGTGTCAGTGTACAGGTAATACAGGGAACACCAGTGACATTATACACAGCAGCTCTGTATATAGTGTCAGTGTACAGGTAATACAGGGGTCACCAGTGACATTATACACAGGAGCTCTGTATATAGTGTCAGTGTACAGGTAATACAGGGATCACCAGTGACATTATACACAGGAGCTCTGTATATAGTGTCAGTGTACAGGTAATACAGGGATCACCAGTGACATTCTACCCAGGAGCTCTGTATCTAGAGTCAGTGTACAGGTAATACAGGGATCACCAGTGACATTATACACAGGAGCTCTGTATATAGTGTCAGTGTACAGGTAATACAGTGATCACCAGTGACATTATACAAAGGAGCTCTGTATATAGTGTCAGTGTACAGGTAATACAGGGATCACCAGTGACATTATACATAGGAGCTCTGTATATAGTGTCAGTGTACAGGTAATACAGTAATCACCAGTGACATTATACACAGAAGCTCTGTATATAGTGTATAGTGTACAGGTAATACAGGGATCACCAGTGATATTATACACAGGAGCTCTGTATATAGTGTCAGTGTACAGGTAATACAGGGATCACCAGTGATATTATACACAGGAGCTCTGTATATAGTGTCAGTGTACAGGTAATACAGGGATCACCAGTGACATTATACACAGGAGCCCTGTATATAGTGTCAGTGTACAGGTAATACACGGATCACCAGTGACATTATACACAGGAGCTCTGTATATAGTGTCAGTGTACAGGTAATACAGGGATCACCAGTGATATTATACACAGGAGCTCTGTATCTAGTGTCAGTGTACAGGTAATACAGGGATCACCAGTGATATTATACACAGGAGCTCTGTATCTAGTGTCAGTGTACAGGTAATACAGGGATCACCAGTGATATTATACACAGGAGCTCTGTATATAGTGTCAGTGTACAGGTAATACAGTGATCACCAGTGATATTATACACAGGAGCTCTTTATATAGTGTCAGTGTACAGGTAATACAGGGATCACCAGTGACATTATACACAGGAGCTCTGTATATAGTGTCAGTGTACAAGTAATACAGGGATCACCAGTGACATTATACACAGTAACTCTGTATATAGTGTCAGTGTACAGGTAAAACAGGGATCACCAGTGATATTATACACAGGAGCTCTGTATATAGTGTCAGTGTACAGGTAATACAGGGATCACCAGTGACATTATACACAGGAGCTCTGTATATAGTGTCAGTGTACAGGTAATACAGTGATCACCAGTGACATCATACACAGAAGCTCTGTATATAGTGTCAGTGTACAGGTAATACAGGGATCACCATTGACATTATACACAGGAGCTCTGTATATAGTGTCAGTGTACAGGTGATACAGGGATCACCAGTGACATTATACACAGTAACCCTGTATATAGTGTCAGTGTACAGGTAATACAGGGATCACCAGTGATATTATACACATGAGCTCTGTATATAGTGTCAGTGTACAGGTAATACAGGGATCACCAGTGATATTATGCACAAGAGCTCTGTATATAGTGTCAGTGTACAGATAATACAGTGATTACCAGTGACATTACACAGGAGCTCTGTATATAGTGTCAGTGTACAGGTAATACAGTGATCACCAGTGACAATATGCACAGGAGCTCTGTATGTAGCGTCAGTGTACAGGTAATACAGGGATCACCAGTGATATTATACACAGGAGCTCTGTATATGGAGTCAGTGTACAGGTAATACAGGGATCACCAGTGACATTATACACAGAAGCTCTATATATAGTGTCAGTGTACAGGTAATACAGTGATTACCAGTGATATTATACACAGGAGCTCTGTATATAGTGTCAGTGTACAGGTAATACAGGGATCACCAGTGACATTATACACAGGAGCTCTGTATATAGTGTCAGTGTACAGGTAATACAGTGATCACCAGAGACATTATACACAGGAGCTCTGTATATAGTATATAGTGTTCAGGTAACACAGTGATCACCAGTGACATTATACACAGGAGCTCTGTATATAGTGTCAGTGTACAGGTAATACAGTGATCACCAGTCACATTATACACAGGAGCACTATATATAGTGTCAGTGTACAGGTAATACAGGGATCACCAGTGATATTATTCACAGGAGCTCTGTATATAGTGTCAGCTCTGTATATAGTGTCAGTGTACAGATAATAAAGGGATCACTATTGACATTATACACAGGAGCTCTGTATATAGTGTATAGTGTACAGGTAATACAGTGATCACCAGTGACATTATACACAGGAGCTCTGTATATAGTGTCAGTGTACAGGTAACACAGTGAACACCAGTGACATTATACACAGGAGCTCTGTATATAGTGTATAGGGTACAGGTAATACAGTGATCACCAGTGACATTATACACAGGAGCTCTGTATATAGTGTATAGTGTACAGGTAATACAGTGATCACCAGTGACATTATACACAGGAGCTCTGTATATAGTGTCAGTGTACAGGTAATACAGGGATCACCAGTGACATTATACACAGGAGCTCTGTATATAGTGTCAGTGTACAGGTAATACAGGGATCAACAGTGACATTATACACAGGAGCTCTGTATATAGTGTCAGTGTACAGGTAATACAGGGATCAACAGTGACATTATGCACAGGAGATATGTATATAGTGTCAGTGTACAGGTAATACAGGGATTACCAGTGATATTATACACAGGAGCTCTGCATATAATGTCAGTGTAGAGGTAATGCAGTGATCACCAGTGACATTATACACAGGAGGTCTGTATATAGTGTCAGTGTACAGGTAATACAGTGATCACCAGTGATATTATACACAGGAGCTCTGTATATAGTGTCAGTGTACAGGTAATACAGGGATCACCAGTGACATTATACACAGGAGCTCTTAATATAGTGTCAGCGTACAGGTAATACAGGCATCACCAGTGACATTATACACTGGAGCTCTGTATATAGTGTCAGCGTAGAGGTAATACAGGGATCACCAGTGACATTGTGCACAGGAGCTCTGTATGTAGTGTCAGTGTACAGGTAATACAGGGATCACCAGTGATATTATACACAGGAGCTCTGTACATAGTGTCAGTGTACAGGTAATACAGGGATCACCAGTGATATTATACACAGGAACTCTGTATATGGAGTCAGTGTACAGGTAATACAGGGATCACCAGTGATATTATACACAGGAACTCTGTATATAGTGTCAGTATACAGGTAATACAGGGATCACCAGTGACATTATACACAGGAGCTCTGTATATACAGTACAGACCAAAAGTTTGTACACACCTGCTCATTTAAAGATTTTTCTGTATTTTCATGACTTTTGAAAATTGTACATTTACACTGAAGGCATCAAAACTATGAATTAACACATGTGGAATTATATACTTAACAAAAAAGTGTGAAACAACTGAAAATATGTCTTATATTCTAGGTTCTTCAAAGTAGCCACCTTTTGCTTTGATGACTTCTTTGCACATTCTTGGCATTCTCTTGATGAGCTTCAAGAGGTAGTCACTGGAAATGGTTTAAACTTCACAGGCGTGCCCTGTCAGGGTTAATAAGTGGGATTTCTTGCCTTATAAATGGGGTTGGGACCATCAGTTGTGCTGTGCAGAAGTAAGGTGGATACACTGCTGATAGTCCTATTGAATAGACTGTTAGCTGCTTTTTTTCTTGCCATAATACAAATTCAAAGTAAAGAAGAACGAGTGGCCATCATTACTTTAAGAAATGAAGCTCAGTCAGTCCGAAAAATTGGGCAAACTTTGAAAGTGTCCCCAAGTGCAGTTGCAAAAACCATCAAGCGCTACAAAGAAACTGGCTCACATGTGGACCGCCCCAGGAAAGGAAGACCAAGAGTTACCTCTGCTTCTGAGGATAAGTTTATCCGAGTCACCAGCCTCAGAATTTGCAGGTTAACAGCAGCTCAGATTAGAGACCAGGTCAATGCCACACAGAGTTCTAGCAGCAGACACATCTCTTCAACAACTGTTAAGAGGAGACTTTGTGCAGCAGGCCTTCATGGTAAAATAGCTGCTAGGAAACCACTGCTAAGGACAGGCAACAAGCAGAAGAGACTTGTTTGGGCTAAAGAACACCTGGAATGGACATTAGACCAGTGGAAATCTGTGCATTGGTCTGATGAGTCCAAATTTGAGATCTTTGTTTCCAACCACCGTGTCTTTGTGCGACGCAGAAAAGGTGAACGGATGGACTCTACATGCCTGGTTCCCACCGTGAAGCATGGAGGAGGAGGTGTGATGGTGTGGGGGGGCTTTGCTGGTGACACTGTTGGAGATTTATTCAAAACTGAAGGCATACTGAACCAGCATGGCTACCACAGCATCTTGCAACGGCATGCTATTCCATCCGGTTTGCGTTTACTTGGACCACCATTTATTTTTCAACAGGACAATGACTTCCAAGATTGTTGGAAGACCATTTCCGGTGACTACCTCTTTAAGCTCATCAAGAGAATGCCAAGAGTATGCAATGCAGTCATCAAAGCAAAAGGTGGCTACTTTGAAAAACCTAGAATATAAGACATATTTTCAGTTGTTTCACACTTTTTTGTTAAGTATATAATTCCACATGTGTTAATTCATAGTTTTGATGCCTTCAGTGTGAATGTACAATTTTCATAGTCATGAAAATACAGAAAAATCTTTAAATGAGAAGGTGTGTCCAAACTTTTGGTCTGTACTGTAGTGTACAGGTAATACAGAGATCACCAGTGATATTATACACAGGAGCTCTGTATATAGTGTCGGTGTACATATAATACAGTGATCACCAGTGACATTATACACAGGAGCTCTGTATATAGTGTATAGTGTACAGGTAATACAGGGATCACCAGTGACATTATACACAGGAGCTCTGTGTATAGTGTACATTGTACAGGTAATACAGGGATCACCAGTGATATTATACACAGGACCTCTGTATATAGAGTCAGTGTACAGGTAATACAGGAATCACCAGTGACATTATACACAGGAGCTCTGTATATAGTGTATAGTGTACAGGTAATACAGTAATCACCAGTGATATTATACACAGGAGCTCTGTGTATAGTCTCAGTGTACAGATAATACAGTGATCACCAGTGACATTATACACGGGAGCTCTGTATATAGTGTCAGTGTACAGGTAATACAGTGATCACCAGTGACATTATACACAGGAGCTCTGTATATAGTGTCAGTGTACAGGTAATACAGTAATCACCAGTGATATTATACACAGGAGCTCTGTATATAGTGTCGGTGTACAGATAATACAGTGATCACCAGTGACATTATACACAGGAGCTCTGTATATAGTGTATAGTGTACAGGTAGTACAGGGATCACCAGTGACATTATACACAGGAGCTCTGTGTATAGTGTACATTGTACAGGTAATACAGGGATCACCAGTGATATTATACACAGGACCTCTGTATATAGAGTCAGTGTACAGGTAATACAGGAATCACCAGTGACATTATACACAGGAGCTCTGTATATAGTGTATAGTGTACAGGTAATACAGTAATCACCAGTGATATTATACACAGGAGCTCTGTGTATAGTCTCAGTGTACAGATAATACAGTGATCACCAGTGACATTATACACGGGAGCTCTGTATATAGTGTCAGTGTACAGGTAATACAGTGATCACCAGTGACATTATACACAGGAGCTCTGTATATAGTGTCAGTGTACAGGTAATACAGTAATCACCAGTGATATTATACACAGGAGCTCTGTATATAGTGTCGGTGTACAGATAATACAGTGATCACCAGTGACATTATACACAGGAGCTCTGTATATAGTGTATAGCGTACAGGTAATACAGGGATCACCAGTGACATTATACACAGGAGCCCTGTATATAGTATATAGTTGTAACGGGTCTGGGAGGTGGAACCTCTGAGCAATTATACAAAGGGGCAGTCCTTGTAAGGAAGCGGGTGGCTCCCAGGGAAGGCGGGCAGGTAGTCACGGCAAGTGACAGGGACAATCTCTGGGTAGAAGGGCAGGAGGTCACGGCAAGTGACGGGGACAGTCTCTTGACAGGCGGATGGTCACAGCAAGTGACAGCAGGGTAAGAGTCTCTAGACGGGCAGGTGGTCACGGCAAGTGACAGCAGGGAAAGAGTCTCTAGATAGGCTAGCAGGCAGGTAGCAGGTGAGCGCTCCCAGGTGAGCGGGCAAGAGTCTCTGGACAGGCAGGTGGTCACGGCAAGTGACGGCAGAGCCTCCAGGTAGGCTAGCAGGCAGGTAGCAGGTGAGCGCTCCCAGGTGAGCGGGCAAGAGTCTCTGGACAGGCAGGTGGTCACAGCAAGTGACGGCTAAGCCTCCAGGTAGGCTAGCAGGTAGGTAGCAGGTGAGCGCTCCCAGGTGAGCGAGTAAGAGTCTCTGGACAGGCAGGCAGGTATCAGGCAGGTATCTGGCAGGTACTTCCTGGTCCGCAGGCGGACTGATCCATAGACAGACTGGCAGGTGCTGGTAGGCAGACTGTCGGACCACAGGATTGCAAGCAGGTAAGCAGATATCAGGCAGGTATCAAGCAGGAATCTGGCACGTGACTGGCAGGTAACTGGTAATGGGACCTGAGGGCTGAAGCAGAGTTGAAAGGCTTTGCAACAACATTGCTCGGGCACCTCCATTTTGGAGGAGGTGCCTTATATGTGGTGAGGTCCTCCGGCCATTGGCCGGGGACTCCTTAGGACGGTGCGCGCGGCCCCTTTAAGAGAGGGGGAGCGCGCGCGCCCTAAGCACAGAGGCCCCCAGGTAGGCTAGCAGGCAGGTAGCAGGTGAGCGCTCCCAGGTGAGCGGGCAAGAGTCTCTGGACAGGCAGGTGGTCACAGCAAGTGACGGCTAAGCCTCCAGGTAGGCTAGCAGGTAGGTAGCAGGTGAGCGCTCCCAGGTGAGCGAGTAAGAGTCTCTGGACAGGCAGGCAGGTATCAGGCAGGTATCTGGCAGGTACTTCCTGGTCCGCAGGCGGACTGATCCATAGACAGACTGGCAGGTGCTGGTAGGCAGACTGTCGGACCACAGGATTGCAAGCAGGTAAGCAGATATCAGGCAGGTATCAAGCAGGAATCTGGCAGGTGACTGGCAGGTAACTGGTAACGGGACCTGAAGGCTGAAGCAGAGTTGAAAGGCTTTGCAACAACATTGCTCGGGCACCTCCATTTTGGAGGAGGTGCCTTATATATGGTGAGGTCCTCCGGCCATTGGCCGGGGACTCCTTAGGACGGCGCGCGCGGCCCCTTTAAGAGAGGGGGAGCGTGCGCGCGCGCGCCCTAAGCACAGAGGCCGGGAAGCAGCGCGCGCTGCCAGCAGAGCGGGAGGAAGACGCCGGGCATGGAGCGGAGAGGTGAGGGGAACGGCGTCCCTGCCAAGCAGGAGGCAGGGACGCCGACGTTACAGTACCCCCCCCTTTAGGCCCCCCCTTTTTTAGGCCAGACAGAAATTTATCAAGGATGAGTGGGGCATGGATGTTCTCCCGGGGCTCCCATGTTCTCTCCTCAGGACCAAACCCCTTCCAATCCACTAGAAAAAAGGTCCTTCCTCTTACCCTTTTGGTGGCCAGAATGTTCTCTACCTCAAACTCGTTTTCAGCAGAAACCGGAGCAGGAGGCGTACCTGTAGACTTGGAAAAAGAGTTAAGTATCACGGGTTTGAGTAGAGATACATGGAAGGAGTTAGGAATCCGCAAATTGGCCGGGAGTTTCAATTTATAGGCCACCGGGTTGATTTGTTTGATAACTTCCAGTGGGCCGATGAACCGAGGCCCTAACTTGTAGGAAGGAATCTTGAGCCGGACATATTTGGAAGAGAGCCAGACCTTATCTCCAGGACGGAATTGTGGTGGATCCAAACGTCTTTTGTCAGCCTGTTTTTTCATCCGCTCAGATGACTGAAGAAGTGCGGATCTGGTACTTTCCCAAATGGAGGAAAATTTGTTAACGAGAGATTCCACAGCCGGATTGTCCACCGAGGCGGAGACGGGAAACGGGATCCGAGGATGCTGACCGAAGACTACAAAAAACGGGGATTTGGAGGAAGATTCGCTCTCGTGATTATTGTAAGAAAATTCGGCCCACGGTAAAAGATCCACCCAGTCGGAATGGTGAGCATTAATAAAGTGCCGGAGGTAACTGGTTAAAATTTGGTTGATCCGTTCTACTTGGCCATTGGACTGTGGGTGATAAGCAGAAGAAAAGTCCAAGGTGACCTCCAGCAGTTTACACATGGCTCGCCAAAAACGAGAGGTGAACTGAACCCCTCGGTCGGATACGATGTGGAGAGGAAGACCATGAAGACGGAAGACATGATGGATAAAGTCTTTAGCTAACTCTGATGCAGACTGGAGACCCGGCAGGGGAATAAAGTGAGCCATTTTGGAAAAGCGCTCAGCGACCTCCCATATGACCGTACAACCGGCAGAGACAGGGAGGTCCGTTATAAAGTCCATAGCTATATGCTGCCACGGGGCAGCAGGTACAGGAAGAGGAAGGAGACGGCCGGCTGGCAGATGTCTCGGAACCTTGTTGCGGGCGCAGGACACACAGGCTGAAACAAAGTCTATTACGTCCTTGTGCAGGGTAGGCCACCAGTAATGCCGGGTAATAAGCTGGAGGGTCTTTTTCTGACCAGCGTGGCCAGCTAGCTTGGACGAGTGTCCCCAGTGTAGAACCTTCTCACGATCAGGAACAGTTACGAACGTCTTACCGGGTGGAAGACGATTTAGATTCACGGGGGCCACCTGCATTACTTTGGCGGGGTCGATGATGTGTTTAGGCTCCTCCTCAAGATCAGAGACCAAAAAGGATCAGGATAAGGCATCAGCTTTGATGTTTTTGTCATCCGGGCGAAAATGAAGAATGAAATTAAAGCGGGCGAAGAACAAGGACCACCGGGCTTGGCGCTGGTTAAGTCTCTGGGCACTCTGGAGGTAAGCCAAGTTCTTGTGGTCCGTGTAAATTATTACCGGGTGAAGAGCCCCCTCGAGCAGGTAACGCCACTCCTCCAGTGCCAGCTTAATGGCCAACAATTCTCGGTCTCCTATAGAATAATTGCGCTCAGAAGAGGAGAAGAGTTTGGAGAAGAAGCCGCAAGTTACCATTCTTCCGGAAGACGACTTTTGGGTAAGTACTGCTCTGGCTCCGGAGGAGGAAGCGTCGACTTCTAGAAAGAATTGATTGTTGCCGTCCGGACGATGCAGCACATGGGTGGAGGAAAAAGCTCGTTTTAAGGAAAGGAAGGGCTCCTCTGCTTCGGGCGGCCATTCTCTCGGATTAGCGACCTTACGGTGAGCGCCGAGATAGGGGCAGTCCGGGAAGAGAAGTGCGGAATGAAGAGGCGGTAGTAGTTGGCGAAGCCCTGGAACCACTGAATAACCTTCGACCCCTCTGGTCGGGGCCACTTCTGGATGGCAGACAGTTTCTCAGGGTCCATTTGTAGGCCGGTCTGAGAGATTATGTAGCCCAGAAACGGAAGCGAAGTCTGCTCAAAGAAACACTTCTCATATTTAGCGTAGAGGTGGTTCTGCCTGAGCCTGAGCAGAACCTGACGAACGTCCCTCCGGTGAGTGAGAAGATCCGGAGAGAAGACCAAGATGTCGTCCAGGTACACCACCACGCAGGAGTAGAGAAGGTCACGGAAGATGTCATTGACCAACTCTTGAAAGACGGCGGGAGCGTTACAGAGACCGAAGGGCATTACAAGATATTCATAGTGGCCGTCCCGGGTGTTGAATGCCATCTTCCATTCATCCCCCTGACGGATACGGACCAGATTATACGCCCCACGGAGGTCCAGCTTGGTGAAGATTCTAACCCCCCTCAGACGGTCAAATAATTCAGGAATGAGCGGAAGGGGGTATTTATTCTTCACTGTGATCTGGTTAAGGCCTCTATAGTCTATACAGGGACGGAGTGAGCCGTCCTTCTTTTTGACGAAGAAGAAGCCTGCTCCCGCCGGGGAGGTAGATTTCCGGATAAATCCCCGGGCCAGATTCTCCTCAATATATTCAGACATGGACTGGGTCTCAGCAGCGGACAAAGGGTAAATACGCCCACGGGGAGGAGTAGCGCCGGGCATCAGGTCAATTGGGCAGTCGTATGGTCTATGAGGGGGTAATGTTTCTGCTTCTCTTTTATTAAAGACGTCCGCAAAAGACCTATAGGGAACCGGTAGGCCGGGTAGATTGGCTGGGGTAGGAGAAGGACGAGCAGGATGAACGGGAACTAAACAAGTCTTATGGCAGTCCTGTCCCCAGCGAAGAACTTCTCCGGTCTGCCAATCAAGCACGGGTGCGTGTCTCTGGAGCCAAGGTAGGCCTAGCAAGAGGGCGTGAGAGAGTCCAGGCAGAATATGGAAGAAGATGCTCTCAGAGTGCAGCATTCCCACCTGCAGAGTTATGGATTCGGTGATGAGTTGGATGGGATGTGGTAAGAGGCCCCCATCCACGGCGGCGACAGATAAGGGTACAGCCAGAGGTTTTGTGGGAATGCGGTATTTCTCTACCAGGGACTGAGAAATGAGATTTCCGGCAGCTCCAGAGTCAAGTTGAGCCAGTTCAAAATAACGGTTCTCCCCGCAGATGATAGAGACCGACAGCATTAGAGATGGAGAGGGTTTATTTCTGTCTAGGGTGACCTCTCTGAGCGATCCTAGACACAGGCGTTTCCCGACCTCTCCGGGCAGGAATGGATCCGGTGCTCCTTACTGCCACAGTAGAAGCAGCTCCCCTCGGCACGGCGTAATTCTTGACGGGTCTTGACCATCTTGGTCTGGTCGACCTGCATAGGCTCGGGTGAGTGCGCCGGAGGAGTAACGGAGGAAGTGACGGGTCTCTGGAAGGTAGGGGCAAGGCGTGGAAACCTCCTCTCACGGGTGACCTCTTTGGTGCGCTCCTGGAACCGGATGTCAATCCGGGTGGCAAGTGTAATTAAGTCGTCGAGAGTGGTAGGAATGTCCCGACCGGCGAGTTCATCTTTAATACGGCCGGACAGACCCTCCCAGAAGACGGACACCAGGGAGTCGTTATCCCAGGCAAGCTCCGAAGCAAGGGTACGGAACCGTATGGCATATTGGCCCATGGTGAGACTTCCTTGGCGGAGGCGTAGCAGAGATGAGGCGGATGAGGTCCTCCGTCCTGGTTCGTCGAAGACCTTCCGGAAAGCCGAGAGAAAGGCTGGCAGATTGGACACCAGGGGGTCTCCTCTCTCCCATAGAGGATTTAGCCAAGCCAGCGCCTCCCGCGTGAGATGGGACATGATGAAGGTTACTTTGGCTCGGTCGGTGGAAAACTGGTGTGCCAACAGTTCGAAGTGCAGAGTGCACAGGTTAATGAAGCCCCGTGCCTGACCGGGATCTCTGCCAAAACGAGGCGGGGCGGTGAGGCGGGGACCGGGAAGAGATGCCATGGAATTGATGGGCAGCGACGCTGCCGGGGTAGGAGTCATGCGACTGGAAGCCGGTCCCGAAGATGTAGTCAGTGTGTCCAGGCGGGAGTTAACACTACGCAGGTGGCTCAGGATGGACTCCTGTTGGGACCTCTGACGGGACAGTTCATGGCATAGGTCCGAGAACGAGGGAGCTTGGGTGCCACCGGGTTCCATGGCCCGAGCAAACTGTAACGGGTCTGGGAGGTGGAACCTCTGAGCAACTATACAAAGGGGCAGTCCTTGTAAGGAAGCGGGTGGCTCCCAGGGAAGGCGGGCAAGTAGTCACGGCAAGTGACAGGGACAGTCTCTGGGTAGAAGGGCAGGAGGTCACGGCAAGTGACGGGGACAGTCTCTTGACAGGCGGATGGTCACGGCAAGTGACAGCAGGGTAAGAGTCTCTAGACGGGCAGGTGGTCACGGCAAGTGACAGCAGGGAAAGAGTCTCTAGATAGGCTAGCAGGCAGGTAGCAGGTGAGCGCTCCCAGGTGAGCGGGCAAGAGTCTCTGGACAGGCAGGTGGTCACAGCAAGTGACGGCAGAGCCTCCAGGTAGGCTAGCAGGCAGGTAGCAGGTGAGCGCTCCCAGGTGAGCGGGCAAGAGTCTCTGGACAGGCAGGTGGTCACAGCAAGTGACGGCTAAGACTCCAGGTAGGCTAGCAGGTAGGTAGCAGGTGAGCGCTCCCAGGTGAACAAGTAAGAGTGTCTGGACAGGCAGGCAGGTATCAGGCAGGTATCTGGCAGGTACTTCCTGGTCTGCAGGCCGGCTGATCCATAGACAGACTGGCAGGTGCTGGTAGGCAGACTGTCGGACCACAGGATTGCAAGCAGGTAAGCAGATATCAGGCAGGTATCAGGCAAGTATCAAGCAGGAATCTGGCAGGTGACTGGCAGGTAACTGGTAACGGGACCTGAGGGCTGAAGCAGAGTTGAAAGGCTTTGCAACAACATTGCTCGGGCACCTCCATTTTGGAGGAGGTGCCTTATATATGGTGAGGTCCTCCGGCCATTGGCCGGGGACTCCTTAGGACGGCGCGCGCGGTCCCTTTAAGAGAGGGGGAGCGCGCGCGCACCCTAAGCACAGCGGCCGGGAAGCAGCGCGCGCTTCCAGCAGAGCGGGAGGAAGACGCCGGGCACGGAGCGGAGAGGTGAGGGGAACGGAGTCCCTGACTAGCAGGAGGCAGGGACGCCGACACTACAATAGTGTACAGGTAATACAGGGATCACCAGCGATATTATACACAGGAGCTCTGTATATAGTGTCAGTGTAAGGATAATACAGTGATCACCAGTGACATTATACACAGTAGCTCTGTATATAGTGTACAGGTAATACAGTGATCACAGTGACTTTATACACGGGAGCTCTGTATATAGTGTCAATGTACAGGTAATACAGTGATCACAAGTGACATTATACACAGGAGCTCTGTATATAGTGTCAGTGTACAGGTAATACAGTGATCACCAGTGACATTATGCCCAGAAGCTCTGTATATATTGTCAGCGTACAAGTAATACAGTGATCACCAGTGACATTATACACAGGAGCCCTGTGTATAGTGTCAGTGTACAGGTAATGCTGGTATTACCAGTGATATTATACACAGGAGCTCTGTATATAGTGTCAGTATACAGGTAATACAGTGATCACCAGTGACATTATACACAGGAGCTCTGTATATAGTGTCAGTGTACAGGTAATACAGTGATCACCAGTGACATTATGCACAGGAGCTCTGCATATATTGTCAGTGTACACGTAATACAGTGATCACCAGTGACATTATACAAAGGAGCCCTGTGTATAGTATCAGTGTACAGGTAATACGGGGATCACCAGTGATATTATACACAGGAGCTCTGTATGTAGTGTCAGTGTACAGGTAATACAGGGATCACCAGTGACATTATACACAGAAGCTCTGTATATAGTGTCAGTGTACAGGTAATACAGGGATCACCAGTGATATTATACACAGGAGCTCTGTCTATAGTGTCAGTGTACAGGTAATACAGGGATCACCAGTGACATTATACACAGGAGCTCTGTATATAGTGTACAGGTAATACAGAGATCACCAGTGATATTATACACAGGAGCTCTGTATACTGTATATAGTGTCGGTGTACAGATAATACAGTGATCACAAGTGACATTATACACAGGAGCTCTGTATATAGTGTATGGTGTACAGGTAATACAGGTATCACCAGTGACATTATACACAGGAGCTCTGTATATAGTGTACATTGTACAAGTAATACAGGGATCACCAGTGACATTATACACAGAATCTCAGTATATAGTGTCAGTGTACAGGTAATACAGGGATCACCAGTGACATTATACACAGGAGCTCTGTATATAGTGTCAGTGTACAGGTAATACAGGGATCACCAGTGATATTATACACAGGAGCTCTGTATCTAGCGTCAGTGTACAGGTAATACAGGGATCACCAGTGATATTATACACAGGAGCTCTGTATCTAGTGTCAGTGTACAGGTAATACAGGGATCACCAGTGATATTATACACAGGAGCTCTGTATATAGTGTCAGTGTACAGGTAATACAGTGATCACCAGTGATATTATACACAGGAGCTCTTTATATAGTGTCAGTGTACAGGTAATACAGGGATCACCAGTGACATTATACACAGGAGCTCTGTATATAGTGTCAGTGTACAGGTAATACAGGGATCACCAGTGACATTATACACAGTAACTCTGTATATAGTGTCAGTGTACAGGTAAAACAGGGATCACCAGTGATATTATACACAGGAGCTCTGTATATAGTGTCAGTGTACAGGTAATACAGGCATCACCAGTGACATTATACACAGGAGCTCTGTATATAGTGTCAGTGTACAGGTAATACAGTGATCACCAGTGACATCAT
The DNA here is from genome assembly GCF_046119375.1 of Phyllobates terribilis. Taxonomy (NCBI): domain Eukaryota; kingdom Metazoa; phylum Chordata; class Amphibia; order Anura; family Dendrobatidae; genus Phyllobates; species Phyllobates terribilis. The sequence continues at coordinate 10,634,556 of NW_027362766.1, read as the reverse complement.
ACACAGGAGCTCTGTATATAGTGTCAGTGTACAGGTAATACAGGGATCACCATTGACATTATACACAGGAGCTCTGTATATAGTGTCAGTGTACAGGTGATACAGGGATCACCAGTGACATTATACACAGTAACCCTGTATATAGTGTCAGTGTACAGGTAATACAGGGATCACCAGTGATATTATACACATGAGCTCTGTATATAGTGTCAGTGTACAGGTAATACAGGGATCACCAGTGATATTATGCACAGGAGCTCTGTATATAGTGTCAGTGTACAGGTAATACAGTGATTACCAGTGACATTACACAGGAGCTCTGTATATAGTGTCAGTGTACAGGTAATTGTAACGGGTCTGGGAGGCGGAACCTCTGAGCTACTATACAAGGGGGCGGTCCTTTGTAAGGGAGCGGGTGGCGACCAGGGTAGACGGGCAGGCAGTCACAGCAGGTGACTGGGACAGTCTCTGAATGAACGGACAGGAGGTCACGGCAAGTGACCGGGGCAGTCTCTGGGTGAACGGGCAGGAGGTCACGGCAAGTGACCGGGGCAGTCTCTGGATGAACGGGCAGGAGGTCACGGCAAGTGAACGGTGCAGTCTCTGGATGAAAGGGCAGGAGGTCACGGCAAGTGACCGGGGCAGTCTCTGGATGAACGGGCAGGAGGTCACGGCAAGTGACCGGGGCATTCTCTGGATGAACGGGCAGGAGGTCACGGCAAGTGACCGGGGCAGTCTCTGGGTAAAGGATTGGTACGACCTGTGGCGGCAGATGTTAGACGTGAGCTCCCAGGTGAGCAGGCGAGAGTCTCTGGATAATCGGGTGGTCACAGCATGTGACGGCGGAGCCTCCAGGAAGTCCAACAGACAGGTAGCAGATGAGCGCTCCCAGGTGAGCGGGCAAGAGTCTCTGGAATAGCAGGTGGTCACAGCACGTGACGGCGGAGCCTCCAGGTAGGCAAGCAGGCAGGTAGCGGAGGAGCGCTCCCAGATGAGCGGGCAGGAGTCTCTGGAATAGCAGGTGGTCACAGCACGTGACGGCGGAGCCTCCAGGAAGGCTAGCAGGCAGGTAGCAGATGTGCGCTCCCAGGTGAGCGGGCAGGAGTCTCTGGATTAGCAGGTGGTCACAGCACGTGACGGCAGAGCCTCCAGGAAGGCTAGCAGGCAGGTAGCAGATGTGCGCTCCCAGGTGAGCGGCCAAGCTGGTCCATAGACAGACTGACAGGAGTAGGAAGGCAGACCGTCGGACCTCAGGCTAGCAAGCAGGTAGCAGGAATATCAGGCAGGAAACAGACAGCAAACTGGCAGGACTCTGGCAGGAATCAGGCAGGAAACAGACAGCAAACTGGCAGGACTCTGGCAGGAATCAGGCAGGTAACTGGCAACGGGACCTGAGGGCTGAAGCAGAGTAGTGAACAGTGCAACAACATTGCTCGGGCACCTCCATTTTGGAGGAGGTGCCTTATATATGGTGAAGTCCTCCGGCCATTGGCCGGGGACTCCTTAGTACGGCGCGCGCGGCCCCTTTAAGAGGGAGGGAGCGCGCGCGCGCCCTAAGCACAGTGGCCGGGAAGGAGCGCGCGCTGCCAGCAGAGCGGGAGGAGGACGCCGGGCTCGGAGCAGAGAGGTGAGGGGAACAGCGTCCCTGCCTAGCAGAGGGCAGGGACGCCGACGCTACAGTACCCCCCCCTTTTTTAGGCCAGACAGAAATTTAGCAAGGATGAGAGGGGCATGAATGTTCTCCCGGGGCTCCCACGTTCTCTCTTCAGGACCAAACCCCTTCCAATCTACTAGAAAAAAGGTCTTCCCTCTTACCCTTTTGGTAGCCAGAATGTTCTCTACCTCAAATTCGTTTTCAGCGGAAACTGGAGCAGGAGGCGTGCCTGTAGACTTGGAAAAAGAGTTAAGTACCACAGGTTTGAGGAGAGATACATGGAAGGAGTTAGGGATCCGCAAGTTGGCCGGGAGTTTCAATTTATAGGCCACCGGGTTGATCTGACTGATGACTTCCAGAGGACCAATGAACCGAGGCCCTAACTTATAGGAAGGAATCTTGAGCCGGACATACTTGGACGAGAGCCAGACCTTATCCCCTGGACGGAATTGAGGAGGATCCAGACGTTTTTTGTCAGCATGTCTTTTCATACGCTCGGATGACAGAAGGAGTGCGGACCGGGTACTCTCCCATGTGGAGGAAAATTTGTTAACAAGAGATTCCGCAGCCGGATTGTCCACCGAGGTGGAGACGGGAAACGGGATCCGAGGATGCTGACCGAAGACTACAAAAAACGGGGATTTGGAGGAAGATTCGCTCTCGTGATTGTTGTACGAGAATTCGGCCCATGGCAGGAGATCCACCCAGTCAGAATGGTGGGCATTAACGAAGTGCCGGAGGTAACTGGTCAGGATCTGATTGATCCGCTCCACTTGACCATTAGACTGTGGGTGGTAAGCGGAGGAGAAGTCCAGGGTGACGTCTAGCAATTTACAAGTGGCTCTCCAGAAACGAGAAGTGAACTGTACCCCACGATCCGACACGATGTGACGGGGCAGGCCATGAAGACGGAAGATGTGGCGGATAAAGTCTTTAGCCAGCTCGGGTGCAGACGGGAGGCCTGGCAGGGGAATGAAGTGAGCCATCTTGGAAAAGCGGTCAGCGACCACCCAAATGACCGTACAACCGGCAGAGACGGGAAGATCAGTTATGAAGTCCATCGCTATATGCTGTCAGGGGGCAGCAGGTACTGGCAGAGGAAGGAGGCGACCGGCTGGCAGGTGTCTCGGAACTTTGTTGCGGGCGCAGGACACACAGGCAGAAACAAAGTCTATTACATCCTTGTGCAGGTTAGGCCACCAGTAGTGCCGGGTAATAAGCTGGAGGGTCTTTTTCTGACCGGCGTGGCCAGCTAGTTTAGACGAATGACCCCAGTGTAGGATCTTCTCCCGATCAGGTACCGATACGAACGTCTTACCGGGAGGGAGACGATTTAGACTCACGGGAGCCACCTGCATTACTCTGGCGGGATCGATGATATGTTTAGGTTCTTCCTCGAGATCAGATACCAGAAAGGATCGGGACAAGGCATCTGCTTTGATGTTCTTGTCAGCCGGGCGAAAATGTAGAACAAAATCAAAGCGAGCAAAAAACAAGGACCACCGGGCTTGGCGCGGATTAAGTCTCTGGGCATGCTGGAGATAAGCCAAGTTCTTGTGGTCAGTGTAAATTATTACCGGATGAAGAGCCCCCTCGAGTAGGTAACGCCACTCCTCCAATGCCAGCTTGATGGCCAATAACTCTCGGTCTCCTATGGAATAACTGCGCTCAGAAGAGGAGAAGAGTTTGGAGAAGAAGCCACAAGTTACCATCCTCCCGGAAGAAGATTTTTGAGTAAGTACCGCTCCGGCTCCAGAGGAGGAGGCGTCAACCTCCAGAAAGAACTGCTTGTTGCCGTCCGGACGATGCAGCACCGGGGCGGAAGAGAAGGCCTGTTTTAAGGAAAGAAAGGCCTCCTCTGCTTCGGGCGGCCACTCTTTGGGATTAGTACCCTTACGGGTCAGCGCGGAAATTGGGGCAGTCCGGGAAGAGAAGTGCGGTATGAAGAGGCGGTAGTAGTTGGCGAAGCCCAGGAACCGCTGAATGGCCTTCAACCCCTCCGGTCGGGGCCATTTCTCGATGGCAGACAGTTTCTCTGGATCCATTCGTAGGCCGGTCTAAGAAATAATGTAGCCCAAAAACGGAAGCGAGGTCTGCTCAAAGAGGCACTTCTCATATTTAGCGAAGAGGTGGTTCTGCCTGAGCCTGAGCAGGACCTGACGAACGTCCCTCCGGTGAGTCTGGAGATCCGGAGAGAAGACCAAGATGTCGTCCAGGTACACCACAACGCAGGAGTAGAGAAGGTCCCGGAAGATGTCATTGACCAACTCTTGAAAGACGGCAGGAGCGTTACAGAGACCAAAGGGCATTACCAGATATTCATAGTGGCCGTCCCGGGTGTTAAATGCAGTCTTCCATTCATCCTCTTGACGGATACGGACCAGGTTGTACGCCCCACGGAGGTCCAGTTTGGTGAAGACTCTAGCCCCCCTCAGGCGATCAAATAATTCTGGAATGAGCGGAAGGGGGTACTTATTCTTCACCGTGATCTGGTTAAGGCCTCTATAGTCAATACAGGGACGGAGAGAGCCGTCCTTCTTTTTTACGAAGAAGAAGCCTGCTCCCGCCGGGGAGGTAGATTTCCGGATGAATCCCCTGGCCAAATTCTCCTCAATATATTCGGACATCGACCAGGTCTCAGCAGCGGACAATGGGTAAATACGCCCACGGGGAGGAGTAGTACCGGGTAACAGGTCGATAGGACAGTCGTATGGTCTATGAGGGGGTAATGTCTCTGCCTCCTTTTTATTAAAGACATCAGCAAATGACCAATAGGGAATCGGAAGTCCAGGTAGATTAGTTGGGGTAGAAGAAGGACGGACGGGATGAACAGGAAACAAACAAGTCTTATGACAGTCCTGTCCCCAGTGAAGGACTTCTCCGGTCTGCCAGTCAAGCACGGGTGCATGTCTCTGGAGCCAAGGTAGACCTAGTAAGAGGGCGTGAGAGAGTCCAGGCAGAACATGAAAAGAGATGCTCTCAGAATGCAGCATTCCCACCTGCAGAGTTACGGATTCGGTGATGAGTTGGATGGGACATGGTAAGAGGCCCCCATCCACAGCAGCGACAGATAATGGTATAGCCAGAGGTTTGGTGGGAATGCGGTATTTTTCTACCAGGGACTGTGAGATAAGATTCCCGGCCGCTCCAGAGTCAAGTTGGGCTAGTTCGAAATAACGATTCTCCCCGCAGATAATAGAGACTGACAGTAGCAGAGATGGAGAGGATTTATTCTTGTCTAGGTTGACCTCTCTGAGCGAACCTAGACACAGGCGTTTCCCGACCTCTCCGGGCAGGTACGGATCCGGTGCTCCTTACTGCCACAGTAGAAGCAGCTCCCTTCGGCACGGCGTAAGTCCTGACGGGTTTTGACCATCTTGGTCTGGTCAACCTGCATAGGCTCAGGAGAGTGTACCTGGGGAGAGACGGATTTCTGAAAAGTAGGAGCTAGACGTGGAAACCTCCTCTCACGGGTGACCTCTTTGGCACGCTCCTGGAACCGTAGGTCAATCCGGGTGGCAAGAGTTATTAGGTCATCGAGAGTGGTAGGAATGTCCCGACCGGCAAGTTCATCTTTAATACGGCCGGACAGACCCTCCCAGAAGACGGATACCAGAGCGTCGTTATCCCAAGCCAGCTCCGAGGCAAGGGTACGGAACCGTATGGCATATTGGCCCACGGTGAGACTTCCCTGACGGAGGCGTAGCAGGGTTGATGCGGATGAGGTCTTCCGTCCGGGTTCGTCGAAGACTTTCCGGAAAGCCAAGAGAAAGGCAGGCAAGTCGGACACCAGGGGGTCTCCTCTCTCCCATAGAGGATTTAGCCAGGCCAGGGCCTCCCCGGTGAGATGGGACATGATGAATGCAATTTTGGCCCGGTCGGAGTTAAACTGGTGGGACAGGAGTTCAAAGTGCAGGGTGCACTGATTTATGAAGCCCTGAGCCTGGGCGGAGTCGCCTCCGAAGCGAGGAGGTGCAGAAAGCCGGGGTCCGGGGTAGGATACCATGGTATTGGTGGGCAGCGGAGCTGCCGGGTTGCGAGTCATGGCACTGGCGGTGGTTGCTGGTGGAGCAGTCAGAGTGTCCAGGCGAGAATTGACATTCCGCAGGTGACCCAGGATGGACTCCTGTTGGGACCTCTGACGGGACAGTTCATGACAGAGGTCGAGAGCGAGGGAGCTTGGGTGCCACCGGGTTCCATGGCCCGAGCAAACTGTAACGGGTCTGGGAGGCGGAACCTCTGAGCTACTATACAAGGGGGCGGTCCTTGTAAGGGAGCAGGTGGCGACCAGGGTAGACGGGCAGGCAGTCAAAGCAGGTGACTGGGACAGTCTCTGAATGAACGGACAGGAGGTCACGGCAAGTGACCGGGGCAGTCTCTGGGTGAACGGGCAGGAGGTCACGGCAAGTGACCGGGGCAGTCTCTGGATGAACGGGCAGGAGGTCACGGCAAGTGACCGGGGCAGTCTCTGGATGAACGGGCAGGAGGTCACGGCAAGTGACCGGGGCAGTCTCTGGATGAACGGGCAGGAGGTCACGGCAAGTGACCGGGGCAGTCTCTGGGTAAAGGATTGGTACGACCTGTGGCGGCAGATGATAGACGTGAGCTCCCAGGTGAGCAGGCGAGAGTCTCTGGATAATCGGGTGGTCACAGCATGTGACGGCGGAGCCTCCAGGAAGTCCAACAGACAGGTAGCGGAGAAGCGCTCCCAGGTGAGCGGGCAAGAGTCTCTGGAATAGCAGGTGGTCACAGCACGTGACGGCGGAGCCTCCAGGTAGGCAAGCAGGCAGGTAGCGGAGGAGCGCTCCCAGGTGAGCGGGCAGGAGTCTCTGGAATAGCAGGTGGTCACAGCACGTGACGGCGGAGCCTCCAGGAAGGCTAGCAGGCAGGTAGCAGATGTGAGCTCCCAGGTGAGCGGGCAGGAGTCTCTGGATTAGCAGGTGGTCACAGCACGTGACGGCAGAGCCTCCAGGAAGGCTAGCAGGCAGGTAGCAGATGTGCGCTCCCAGGTGAGCGGCCAAGCTGGTCCATAGACAGACTGACAGGAGTAGGAAGGCAGACCGTCGGACCTCAGGCTAGCAAGCAGGTAGCAGGAATATCAGGCAGGAAACAGACAGCAAACTGGCAGGACTCTGGCAGGAATCAGGCAGGAAACAGACAGCAAACTGGCAGGACTCTGGCAGGAATCAGGCAGGTAACTGGCAACGGGACCTGAGGGCTGAAGCAGAGTAGTGAACAGTGCAACAACATTGCTCGGGCACCTCCATTTTGGAGGAGGTGCCTTATATATGGTGAAGTCCTCCGGCCATTGGCCGGGGACTCCTTAGGACGGCGCGCGCGGCCCCTTTAAGAGGGAGGGAGCGCGCGCGCGCCCTAAGCACAGTGGCCGGGAAGGAGCGCGCGCTGCCAGCAGAGCGGGAGGAGGACGCCGGGCTCGGAGCAGAGAGGTGAGGGGAACAGCGTCCCTGCCTAGCAGAGGGCAGGGACGCTGACGCTACAGTAATACAGTGATCACCAGTGACAATATGCACAGGAGCTCTGTATGTAGCGTCAGTGTACAGGTAATACAGGGATCACCAGTGATATTATACACAGGAGCTCTGTATATGGAGTCAGTGTACAGGTAATACAGGGATCACCAGTGACATTATACACAGGAGCTCTCTATATAGTGTCAGTGTACAGGTAATACAGTGATTACCAGTGATATTATACACAGGAGCTCTGTATATAGTGTCAGTGTACAGGTAATACAGGGATCACCAGTGACATTATACACAGGAGCTCTGTATATAGTGTCAGTGTACAGGTAATACAGTGATCACCAGAGACATTATACACAGGAGCTCTGTATTTAGTATATAGTGTTCAGGTAACACAGTGATCACCAGTGACATTATACACAGGAGCTCTGTATATAGTGTCAGTGTACAGGTAATACAGTGATCACCAGTCACATTATACACAGGAGCACTACATATAGTGTCAGTGTACAGGTAATACAGGGATCACCAGTGATATTATTCACAGGAGCTCTGTATATAGTGTCAGCTCTGTATATAGTGTCAGTGTACAGGTAATAAAGGGATCACTATTGACATTATACACAGGAGCTCTGTATATAGTGTATAGTGTACAGGTAATACAGTGATCACCAGTGACATTATACACAGGAGCTCTGTATATAGTGTCAGTGTACAGGTAACACAGTGAACACCAGTGACATTATACACAGGAGCTCTGTATATAGTGTATAGGGTACAGGTAATACAGTGATCACCAGTGACATTATACACAGGAGCTCTGTATATAGTGTATAGTGTACAGGTAATACAGTGATCACCAGTGACATTATACACAGGAGCTCTGTATATAGTGTCAGTGTACAGGTAATACAGGGATCACCAGTGACATTATACACAGGAGCTCTGTATATAGTGTCAGTGTACAGGTAATACAGGGATCACCAGTGACATTATACACAGGAGCTCTGTATATAGTGTCAGTGTACAGGTAATACAGGGATCAACAGTGACATTATGCACAGGAGATATGTATATAGTGTCAGTGTACAGGTAATACAGGGATTACCAGTGATATTATACACAGGAGCTCTGCATATAATGTCAGTGTAGAGGTAATGCAGTGATCACCAGTGACATTATACACAGGAGGTCTGTATATAGTGTCAGTGTACAGGTAATACAGTGATCACCAGTGATATTATACACAGGAGCTCTGTATATAGTGTCAGTGTACAGGCAATACAGGGATCACCAGTGACATTATACACAGGAGCTCTTAATATAGTGTCAGCGTACAGGTAATACAGGCATCACCAGTGACATTATACACTGGAGCTCTGTATATAGTGTCAGCGTAGAGGTAATACAGGGATCACCAGTGACATTGTGCACAGGAGCTCTCTATGTAGTGTCAGTGTACAGGTAATACAGGGATCACCAATGATATTATACACAGGAGCTCTGTACATAGTGTCAGTGTACAGGTAATACAGGGATCACCAGTGATATTATACACAGGAGCTCTGTATATGGAGTCAGTGTACAGGTAATACAGGGATCACCAGTGATATTATACACAGGAGCTCTGTATGTAGTGTCAGTGTACAGGTAATACAGGGATCACCAGTGACATTATACACAGGAGCTCTGTATATAGTGTCGGTGTACATATAATACAGTGATCACCAGTGACATTATACACAGGAGCTCTGTATATAGTGTATAGTGTACAGGTAATACAGGGATCACCAGTGACATTATACACAGGAGCTCTGTGTATAGTGTACATTGTACAGGTAATACAGGGATCACCAGTGATATTATACACAGGACCTCTGTATATAGAGTCAGTGTACAGGTAATACAGGAATCACCAGTGACATTATACACAGGAGCTCTGTATATAGTGTATAGTGTACAGGTAATACAGTAATCACCAGTGATATTATACACAGGAGCTCTGTGTATAGTCTCAGTGTACAGATAATACAGTGATCACCAGTGACATTATACACGGGAGCTCTATATATAGTGTCAGTGTACAGGTAATACAGTGATCACCAGTAACATTATACACAGGAGCTCTGTATATAGTGTCAGTGTACAGGTAATACAGTAATCACCAGTGATATTATACACAGGAGCTCTGTATATAGTGTCGGTGTACAGATAATACAGTGATCACCAGTGACATTATACACAGGAGCTCTGTATATAGTGTATAGCGTACAGGTAATACAGGGATCACCAGTGACATACACAGGAGCCCTGTATATAGTATATAGTTGTAACGGGTCTGGGAGGTGGAACCTCTGAGCAACTATACAAAGGGGCAGTCCTTGTAAGGAAGCGGGTGGCTCCCAGGGAAGGCGGGCAGGTAGTCACGGCAAGAGACAGGGACAGTCTCTGGGTAGAAGGGCAGGAGGTCACGGCAAGTGACGGGGACAGTCTCTTGACAGGCGGATGGTCACGGCAAGTGACAGCAGGGTAAGAGTCTCTAGACGGGCAGGTGGTCACGGCAAGTGACAGCAGGGAAAGAGTCTCTAGATAGGCTAGCAGGCAGGTAGCAGGTGAGCGCTCCCAGGTGAGCGGTCAAGAGTCTCTGGACAGGCAGGTGGTCACGGCAAGTGACGGCAGAGCCTCCAGGTAGGCTAGCAGGCAGGTAGCAGGTGAGCGCTCCCAGGTGAGCGGGCAAGAGTCTCTGGACAGGCAGGTGGTCACAGCAAGTGACGGCTAAGCCTCCAGGTAGGCTAGCAGGTAGGTAGCAGGTGAGCGCTCCCAGGTGAGCGAGTAAGAGTCTCTGGACAGGCAGGCAGGTATCAGGCAGGTATCTGGCAGGTACTTCCTGGTCCGCAGGCGGACTGATCCATAGACAGACTGGCAGGTGCTGGTAGGCAGACTGTCGGACCACAGGATTGCAAGCAGGTAAGCAGATATCAGGCAGGTATCAAGCAGGAATCTGGCAGGTGACTGGCAGGTAACTGGTAATGGGACCTGAGGGCTGAAGCAGAGTTGAAAGGCTTTGCAACAACATTGCTCGGGCACCTCCATTTTGGAGGAGGTGCCTTATATATGGTGAGGTCCTCCGGCCATTGGCCGGGGACTCCTTAGGACGGCGCGCGCGGCCCCTTTAAGAGAGGGGGAGCGTGCGCGCGCGCGCCCTAAGCACAGAGGCCTCCAGGTAGGCTAGCAGGCAGGTAGCAGGTGAGCGCTCCCAGGTGAGCGGGCAAGAGTCTCTGGACAGGCAGGTGGTCACAGCAAGTGACGGCTAAGCCTCCAGGTAGGCTAGCAGGTAGGTAGCAGGTGAGCGCTCCCAGGTGAGCGAGTAAGAGTCTCTGGACAGGCAGGCAGGTATCAGGCAGGTATCTGGCAGGTACTTCCTGGTCCGCAGACGAACTGATCCATAGACAGACTGGCAGGTGCTGGTAGGCAGACTGTCGGACCACAGGATTGCAAGCAGGTAAGCAGATATCAGGCAGGTATCAAGCAGGAATCTGGCAGGTGACTGGCAGGTAACTGGTAACGGGACCTGAGGGCTGAAGCAGAGTTGAAAGGCTTTGCAACAACATTGCTCGGGCACCTCCATTTTGGAGGAGGTGCCTTATATATGGTGAGAATAGCGGTACCAGAGCGCCAATAACAGGGCAAAAATATTAAAAGGACTGATTTATTAATATACACACAACGCGTTTCGGTGGACACAGCCACCTTCATCAGGTGTGACAAGCAGCAAACAATTGATCCTTATATACATTTGACTAGGTATACAATTACTTAAAAGGGGCGGGGCCAGATACAGAGTAATACCTCTATATTAACCCCTTGAGTTCATATATGCTCAATAGAGTAAAAAGGATTGTTATAAAATAATGCCTAATGAAGCATATAGGGTTCTTATAAAAAGGATTCGCTGTAAAAAAACAACAAAAAATTACAATCAGTTTCTATCATTATAATTAGGAAAAGTAGACGAAGAAAGGAAAGAGAAAAAAAAGAGAAAAAAAAAAAAAAAAAAAAATTCCAAAAAAAAATCCCCCCCCAAAAAAAAAAAAAAAAAAAAAAAAAATAATAATAATAATAAAAAAAAAAATAAAAAATTTTTCTTTAACCCCTTAATAACATCTGACGTACTAATACGCGTCTGTGCCCTGGGACTTAAGAGCCAGACCCGTATTAGTACGTCATCGCGATCGCGCCCGCACACAGGCTGTGCGGGCGCGATCGCCGCCGGGTGTCAGCTGATTGTCACAGCTGACACCCGGTACTATGTGCAGGGAGCGGTCACGCACCGCTCCCAGCACATTAACCCCCGCGATGCTGCGATCGAAGTCGATCGAAGTCGATCGCGGCATTGCGGGGGCAAGGGGAGGTGATCGGCGATACTCACCTCCTCTTCCGGCTTCCAGCGCAGTCTGCAAAGGCTTCCCGGGTGTTGCCATGACGACCCGATGTCGTCATGACAACATCCGGGTCACCAGAGAGCAGGAAGATTGCTTGGACATGCGCAGTGCATCTCCAAGCAATCTTCACACTGTGCACTTCTGACAGCCTTCATGGCATAGGGATGGTGCTCCATTCCTGTGCCATGCAGGCGATCAGAAAAAAAAAAGTGAAAGTCCCAGAGTGGGACAAAGTAATAAAGTGTATAAACTGTGTGAAAGTGGAAAAAAAAAAAAAAAAAAATGTGCAAAAATATTATAAAAAAATAAAAAAAATAATACACCAAAAATAAAAATATAATGTACCCATCAATAAATATTATTATAAAAAAAATAAAAAAAAAACAATAAAAGTACACATATTTGGTATCGCCGCGTCCGGAACAACCTGACCTATAAAACTGTCCCACTAGTTAACCCCTTCAGTGAACACGGTAAAAAAAAAAAAAAAAAAAACCAAGCAAAAAACAATGCTTTATCACCATACCGCCAAACAAAAAGTGGAATAACACGCGATCAAAAAGACGCATATAAATAAAAATGATACCGCTGAAAACGTCATCTCGTCCCGCAAAAAACAAGCCGCCATATAGCTCCATCAGCCGAAAAATAAAAAAGTTATAGCTCTCAGAATAAAGCGATACTAAAAAATATTTATTTCTATAAAATAGCTTTTATTGTGTATAAGCGCCAAAACATAGAAAAATGATACAAATGTGGTACCGCTGTAAACGTACTGACCCGAAGAGTAAAGCTGCCTCATCAATTTTACCACACACGGAACAGAATAAAAAAAAAAAAAAAAAAAACAATTCCTGAATTGTTGGTTTTTGTTTATTCTGCCTCCCAAAAATCGGAATAGAAAGCGATCAAAAAATGTCACGTGCCTGAAAATGGCACCAATAACAACGTCAAGTCATCCCGCAAAAAACGAGCCGTCACATGACTGTCTGCCAAAATCTGGAAAAATTATAGCTCTCAAAATATGGCGATGCAAAAACTAGATTTTACAAAAAATGCGTCTTTTAGTGTGTGACAGCTGTCAGTCATAAAAACCCCATATGATTCTGGCATTGCTGTAATCACACCGACCCGAAGAATAAAGTCGTCTAATCACTTATACCGCACAAGGAACGGCGTCAAAAATAAACTCTTGAGTTAGGATTGGGCTAGGGTTAGGGCTGGGTTTGGGGCTAGGGTTGTGCTGGGGCTAGGGTTGTGCTGGGGCTAGGGTTGTGCTAGGGTTAGGGCTGGGGTTGGGATTTTTTTCAAAAGTAAGAAAAAAAGATGACGATATGGCGACTAGTGTTGAGAGCAAGTGCTCGCTACTTGAGTTTGCATCGGGTGCTCTGGTATGCATTTAGTATCGTGGGTATTTGAGTGACATGCTCGAGTCTCTGCCCCATATGCTTCGCGGCCAAAAAACTTTACGGGGATTGTCTGCCATGCACGAGCGATCCCCGCATGTTTTTTTTTGGGTGTCTAATAACCGTGAAACATGCGGAGCAGGGACTCGAGCATGTCACTCGAGCACACGCTGTACATGGTGCATACCTGAGTACCCGATGCAAACTCAAGTAGCGAGCACTTGCGCTCAAGAATAATGAAAACTTATTCAATATGATGACCTAATGTAAACAAATAATGTGCCGTACCTCTGGGTTCAAAATGTTCACTATACACCTTAATAAAATCTTTGAGGGGTATAGTTTCCAAAATGGGGACACTTGTGGGGGAGCTCCACTGTTTAGGCACATCACGGGCTCTCCAAACGCGACATGGTGTCCGCTAACAAATTGAATGGAAAATCGGCTCAAATTGTTAGCGGACGCCATGTTGCGTTTGGAGAGCCCCTGTGTGTCCAAACATTGGAGCTCCCCCACAAGTGACCCCATTTTGGAAACTAGACCCCCCAAGGCACCTATCCAGATGCATAGTGAGCACTTAGAACCCCCAGGTGCTTCACAAATTGATTCGTAAAAATGAAAAAGTGAAAATAAAACACTTTTTCATTTTTATGAATCAATTTGTGAAGCACCTGGGGTTCCAAGTGCTCACTATGAATCTAGATAGGTGCCTTGGGGGGTCTAGTTTCCAAAATGGGGTCACTTGTGGGGGAGCTCCAATGTTTGGGCACACAGGGACTCTCTAAATGCAACATGGTATCCGCTAACAAATTGAATGGAAAATCGGCTCAAATTGTTAGCGGACACCACATTGCGTTTGGAGAGCCCCTCTGTGCCCAAACTTTGGAGCTCCCCCACAAGTGACCCCATTTTGGAAACTAGACCCCCCAAGGCACCTTTCTAGATGCATAGTGAGCACTTGGAACCCCCAGGTGCTTCACAAATTGATTCGTAAAAATGAAAAAGTGAAAAAAAAAACACTTTTTCATTTTTATGAATCAATTTGTGAAGCACCTGGGGTTCCAAGTGCTCACTATGAATCTAGATAGGTGCCTTGGGGGGTCTAGTTTCCAAAATGGGGTCACTTGTGGGGGAGCTCCAATGTTTGGGCACACAGGGACTCTCCAAATGCAACATGATATCCGCTAACAAATTGTCGGCTCAAATTGTTAGCGGATATCATGTTGCATTTGGAGAGTCCCTGTGTGCCCAAACATTGGAGCTCCTCCACAAGTGACCCCATTTTGGAAACTAGACCCCCCAAGGCACCTATCTAGATGCATAGTGAGCACTTGGAACCCCTAGGTGCTTCACAAATTAATTCGTAAAAATGAAAAAGTGTTTTTTTTTTCACTTTTTCATTATTACGAATCAATTTGTGAAGCACCTGGGGGTTCCAAGTGCTCACTATGCATCTAGAAAGGTGCCTTGGGGGGTCTAGTTTCCAAAATGGGGTCACTTGTGGGGGAGCTCCAAAGTTTGGGCACAGAGGGGCTCTCCAAACGCAATGTGGCGTCCGCTAACAATTTGAGCCGATTTTCCATTCAATTTGTTAGCGGATACCATGTTGCATTTAGAGAGTCCCTGTGTGCCCAAACATTGGAGCTCCCCCACAAGTGACCCCATTTTGGAAACTAGACCCCCCAAGGCACCTATCTAGATGCATAGTGAGCACTTGGAACCCCTAGGTGCTTCACAAATTGATTCGTAAAAATGAAAAAGTGTTTTTTTTTTCACTTTTTCATTATTACGAATCAATTTGTGAAGCACCTGGGGGTTCCAAGTGCTCACTATGCATCTAGAAAGGTGCCTTGGGGGGTCTAGTTTCCAAAATGGGGTCACTTGTGGGGGAGCTCCAAAGTTTGGGCACAGAGAAGCTCTCCAAACGCAATGTGGTGTCCGCTAACAATTTGAGCCGATTTTCCATTCAATTTGTTAGCGGACACCATGTTGCATTTAGAGAGCCGCTGTGTGCCCAAATATTGGAGCTCCCCCACAAGTGACCCCATTTTGGAAACTAGACCACCCAAGGCACCTATCTAGATGCATAGTGAGCACTTGGAACCCTCAGGTGCTTCACAAATTGATTCATACAAATGAAAAAGTGTTTTTTTTTTCACTTTTTCATTGTTACGAATCAATTTGTGAAGCACCTGGGGGTTCCAAGTGCTCACTATGCATCTAGATAGGTGCCTTGGGGGGTCTAGTTTCCAAAATGGGGTCACTTGTGGGGGAGCTCCAATGTTTGGGCACACAGGGACTCTCTAAATGCAACATGGTGTCCTCTAACAAATTTAACGGAAAATCGGCTCAAATTGTTAGCGACACCATGTTGCGTTTGGAGAGCCGCTGTGTGCCCAAACATTGGAGCTCCCCCACAAGTGACCCCATTTTGGAAACTAGACCCCCCAAGGCACCTATCTAGATGCATTGTGAGCACTTGGAACACTCAGGTGCTTCACAAATTGATTCATAAAAATGAAAAAGTGTTTTTTTTTTTCACTTTTTCATTGTTACGAATCAATTTGTGAAGCACCTGGGGGTTCCAAGTGCTCACTATGCATCTAGAAAGGTGCCTTGGGGGGTCTAGTTTCCAAAATGGGGTCACTTGTGGGGGAGCTCCAAAGTTTGGGCACACATGGGCTCTCCAAACACAACATGGCGTCCGCTAATTATTCAAGCAAATTTTACAATCAAAAAGTCAAATGGCGCTCCTTCCCTTCCGAGCCCTGCCGTGCGCCCAAACAGTATTTTTTCCCCAAATATTGGCTATCTGCGTGCCCAGGGGAAATTGCACAACAAATTTTGGGGTCCATTTTTTCTTGTTACCCCTGTGAAAATAAAAAAAATTGGATCTAAAGTAACATTTTTGTGAAAAAAGTTAAATGTTCATTTTTTTCTTCCACATTCAAAAAATTCCTGTGAAGCACCTGAAGGGTTAATAAAGTTCTTGAATGTGGTTTTGAGCACCTTGAGGGGTGCAGTTTTTAGAATGGTGTCACTTTTGGGTATTTTCTGTCATAAAGACCTCTCAAAGTGACTTCAAATGTGATGTGGTCCCTAAAAAAATGGTTTTGTAAATTTTGTTGGAAAAATGAGAAATCGCTGGTCAACTTTTAACCCTTATAGCTCCCTAACAAAAAAAAATTTTGGTTCCAAAATTGTGCTGATGTAAAGTAGACATGTGGGAAATGTTATTTATTAACTCTTTTGTGTGACATATCGCTCTGATTTCAGGGCTTAAAAATTCAAATTTTGAAAATTGCAAAATTTTCAAAATTTTCGCCAAATTTCCGTTTTTTTCACAAATAAACGCAAGTGATATCGAAGAAATTTTTCCACAATCATGAAGTACAATATGTCACGAAAAAACAATCTCAGAATCAGGGGGATCCGTTGAAGCGTTCGAGAGTAATTACCTCATAAAGTGACAGTGGTCAGAATTGTAAAAATTGGCCCGGTCATTAACGTGCAAACCACCCGCGGGGCTTAAGGGGTTAAACTCTAACGACTGGGGTCTTTCCTTTACCTCTACCATATCTGAGAGTAATATTCAATATCTTGACCTTCAGATAAATATAGACTATTCGGGCAAAATATCTACATCTACCCACTTTAAGGAAGTGGATGTAAATAGCTATCTTGAATTTGACAGTGGCCATCTACCCAGCTGGATTAGAAATATTCCATACGGTCAATATTGGCGTGTCAGAAAAATTGTACACATGATTCGGATTTTTTTCTGGAATCTAAGGTTTTACAAAAACGTTTTAGAGCTAAGGGATACCCCCGGAAATTATTAGAGGATGCTTTCTCCAAAACTAGATCCCTATCACAGAACCTGTGTATCAACAAATCCAAGAATACCAGCCAAGAGCCATACAGCGATTTCAGTTTAAATCTGATTACTACCTATGGTAAACCTACGCAAGTGTTATCCAGTTTATTAAAAAAATACTGGTTCATTTTAAGTAATGATCCAATATTAACTGGTCATTTACCGGAATTTCCTCATGTCATATATCGGAGGAGTAAAAATCTAGGAAACTATATAGCCCCTAGCAATACAACAATTGGTAGAAGACCGAACCATTCAGTTCCTATTAGCAATAATGGATGTTATAAATGTAACGTCCCTAAATGCTTATGCTGTCAATCCATTGATAACGGAGCCAAAACATTCGTCTCTGCGGTCACTGGAGAGATATATCCCATTCGCTTTAGACTTACATGTCAGTCCTCATATGTGATCTATCTGCTCCAGTGCACCTGCGGCCTGCAATACATTGGCCGCACTATCCAGGAAATGCACTCCAGACTAAATAAACATCGCCAAAATATTAGAAACGGCTTTCCCCTACATAGTGTTTCTAATCATTTCTTAAAAGAACATCAAAAAAATCCTAATAACCTAAAACTAACTATCATTGATCATATAGTTGATACACACCCTGATAGACTAAATCGTCTCATTACACGTGAAAATTATTGGATTTTCAAAATAGGAACCTCGTCTCCTGAAGGTTTGAACCTTAATATAGAGAAGACAACTTTTTAAATAATTGTTTTCATATTTTAGCAAATTTATTATATATATCTTTTATATGGAGGAGGAGGGGGGAGGAGAGAGAGAAGGAGGGAAGAGGGGAAAGGAGAGAGGGAGGGGAGGAGGGAGGAGAGAGAGAGAAGGGAGAATAAATTTAAAGAAAAATTTTTTATTTTTTTTTTTATTATTATTATTTTTTTTTTTTTTTTTTTTTTTTTTGGGGGGGGGATTTTTTTTTGGAATTTTTTTTTTTTTTTTTTCTCTTTTTTTTCTCTACTGATTGTAATTTTATACTTTATATTTATGCATTGTTTTATGTTATATGTAAAAATTATTATTATTTTTTTATATAATCTAAAATATAGGGTGGTAGATGACAATATATCCTATGAAGTATTAAGATTATAGGATTCACAAGTTGTTGTTTTTTTACAGCGAATCCTTTTTATAAGAACCCTATATGCTTCATTAGGCATTATTTTATAACAATCCTTTTTACTCTATTGAGCATATATGAACTCAAGGGGTTAATATAGAGGTATTACTCTGTATCTGGCCCCGCCCCTTTTAAGTAATTGTATACCTAGTCAAATGTATATAAGGATCAATTGTTTGCTGCTTGTCACACCTGATGAAGGTGGCTGTGTCCACCGAAACGCGTTGTGTGTATATTAATAAATCAGTCCTTTTAATATTTTTGCCCTGTTATTGGCGCTCTGGTACCGCTATTCATATCCATTTATTGTCCCTTTCCCCCTGTTGGGGTGCGGTAGAGCTGCCTTTAACTTATTGTTCTTTCACCTGTGGGAGGAATTTAATTAGAATCACTACCCTGGTTTTCCAAGCTGCGCTGCCCTAACCCCTCCGGAACGCTGCCGGGGGTGTTGGTGAAGCTGGGCGTCCATCTCGGCGTTACATGCAACTAACCTGACCACGTGATCCACCACCGAGAGATCAGGATCTGTGAACGCCGCTGGAAATAGATGACAGCCACCAACAGAGCGGAGCTTGTGGAGCTTTACACTGGGGTTGTGCAGAGGTGCACAACTTCATAAGGTTAGTAGCCATCCTCACACCCCTCTAACAATTGCAATACTGAGTCACCCATTGCGCCTTGTTCTCTCCTCTCTTTACTTATATATGGTGAGGTCCTCCGGCCATTGGCCGGGGACTCCTTAGGACGGCGCGCGCGGTCCCTTTAAGAGAGGGGGAGCGCGCGCGCGCCCTAAGCACAGCGGCCGGGAAGCAGCGCGCGCTGCCAGCAGAGCGGGAGGAAGACGCCGGGCACGGAGCGTAGAGGTGAGGGGAACGGCGTCCCTGACAAGCAGGAGGCAGGGACGCCGACATTACAATAGTGTACAGGTAATACAGGGATAACCAGCGATATTATACACAGGAGCTCTGTATATAGTGTCAGTGTAAGGATAATACAGTGATCACCAGTGACATTATACACAGTAGCTCTGTATATAGTGTACAGGTAATACAGTGATCACAGTGACTTTATACACGGGAGCTCTGTATATAGTGTCAATGTACAGGTAATACAGTGATCACAAGTGACATTATACACAGGAGCTCTGTATATAGTGTCAGTGTACAGGTAATACAGTGATCACCAGTGACATTATGCCCAGGAGCTCTGTATATATTGTCAGTGTACAAGTAATACAGTGATCACCAGTGACATTATACACAGGAGCCCTGTGTATAGTGTCAGTGTACAGGTAATGCTGGTATTACCAGTGATATTATACACAGGAGCTCTGTATATAGTGTCAGTGTACAGGTAATACAGGGATCACCAGTGACATTATACACAGAAGCTCTGTATATAGTGTCAGTGTACAGGTAATACAGGGATCACCAGTGATATTATACACAGGAGCTCTGTCTATAGTGTCAGTGTACAGGTAATACAGGGATCACCAGTGACATTATACACAGGAGCTCTGTATATAGTGTACAGGTAATACAGAGATCACCAGTGATATTATACACAGGAGCTCTGTATATAGTGTCGGTGTACAGATAATACAGTGATCACAAGTGACATTATACACAGGATCTCTGTATATAGTGTATGGTGTACAGGTAATACAGGTATCACCAGTGACATTACACACAGGAGCTCTGTATATAGTGTACATTGTACAGGTAATACAGGGATCACGAGTGACATTATACACAGAATCTCAGTATATAGTGTCAGTGTACAGGTAATACAGGGATCACCAGTGACATTATACACAGGATCTCTGTATATAGTGTCAGTGTACAGGTAATACAGGGATCACCAGTGATATTATACACAGGAGCTCTGTTTCTAGCGTCAGTGTACAGGTAATACAGGGATCACCAGTGATATTGTACACAGGAGCTCTGTATCTAGTGTCAGTGTACAGGTAAAACAGGGATCACCAGTGATATTATACACAGGAGCTCTGTATATATTGTCAGTGTACAGGTAATACAGTGATCACCAGTGATATTATACACAGGAGCTCTTTATATAGTGTCAGTGTACAGGTAATACAGGGATCACCAGTGACATTATACACAGGAGCTCTGTATATAGTGTCAGTGTACAGGTAATACAGGGATCACCAGTGACATTATACACAGTAACTCTGTATATAGTGTCAGTGTACAGGTAAAACAGGGATCACCAGTGATATTATACACAGGAGCTCTGTATATAGTGTCAGTGTACAGGTAATACAGGGATCACCAGTGACATTATACACAGGAGCTCTGTATATAGTGTCAGTGTACAGGTAATACAGTGATCACCAGTGACATCATACACAGGAGCTCTGTATATAGTGTCAGTGTACAGGTAATACAGGGATCACCATTGACATTATACACAGGAGCTCTGTATATAGTGTCAGTGTACAGGTGATACAGGGATCACCAGTGACATTATACACAGTAACCCTGTATATAGTGTCAGTGTACAGGTAATACAGGGATCACCAGTGATATTATACACATGAGCTCTGTATATAGTGTCAGTGTACAGGTAATACAGGGATCACCAGTGATATTATGCACAGGAGCTCTGTATATAGTGTCAGTGTACAGGTAATACAGTGATTACCAGTGACATTACACAGGAGCTCTGTATATAGTGTCAGTGTACAGGTAATACAGTGATCACCAGTGACAATATGCACAGGAGCTCTGTATGTAGCGTCAGTGTACAGGTAATACAGGGATCACCAGTGATATTATACACAGGAGCTCTGTATATGGAGTCAGTGTACAGGTAATACAGGGATCACCAGTGACATTATACACAGGAGCTCTATATATAGTGTCAGTGTACAGGTAATACAGTGATTACCAGTGATATTATACACAGGAGCTCTGTATATAGTGTCAGTGTACATGTAATACAGGGATCACCAGTGACATTATACACAGGAGCTCTGTATATAGTGTACAGGTAATACAGAGATCACCAGTGATATTATACACAGGAGCTCTGTATATAGTGTCGGTGTACAGATAATACAGTGATCACAAGTGACATTATACACAGGATCTCTGTATATAGTGTATGGTGTACAGGTAATACAGGTATCACCAGTGACATTACACACAGGAGCTCTGTATATAGTGTACATTGTACAGGTAATACAGGGATCACGAGTGACATTATACACAGAATCTCAGTATATAGTGTCAGTGTACAGGTAATACAGGGATCACCAGTGAAATTATACACAGGATCTCTGTATATAGTGTCAGTGTACAGGTAATACAGGGATCACCAGTGATATTATACACAGGAGCTCTGTTTCTAGCGTCAGTGTACAGGTAATACAGGGATCACCAGTGATATTGTACACAGGAGCTCTGTATCTAGTGTCAGTGTACAGGTAAAACAGGGATCACCAGTGATATTATACACAGGAGCTCTGTATATATTGTCAGTGTACAGGTAATACAGTGATCACCAGTGATATTATACACAGGAGCTCTTTATATAGTGTCAGTGTACAGGTAATACAGGGATCACCAGTGACATTATACACAGGAGCTCTGTATATAGTGTCAGTGTACAGGTAATACAGGGATCACCAGTGACATTATACACAGTAACTCTGTATATAGTGTCAGTGTACAGGTAAAACAGGGATCACCAGTGATATTATACACAGGAGCTCTGTATATAGT
Source organism: Phyllobates terribilis (assembly GCF_046119375.1). NCBI lineage: Eukaryota > Metazoa > Chordata > Amphibia > Anura > Dendrobatidae > Phyllobates > Phyllobates terribilis. Next base: position 10,612,801 of record NW_027362766.1, on the reverse strand, counting down.
GTCAGTGTACAGGTAATACAGGGATCACCAGTGACATTATACACAGGAGCTCTGTATATAGTGTCAGTGTACAGGTAATACAGTGATCACCAGTGACATCATACACAGGAGCTCTGTATATAGTGTCAGTGTACAGGTAATACAGGGATCACCATTGACATTATACACAGGAGCTCTGTATATAGTGTCAGTGTACAGGTGATACAGGGATCACCAGTGACATTATACACAGTAACCCTGTATATAGTGTCAGTGTACAGGTAATACAGGGATCACCAGTGATATTATACACATGAGCTCTGTATATAGTGTCAGTGTACAGGTAATACAGGGATCACCAGTGATATTATGCACAGGAGCTCTGTATATAGTGTCAGTGTACAGGTAATACAGTGATTACCAGTGACATTACACAGGAGCTCTGTATATAGTGTCAGTGTACAGGTAATACAGTGATCACCAGTGACAATATGCACAGGAGCTCTGTATGTAGCGTCAGTGTACAGGTAATACAGGGATCACCAGTGATATTATACACAGGAGCTCTGTATATGGAGTCAGTGTACAGGTAATACAGGGATCACCAGTGACATTATACACAGGAGCTCTATATATAGTGTCAGTGTACAGGTAATACAGTGATTACCAGTGATATTATACACAGGAGCTCTGTATATAGTGTCAGTGTACATGTAATACAGGGATCACCAGTGACACTATACACAGGAGCTCTGTATATAGTGTCAGTGTACAGGTAATACAGTGATCACCAGAGACATTATACACAGGAGCTCTGTATATAGTATATAGTGTTCAGGTAACACAGTGATCACCAGTGACATTATACACAGGAGCTCTGTATATAGTGTCAGTGTACAGGTAATACAGTGATCACCAGTCACATTATACACAGGAGCACTATATATAGTGTCAGTGTACAGGTAATACAGGGATCACCAGTGATATTTTTCACAGGAGCTCTGTATATAGTGTCAGCTCTGTATATAGTGTCAGTGTACAGGTAACACAGTGAACACCAGTGACATTATACACAGGAGCTCTGTATATAGTGTATAGGGTACAGGTAATACAGTGATCACCAGTGACATTATACACAGGAGCTCTGTATATAGTTTCAGTGTACAGGTAATACAGGGATCACCAGTGACATTATACACAGGAGCTCTGTATATAGTGTCAGTGTACAGGTAATACAGGGATCACCAGTGACATTATACACAGGAGCTCTGTATATAGTGTCAGTGTACAGGTAATACAGGGATCAACAGTGACATTATGCACAGGAGATATGTATATAGTGTCAATGTACAGGTAATACAGGGATTACCAGTGATATTATACACAGGAGCTCTGCATATAATGTCAGTGTAGAGGTAATGCAGTGATCACCAGTGACATTATACACAGGAGGTCTGTATATAGTGTCAGTGTACAGGTAATACAGTGATCACCAGTGATATTATACACAGGAGCTCTGTATATAGTGTCAGTGTACAGGTAATACAGGGATCACCAGTGACATTATACACAGGAGCTCTTAATATAGTGTCAGCGTACAGGTAATACAGGCATCACCAGTGACATTATACACTGGAGCTCTGTATATAGTGTCAGCGTAGAGGTAATACAGGGATCACCAGTGACATTGTGCACAGGAGCTCTGTATGTAGTGTCAGTGTACAGGTAATACAGGGATCACCAGTGATATTATACACAGGAGCTCTGTACATAGTGTCAATGTACAGGTAATACAGGGATCACCAGTGATATTATACACAGGAGCTCTGTATATGGAGTCAGTGTACAGGTAATACAGGGATAACCAGTGATATTATACACAGGAGCTCTGTATATAGTGTCAGTATACAGGTAATACAGGGATCACCAGTGACATTATACACAGGAGCTCTGTATATACAGTACAGACCAAAAGTTTGGACACACCTGCTCATTTAAAGATTTTTCTGTATTTTCATGACTTTTGAAAATTGTACATTTACACTGAAGGCATCAAAACTATGAATTAACACATGTGGAATTATATACTTAACAAAAAAGTGTGAAACAACTGAAAATATGTCTTATATTCTAGGTTCTTCAAAGTAGCCACCTTTTGCTTTGATGACTGCTTTGCACACTCATGGCATTCTCTTGATGAGTTTCAAGAGGTAGTCACTGGAAATGGTTTAAACTTCACAGGTGTGCCCTGTCAGGGTTAATAAGTGGGATTTCTTGCCTTATAAATGGGGTTGGGACCATCAGTTGTGTTGTGCAGAAGTAAGGTGGATACACTGCTGATAGTCCTATTGAATAGACTGTTAGCTGCTTTTTTTCTTGCCATAATACAAATTCAAAGTAAAGAAGAACGAGTGGCCATCATTACTTTAAGAAATGAAGCTCAGTCAGTCCGAAAAATTGGGCAAACATTGAAAGTGTCCCCAAGTGCAGTTGCAAAAACCATCAAGCGCTACAAAGAAACTGGCTCACATGTGGACCGCCCCAGGAAAGGAAGACCAAGAGTTACCTCTGCTTCTGAGGATAAGTTTATCCGAGTCACCAGCCTCAGAATTTGCAGGTTAACAGCAGCTCAGATTAGAGACCAGGTCAATGCCACACAGAGTTCTAGCAGCAGACACATCTCTTCAACAACTGTTAAGAGGAGACTTTGTGCAGCAGGCCTTCATGGTAAAATAGCTGCTAGGAAACCACTGCTAAGGACAGGCAACAAGCAGAAGAGACTTGTTTGGGCTAAAGAACACCTGGAATGGACATTAGACTAGTGGAAATCTGTGCATTGGTCTGATGAGTCCAAATTTGAGATCTTTGGTTCCAACCACCGTGCGACGCAGAAAAGGTGAACGGATGGACTCTACATGCCTGGTTCCCACCGTGAAGCATGGAGGAGGAGGTGTGATGGTGTGGGGGTGCTTTGCTGGTGACACTGTTGGAGATTTATTCAAAACTGAAGGCATACTGAACCAGCATGGCTACCACAGCATCTTGCAACGGCATGCTATTCCATCCGGTTTGCGTTTACTTGGACCACCATTTATTTTTCAACAGGACAATGACTTCCAAGATTGTTGGAAGACCATTTCCGGTGACTACCTCTTTAAGCTCATCAAGAGAATGCCAAGAGTGTGCAATGCAGTAATCAAAGCAAAAGGTGGCTACTTTGAAGAACCTAGAATATAAGACATATTTTCAGTTGTTTCACACTTTTTTGTTAAGTATATAATTCCACATGTGTTAATTCATAGTTTTGATGCCTTCAGTGTGAATGTACAATTTTCATAGTCATGAAAATACAGAAAAATCTTTAAATGAGAAGGTGTGTCCAAACTTTTGGTCTGTACTGTAGTGTACAGGTAATACAGAGATCACCAGTGATATTATACACAGGAGCTCTGTATATAGTGTCGGTGTACATATAATACAGTGATCACCAGTGACATTATACACAGGAGCTCTGTATATAGTGTATAGTGTACAGGTAATACAGGGATCACCAGTGACATTATACACAGGAGCTCTGTGTATAGTGTACATTGTACAGGTAATACAGAGATCGCCAGTGATATTATACACAGGACCTCTGTATATAGAGTCAGTGTACAGGTAATGCAGGAATCACCAGTGACATTATACACAGGAGCTCTGTATATAGTGTATAGTGTACAGGTAATACAGTAATCACCAGTGATATTATACACAGGAGCTCTGTGTATAGTCTCAGTGTACAGATAATACAGTGATCACCAGTGACATTATACACGGGAGCTCTGTATATAGTGTCAGTGTACAGGTAATACAGTGATCACCAGTGACATTATACACAGGAGCTCTGTATATAGTGTCAGTGTACAGGTAATACAGTAATCACCAGTGATATTATACACAGGAGCTCTGTATATAGTGTCGGTGTACAGATAATACAGTGATCACCAGTGACATTATACACAGGAGCTCTGTATATAGTGTATAGCGTACAGGTAATACAGGGATCACCAGTGACATTATACACAGGAGCCCTGTATATAGTATATAGTTGTAACGGGTCTGGGAGGTGGAACCTCTGAGCAACTATACAAAGGGGCAGTCCTTGTAAGGAAGCGGGTGGCTCCCAGGGAAGGCGAGCAGGTAGTCACGGCAAGTGACAGGGACAGTCTCTGGGTAGAAGGGCAGGAGGTCACGGCAAGTGACGGGGACAGTCTCTTGACAGGCGGATGGTCACGGCAAGTGACAGCAGGGTAAGAGTCTCTAGACGGGCAGGTGGTCACGGCAAGTGACAGCAGGGAAAGAGTCTCTAGATAGGCTAGCAGGCAGGTAGCAGGTGAGCGCTCCCAGGTGAGCGGGCAAGAGTCTCTGGACAGGCTGGTGGTCACGGCAAGTGACGGCAGAGCCTCCAGGTAGGCTAGCATGCAGGTAGCAGGTGAGCACTCCCAGGTGAGCGGGCAAGAGTCTCTGGACAGGCAGGTGGTCACAGCAAGTGACGGCTAAGCCTCCAGGTAGGCTAGCAGGTAGGTAGCAGGTGAGCGCTCCCAGGTGAGCGAGTAAGAGTCTCTGGACAGGCAGGCAGGTATCAGGCAGGTATCTGGCAGGTACTTCCTGGTCCGCAGGCGGACTGATCCATAGACAGACTGGCAGGTGCTGGTAGGCAGACTGTCGGACCACAGGATTGCAAGCAGGTAAGCAGATATCAGGCAGGTATCAAGCAGGAATCTGGCAGGTGACTGGCAGGTAACTGGTAACGGGACCTGAGGGCTGAAGCAGAGTTGAAAGGCTTTGCAACAACATTGCTCGGGCACCTCCATTTTGGAGGAGGTGCCTTATATATGGTGAGGTCCTCCGGCCATTGGCCGGGGACTCCTTAGGACGGCGCGCGCGGCCCCTTTAAGAGAGGGGGAGCGTGCGCGCGTGCGCCCTAAGCACAGAGGCCTCCAGGTAGGCTAGCAGGCAGGTAGCAGGTGAGCGCTCCCAGGTGAGCGGTCAAGAGTCTCTGGACAGGCAGGTGGTCACAGCAAGTGACGGCTAAGCCTCCAGGTAGGCTAGCAGGTAGGTAGCAGGTGAGCGCTCCCAGGTGAGCGAGTAAGAGTCTCTGGACAGGCAGGCAGGTATCAGGCAGGTATCTGGCAGGTACTTCCTGGTCCGCAGGCGGACTGATCCATAGACAGACTGGCAGGTGCTGGTAGGCAGACTGTCGGACCACAGGATTGCAAGCAGGTAAGCAGATATCAGGCAGGTATCAAGCAGGAATCTGGCAGGTGACTGGCAGGTAACTGGTAACGGGACCTGAGGGCTGAAGCAGAGTTGAAAGGCTTTGCAACAACATTGCTCGGGCACCTCCATTTTGGAGGAGGTGCCTTATATATGGTGAAGTCCTCCGGCCATTGGCCGGGGACTCCTTAGGACGGCGCGCGCGGCCCCTTTAAGAGGGAGGGAGCGCGCGCGCGCCCTAAGCACAGTGGCCGGGAAGGAGCGCGCGCTGCCAGCAGAGCGGGAGGAGGACGCCGGGCTCGGAGCAGAGAGGTGAGGGGAACAGCGTCCCTGCCTAGCAGAGGGCAGGGACGCTGACGCTACAGTAATACAGTGATCACCAGTGACAATATGCACAGGAGCTCTGTATGTAGCGTCAGTGTACAGGTAATACAGGGATCACCAGTGATATTATACACAGGAGCTCTGTATATGGAGTCAGTGTACAGGTAATACAGGGATCACCAGTGACATTATACACAGGAGCTCTCTATATAGTGTCAGTGTACAGGTAATACAGTGATTACCAGTGATATTATACACAGGAGCTCTGTATATAGTGTCAGTGTACAGGTAATACAGGGATCACCAGTGACATTATACACAGGAGCTCTATATATAGTGTCAGTGTACAGGTAATACAGTGATTACCAGTGATATTATACACAGGAGCTCTGTATATAGTGTCAGTGTACATGTAATACAGGGATCACCAGTGACATTATACACAGGAGCTCTGTATATAGTGTACAGGTAATACAGAGATCACCAGTGATATTATACACAGGAGCTCTGTATATAGTGTCGGTGTACAGATAATACAGTGATCACAAGTGACATTATACACAGGATCTCTGTATATAGTGTATGGTGTACAGGTAATACAGGTATCACCAGTGACATTACACACAGGAGCTCTGTATATAGTGTACATTGTACAGGTAATACAGGGATCACGAGTGACATTATACACAGAATCTCAGTATATAGTGTCAGTGTACAGGTAATACAGGGATCACCAGTGAAATTATACACAGGATCTCTGTATATAGTGTCAGTGTACAGGTAATACAGGGATCACCAGTGATATTATACACAGGAGCTCTGTTTCTAGCGTCAGTGTACAGGTAATACAGGGATCACCAGTGATATTGTACACAGGAGCTCTGTATCTAGTGTCAGTGTACAGGTAAAACAGGGATCACCAGTGATATTATACACAGGAGCTCTGTATATATTGTCAGTGTACAGGTAATACAGTGATCACCAGTGATATTATACACAGGAGCTCTTTATATAGTGTCAGTGTACAGGTAATACAGGGATCACCAGTGACATTATACACAGGAGCTCTGTATATAGTGTCAGTGTACAGGTAATACAGGGATCACCAGTGACATTATACACAGTAACTCTGTATATAGTGTCAGTGTACAGGTAAAACAGGGATCACCAGTGATATTATACACAGGAGCTCTGTATATAGTGTCAGTGTACAGGTAATACAGGGATCACCAGTGACATTATACACAGGAGCTCTGTATATAGTGTCAGTGTACAGGTAATACAGTGATCACCAGTGACATCATACACAGGAGCTCTGTATATAGTGTCAGTGTACAGGTAATACAGGGATCACCATTGACATTATACACAGGAGCTCTGTATATAGTGTCAGTGTACAGGTGATACAGGGATCACCAGTGACATTATACACAGTAACCCTGTATATAGTGTCAGTGTACAGGTAATACAGGGATCACCAGTGATATTATACACATGAGCTCTGTATATAGTGTCAGTGTACAGGTAATACAGGGATCACCAGTGATATTATGCACAGGAGCTCTGTATATAGTGTCAGTGTACAGGTAATACAGTGATTACCAGTGACATTACACAGGAGCTCTGTATATAGTGTCAGTGTACAGGTAATACAGTGATCACCAGTGACAATATGCACAGGAGCTCTGTATGTAGCGTCAGTGTACAGGTAATACAGGGATCACCAGTGATATTATACACAGGAGCTCTGTATATGGAGTCAGTGTACAGGTAATACAGGGATCACCAGTGACATTATACACAGGAGCTCTATATATAGTGTCAGTGTACAGGTAATACAGTGATTACCAGTGATATTATACACAGGAGCTCTGTATATAGTGTCAGTGTACATGTAATACAGGGATCACCAGTGACACTATACACAGGAGCTCTGTATATAGTGTCAGTGTACAGGTAATACAGTGATCACCAGAGACATTATACACAGGAGCTCTGTATATAGTATATAGTGTTCAGGTAACACAGTGATCACCAGTGACATTATACACAGGAGCTCTGTATATAGTGTCAGTGTACAGGTAATACAGTGATCACCAGTCACATTATACACAGGAGCACTATATATAGTGTCAGTGTACAGGTAATACAGGGATCACCAGTGATATTTTTCACAGGAGCTCTGTATATAGTGTCAGCTCTGTATATAGTGTCAGTGTACAGGTAACACAGTGAACACCAGTGACATTATACACAGGAGCTCTGTATATAGTGTATAGGGTACAGGTAATACAGTGATCACCAGTGACATTATACACAGGAGCTCTGTATATAGTTTCAGTGTACAGGTAATACAGGGATCACCAGTGACATTATACACAGGAGCTCTGTATATAGTGTCAGTGTACAGGTAATACAGGGATCACCAGTGACATTATACACAGGAGCTCTGTATATAGTGTCAGTGTACAGGTAATACAGGGATCAACAGTGACATTATGCACAGGAGATATGTATATAGTGTCAATGTACAGGTAATACAGGGATTACCAGTGATATTATACACAGGAGCTCTGCATATAATGTCAGTGTAGAGGTAATGCAGTGATCACCAGTGACATTATACACAGGAGGTCTGTATATAGTGTCAGTGTACAGGTAATACAGTGATCACCAGTGATATTATACACAGGAGCTCTGTATATAGTGTCAGTGTACAGGTAATACAGGGATCACCAGTGACATTATACACAGGAGCTCTTAATATAGTGTCAGCGTACAGGTAATACAGGCATCACCAGTGACATTATACACTGGAGCTCTGTATATAGTGTCAGCGTAGAGGTAATACAGGGATCACCAGTGACATTGTGCACAGGAGCTCTGTATGTAGTGTCAGTGTACAGGTAATACAGGGATCACCAGTGATATTATACACAGGAGCTCTGTACATAGTGTCAATGTACAGGTAATACAGGGATCACCAGTGATATTATACACAGGAGCTCTGTATATGGAGTCAGTGTACAGGTAATACAGGGATAACCAGTGATATTATACACAGGAGCTCTGTATATAGTGTCAGTATACAGGTAATACAGGGATCACCAGTGACATTATACACAGGAGCTCTGTATATACAGTACAGACCAAAAGTTTGGACACACCTGCTCATTTAAAGATTTTTCTGTATTTTCATGACTTTTGAAAATTGTACATTTACACTGAAGGCATCAAAACTATGAATTAACACATGTGGAATTATATACTTAACAAAAAAGTGTGAAACAACTGAAAATATGTCTTATATTCTAGGTTCTTCAAAGTAGCCACCTTTTGCTTTGATGACTGCTTTGCACACTCATGGCATTCTCTTGATGAGTTTCAAGAGGTAGTCACTGGAAATGGTTTAAACTTCACAGGTGTGCCCTGTCAGGGTTAATAAGTGGGATTTCTTGCCTTATAAATGGGGTTGGGACCATCAGTTGTGTTGTGCAGAAGTAAGGTGGATACACTGCTGATAGTCCTATTGAATAGACTGTTAGCTGCTTTTTTTCTTGCCATAATACAAATTCAAAGTAAAGAAGAACGAGTGGCCATCATTACTTTAAGAAATGAAGCTCAGTCAGTCCGAAAAATTGGGCAAACATTGAAAGTGTCCCCAAGTGCAGTTGCAAAAACCATCAAGCGCTACAAAGAAACTGGCTCACATGTGGACCGCCCCAGGAAAGGAAGACCAAGAGTTACCTCTGCTTCTGAGGATAAGTTTATCCGAGTCACCAGCCTCAGAATTTGCAGGTTAACAGCAGCTCAGATTAGAGACCAGGTCAATGCCACACAGAGTTCTAGCAGCAGACACATCTCTTCAACAACTGTTAAGAGGAGACTTTGTGCAGCAGGCCTTCATGGTAAAATAGCTGCTAGGAAACCACTGCTAAGGACAGGCAACAAGCAGAAGAGACTTGTTTGGGCTAAAGAACACCTGGAATGGACATTAGACTAGTGGAAATCTGTGCATTGGTCTGATGAGTCCAAATTTGAGATCTTTGGTTCCAACCACCGTGCGACGCAGAAAAGGTGAACGGATGGACTCTACATGCCTGGTTCCCACCGTGAAGCATGGAGGAGGAGGTGTGATGGTGTGGGGGTGCTTTGCTGGTGACACTGTTGGAGATTTATTCAAAACTGAAGGCATACTGAACCAGCATGGCTACCACAGCATCTTGCAACGGCATGCTATTCCATCCGGTTTGCGTTTACTTGGACCACCATTTATTTTTCAACAGGACAATGACTTCCAAGATTGTTGGAAGACCATTTCCGGTGACTACCTCTTTAAGCTCATCAAGAGAATGCCAAGAGTGTGCAATGCAGTAATCAAAGCAAAAGGTGGCTACTTTGAAGAACCTAGAATATAAGACATATTTTCAGTTGTTTCACACTTTTTTGTTAAGTATATAATTCCACATGTGTTAATTCATAGTTTTGATGCCTTCAGTGTGAATGTACAATTTTCATAGTCATGAAAATACAGAAAAATCTTTAAATGAGAAGGTGTGTCCAAACTTTTGGTCTGTACTGTAGTGTACAGGTAATACAGAGATCACCAGTGATATTATACACAGGAGCTCTGTATATAGTGTCGGTGTACATATAATACAGTGATCACCAGTGACATTATACACAGGAGCTCTGTATATAGTGTATAGTGTACAGGTAATACAGGGATCACCAGTGACATTATACACAGGAGCTCTGTGTATAGTGTACATTGTACAGGTAATACAGAGATCGCCAGTGATATTATACACAGGACCTCTGTATATAGAGTCAGTGTACAGGTAATGCAGGAATCACCAGTGACATTATACACAGGAGCTCTGTATATAGTGTATAGTGTACAGGTAATACAGTAATCACCAGTGATATTATACACAGGAGCTCTGTGTATAGTCTCAGTGTACAGATAATACAGTGATCACCAGTGACATTATACACGGGAGCTCTGTATATAGTGTCAGTGTACAGGTAATACAGTGATCACCAGTGACATTATACACAGGAGCTCTGTATATAGTGTCAGTGTACAGGTAATACAGTAATCACCAGTGATATTATACACAGGAGCTCTGTATATAGTGTCGGTGTACAGATAATACAGTGATCACCAGTGACATTATACACAGGAGCTCTGTATATAGTGTATAGCGTACAGGTAATACAGGGATCACCAGTGACATTATACACAGGAGCCCTGTATATAGTATATAGTTGTAACGGGTCTGGGAGGTGGAACCTCTGAGCAACTATACAAAGGGGCAGTCCTTGTAAGGAAGCGGGTGGCTCCCAGGGAAGGCGAGCAGGTAGTCACGGCAAGTGACAGGGACAGTCTCTGGGTAGAAGGGCAGGAGGTCACGGCAAGTGACGGGGACAGTCTCTTGACAGGCGGATGGTCACGGCAAGTGACAGCAGGGTAAGAGTCTCTAGACGGGCAGGTGGTCACGGCAAGTGACAGCAGGGAAAGAGTCTCTAGATAGGCTAGCAGGCAGGTAGCAGGTGAGCGCTCCCAGGTGAGCGGGCAAGAGTCTCTGGACAGGCTGGTGGTCACGGCAAGTGACGGCAGAGCCTCCAGGTAGGCTAGCATGCAGGTAGCAGGTGAGCACTCCCAGGTGAGCGGGCAAGAGTCTCTGGACAGGCAGGTGGTCACAGCAAGTGACGGCTAAGCCTCCAGGTAGGCTAGCAGGTAGGTAGCAGGTGAGCGCTCCCAGGTGAGCGAGTAAGAGTCTCTGGACAGGCAGGCAGGTATCAGGCAGGTATCTGGCAGGTACTTCCTGGTCCGCAGGCGGACTGATCCATAGACAGACTGGCAGGTGCTGGTAGGCAGACTGTCGGACCACAGGATTGCAAGCAGGTAAGCAGATATCAGGCAGGTATCAAGCAGGAATCTGGCAGGTGACTGGCAGGTAACTGGTAACGGGACCTGAGGGCTGAAGCAGAGTTGAAAGGCTTTGCAACAACATTGCTCGGGCACCTCCATTTTGGAGGAGGTGCCTTATATATGGTGAGGTCCTCCGGCCATTGGCCGGGGACTCCTTAGGACGGCGCGCGCGGCCCCTTTAAGAGAGGGGGAGCGTGCGCGCGTGCGCCCTAAGCACAGAGGCCTCCAGGTAGGCTAGCAGGCAGGTAGCAGGTGAGCGCTCCCAGGTGAGCGGTCAAGAGTCTCTGGACAGGCAGGTGGTCACAGCAAGTGACGGCTAAGCCTCCAGGTAGGCTAGCAGGTAGGTAGCAGGTGAGCGCTCCCAGGTGAGCGAGTAAGAGTCTCTGGACAGGCAGGCAGGTATCAGGCAGGTATCTGGCAGGTACTTCCTGGTCCGCAGGCGGACTGATCCATAGACAGACTGGCAGGTGCTGGTAGGCAGACTGTCGGACCACAGGATTGCAAGCAGGTAAGCAGATATCAGGCAGGTATCAAGCAGGAATCTGGCAGGTGACTGGCAGGTAACTGGTAACGGGACCTGAGGGCTGAAGCAGAGTTGAAAGGCTTTGCAACAACATTGCTCGGGCACCTCCATTTTGGAGGAGGTGCCTTATATATGGTGAAGTCCTCCGGCCATTGGCCGGGGACTCCTTAGGACGGCGCGCGCGGCCCCTTTAAGAGGGAGGGAGCGCGCGCGCGCCCTAAGCACAGTGGCCGGGAAGGAGCGCGCGCTGCCAGCAGAGCGGGAGGAGGACGCCGGGCTCGGAGCAGAGAGGTGAGGGGAACAGCGTCCCTGCCTAGCAGAGGGCAGGGACGCTGACGCTACAGTAATACAGTGATCACCAGTGACAATATGCACAGGAGCTCTGTATGTAGCGTCAGTGTACAGGTAATACAGGGATCACCAGTGATATTATACACAGGAGCTCTGTATATGGAGTCAGTGTACAGGTAATACAGGGATCACCAGTGACATTATACACAGGAGCTCTCTATATAGTGTCAGTGTACAGGTAATACAGTGATTACCAGTGATATTATACACAGGAGCTCTGTATATAGTGTCAGTGTACAGGTAATACAGGGATCACCAGTGACATTATACACAGGAGCTCTGTATATAGTGTCAGTGTACAGGTAATACAGTGATCACCAGAGACATTATACACAGGAGCTCTGTATTTAGTATATAGTGTTCAGGTAACACAGTGATCACCAGTGACATTATACACAGGAGCTCTGTATATAGTGTCAGTGTACAGGTAATACAGTGATCACCAGTCACATTATACACAGGAGCACTACATATAGTGTCAGTGTACAGGTAATACAGGGATCACCAGTGATATTATTCACAGGAGCTCTGTATATAGTGTCAGCTCTGTATATAGTGTCAGTGTACAGGTAATAAAGGGATCACTATTGACATTATACACAGGAGCTCTGTATATAGTGTATAGTGTACAGGTAATACAGTGATCACCAGTGACATTATACACAGGAGCTCTGTATATAGTGTCAGTGTACAGGTAACACAGTGAACACCAGTGACATTATACACAGGAGCTCTGTATATAGTGTATAGGGTACAGGTAATACAGTGATCACCAGTGACATTATACACAGGAGCTCTGTATATAGTGTATAGTGTACAGGTAATACAGTGATCACCAGTGACATTATACACAGGAGCTCTGTATATAGTGTCAGTGTACAGGTAATACAGGGATCACCAGTGACATTATACACAGGAGCTCTGTATATAGTGTCAGTGTACAGGTAATACAGGGATCACCAGTGACATTATACACAGGAGCTCTGTATATAGTGTCAGTGTACAGGTAATACAGGGATCAACAGTGACATTATGCACAGGAGATATGTATATAGTGTCAGTGTACAGGTAATACAGGGATTACCAGTGATATTATACACAGGAGCTCTGCATATAATGTCAGTGTAGAGGTAATGCAGTGATCACCAGTGACATTATACACAGGAGGTCTGTATATAGTGTCAGTGTACAGGTAATACAGTGATCACCAGTGATATTATACACAGGAGCTCTGTATATAGTGTCAGTGTACAGGCAATACAGGGATCACCAGTGACATTATACACAGGAGCTCTTAATATAGTGTCAGCGTACAGGTAATACAGGCATCACCAGTGACATTATACACTGGAGCTCTGTATATAGTGTCAGCGTAGAGGTAATACAGGGATCACCAGTGACATTGTGCACAGGAGCTCTCTATGTAGTGTCAGTGTACAGGTAATACAGGGATCACCAATGATATTATACACAGGAGCTCTGTACATAGTGTCAGTGTACAGGTAATACAGGGATCACCAGTGATATTATACACAGGAGCTCTGTATATGGAGTCAGTGTACAGGTAATACAGGGATCACCAGTGATATTATACACAGGAGCTCTGTATGTAGTGTCAGTGTACAGGTAATACAGGGATCACCAGTGACATTATACACAGGAGCTCTGTATATAGTGTCGGTGTACATATAATACAGTGATCACCAGTGACATTATACACAGGAGCTCTGTATATAGTGTATAGTGTACAGGTAATACAGGGATCACCAGTGACATTATACACAGGAGCTCTGTGTATAGTGTACATTGTACAGGTAATACAGGGATCACCAGTGATATTATACACAGGACCTCTGTATATAGAGTCAGTGTACAGGTAATACAGGAATCACCAGTGACATTATACACAGGAGCTCTGTATATAGTGTATAGTGTACAGGTAATACAGTAATCACCAGTGATATTATACACAGGAGCTCTGTGTATAGTCTCAGTGTACAGATAATACAGTGATCACCAGTGACATTATACACGGGAGCTCTATATATAGTGTCAGTGTACAGGTAATACAGTGATCACCAGTAACATTATACACAGGAGCTCTGTATATAGTGTCAGTGTACAGGTAATACAGTAATCACCAGTGATATTATACACAGGAGCTCTGTATATAGTGTCGGTGTACAGATAATACAGTGATCACCAGTGACATTATACACAGGAGCTCTGTATATAGTGTATAGCGTACAGGTAATACAGGGATCACCAGTGACATACACAGGAGCCCTGTATATAGTATATAGTTGTAACGGGTCTGGGAGGTGGAACCTCTGAGCAACTATACAAAGGGGCAGTCCTTGTAAGGAAGCGGGTGGCTCCCAGGGAAGGCGGGCAGGTAGTCACGGCAAGAGACAGGGACAGTCTCTGGGTAGAAGGGCAGGAGGTCACGGCAAGTGACGGGGACAGTCTCTTGACAGGCGGATGGTCACGGCAAGTGACAGCAGGGTAAGAGTCTCTAGACGGGCAGGTGGTCACGGCAAGTGACAGCAGGGAAAGAGTCTCTAGATAGGCTAGCAGGCAGGTAGCAGGTGAGCGCTCCCAGGTGAGCGGTCAAGAGTCTCTGGACAGGCAGGTGGTCACGGCAAGTGACGGCAGAGCCTCCAGGTAGGCTAGCAGGCAGGTAGCAGGTGAGCGCTCCCAGGTGAGCGGGCAAGAGTCTCTGGACAGGCAGGTGGTCACAGCAAGTGACGGCTAAGCCTCCAGGTAGGCTAGCAGGTAGGTAGCAGGTGAGCGCTCCCAGGTGAGCGAGTAAGAGTCTCTGGACAGGCAGGCAGGTATCAGGCAGGTATCTGGCAGGTACTTCCTGGTCCACAGGCGGACTGATCCATAGACAGACTGGCAGGTGCTGGTAGGCAGACTGTCGGACCACAGGATTGCAAGCAGGTAAGCAGATATCAGGCAGGTATCAAGCAGGAATCTGGCAGGTGACTGGCAGGTAACTGGTAATGGGACCTGAGGGCTGAAGCAGAGTTGAAAGGCTTTGCAACAACATTGCTCGGGCACCTCCATTTTGGAGGAGGTGCCTTATATATGGTGAGGTCCTCCGGCCATTGGCCGGGGACTCCTTAGGACGGCGCGCGCGGCCCCTTTAAGAGAGGGGGAGCGTGCGCGCGCGCGCCCTAAGCACAGAGGCCTCCAGGTAGGCTAGCAGGCAGGTAGCAGGTGAGCGCTCCCAGGTGAGCGGGCAAGAGTCTCTGGACAGGCAGGTGGTCACAGCAAGTGACGGCTAAGCCTCCAGGTAGGCTAGCAGGTAGGTAGCAGGTGAGCGCTCCCAGGTGAGCGAGTAAGAGTCTCTGGACAGGCAGGCAGGTATCAGGCAGGTATCTGGCAGGTACTTCCTGGTCCGCAGACGAACTGATCCATAGACAGACTGGCAGGTGCTGGTAGGCAGACTGTCGGACCACAGGATTGCAAGCAGGTAAGCAGATATCAGGCAGGTATCAAGCAGGAATCTGGCAGGTGACTGGCAGGTAACTGGTAACGGGACCTGAGGGCTGAAGCAGAGTTGAAAGGCTTTGCAACAACATTGCTCGGGCACCTCCATTTTGGAGGAGGTGCCTTATATATGGTGAGAATAGCGGTACCAGAGCGCCAATAACAGGGCAAAAATATTAAAAGGACTGATTTATTAATATACACACAACGCGTTTCGGTGGACACAGCCACCTTCATCAGGTGTGACAAGCAGCAAACAATTGATCCTTATATACATTTGACTAGGTATACAATTACTTAAAAGGGGCGGGGCCAGATACAGAGTAATACCTCTATATTAACCCCTTGAGTTCATATATGCTCAATAGAGTAAAAAGGATTGTTATAAAATAATGCCTAATGAAGCATATAGGGTTCTTATAAAAAGGATTCGCTGTAAAAAAACAACAAAAAATTACAATCAGTTTCTATCATTATAATTAGGAAAAGTAGACAAAGAAAGGAAAGAGAAAAAAAAGAGAAAAAAAAAAAAAAAAAAAAATTCCAAAAAAAAATCCCCCCCCAAAAAAAAAAAAAAAAAAAAAATAATAATAATAATAATAAAAAAAAAAATAAAAAATTTTTCTTTAACCCCTTAATAACATCTGACGTACTAATACGCGTCTGTGCCCTGGGACTTAAGAGCCAGACCCGTATTAGTACGTCATCGCGATCGCGCCCGCACACAGGCTGTGCGGGCGCGATCGCCGCCGGGTGTCAGCTGATTGTCACAGCTGACACCCGGTACTATGTGCAGGGAGCGGTCACGCACCGCTCCCAGCACATTAACCC
Source organism: Phyllobates terribilis (assembly GCF_046119375.1). NCBI lineage: Eukaryota > Metazoa > Chordata > Amphibia > Anura > Dendrobatidae > Phyllobates > Phyllobates terribilis. The sequence goes on along the minus strand of NW_027362766.1, from coordinate 10,596,101 downwards.
CCGCGATGCTGCGATCGAAGTCGATCGAAGTCGATCGCGGCATTGCGGGGGCAAGGGGAGGTGATCGGCGATACTCACCTCCTCTTCCGGCTTCCAGCGCAGTCTGCAAAGGCTTCCCGGGTGTTGCCATGACGACCCGATGTCGTCATGACAACATCCGGGTCACCAGAGAGCAGGAAGATTGCTTGGACATGCGCAGTGCATCTCCAAGCAATCTTCACACTGTGCACTTCTGACAGCCTTCATGGCATAGGGATGGTGCTCCATTCCTGTGCCATGCAGGCGATCAGAAAAAAAAAAGTGAAAGTCCCAGAGTGGGACAAAGTAATAAAGTGTATAAACTGTGTGAAAGTGGAAAAAAAAAAAAAAAAAAATGTGCAAAAATATTATAAAAAAATAAAAAAAATAATACACCAAAAATAAAAATATAATGTACCCATCAATAAATATTATTATAAAAAAAATAAAAAAAAAACAATAAAAGTACACATATTTGGTATCGCCGCGTCCGGAACAACCTGACCTATAAAACTGTCCCACTAGTTAACCCCTTCAGTGAACACGGTAAAAAAAAAAAAAAAAAAACCAAGCAAAAAACAATGCTTTATCACCATACCGCCAAACAAAAAGTGGAATAACACGCGATCAAAAAGACGCATATAAATAAAAATGATACCGCTGAAAACGTCATCTCGTCCCGCAAAAAACAAGCCGCCATATAGCTCCATCAGCCGAAAAATAAAAAAGTTATAGCTCTCAGAATAAAGCGATACTAAAAAATATTTATTTCTATAAAATAGCTTTTATTGTGTATAAGCGCCAAAACATAGAAAAATGATACAAATGTGGTACCGCTGTAAACGTACTGACCCGAAGAGTAAAGCTGCCTCATCAATTTTACCACACACGGAACAGAATAAAAAAAAAAAAAAAAAAAACAATTCCTGAATTGTTGGTTTTTGTTTATTCTGCCTCCCAAAAATCGGAATAGAAAGCGATCAAAAAATGTCACGTGCCTGAAAATGGCACCAATAACAACGTCAAGTCATCCCGCAAAAAACGAGCCGTCACATGACTGTCTGCCAAAATCTGGAAAAATTATAGCTCTCAAAATATGGCGATGCAAAAACTAGATTTTACAAAAAATGCGTCTTTTAGTGTGTGACAGCTGTCAGTCATAAAAACCCCATATGATTCTGGCATTGCTGTAATCACACCGACCCGAAGAATAAAGTCGTCTAATCACTTATACCGCACAAGGAACGGCGTCAAAAATAAACTCTTGAGTTAGGATTGGGCTAGGGTTAGGGCTGGGTTTGGGGCTAGGGTTGTGCTGGGGCTAGGGTTGTGCTGGGGCTAGGGTTGTGCTGGGGCTAGGGTTGTGCTGGGGCTAGGGTTGTGCTGGGGCTAGGGTTGTGCTGGGGCTAGGGTTGTGCTAGGGTTAGGGCTGGGGTTGGGATTTTTTTCAAAAGTAAGAAAAAAAGATGACGATATGGCGACTAGTGTTGAGAGCAAGTGCTCGCTACTTGAGTTTGCATCGGGTGCTCTGGTATGCATTTAGTATCGTGGGTATTTGAGTGACATGCTCGAGTCTCTGCCCCATATGCTTCGCGGCCAAAAAACTTTACGGGGATTGTCTGCCATGCACGAGCGATCCCCGCATGTTTTTTTTTGGGTGTCTAATAACCGTGAAACATGCGGAGCAGGGACTCGAGCATGTCACTCGAGCACACGCTGTACATGGTGCATACCTGAGTACCCGATGCAAACTCAAGTAGCGAGCACTTGCGCTCAAGAATAATGAAAACTTATTCAATATGATGACCTAATGTAAACAAATAATGTGCCGTACCTCTGGGTTCAAAATGTTCACTATACACCTTAATAAAATCTTTGAGGGGTATAGTTTCCAAAATGGGGACACTTGTGGGGGAGCTCCACTGTTTAGGCACATCACGGGCTCTCCAAACGCGACATGGTGTCCGCTAACAAATTGAATGGAAAATCGGCTCAAATTGTTAGCGGACGCCATGTTGCGTTTGGAGAGCCCCTGTGTGTCCAAACATTGGAGCTCCCCCACAAGTGACCCCATTTTGGAAACTAGACCCCCCAAGGCACCTATCCAGATGCATAGTGAGCACTTAGAACCCCCAGGTGCTTCACAAATTGATTCGTAAAAATGAAAAAGTGAAAATAAAACACTTTTTCATTTTTATGAATCAATTTGTGAAGCACCTGGGGTTCCAAGTGCTCACTATGAATCTAGATAGGTGCCTTGGGGGGTCTAGTTTCCAAAATGGGGTCACTTGTGGGGGAGCTCCAATGTTTGGGCACACAGGGACTCTCTAAATGCAACATGGTATCCGCTAACAAATTGAATGGAAAATCGGCTCAAATTGTTAGCGGACACCACATTGCGTTTGGAGAGCCCCTCTGTGCCCAAACTTTGGAGCTCCCCCACAAGTGACCCCATTTTGGAAACTAGACCCCCCAAGGCACCTTTCTAGATGCATAGTGAGCACTTGGAACCCCCAGGTGCTTCACAAATTGATTCGTAAAAATGAAAAAGTGAAAAAAAAAACACTTTTTCATTTTTATGAATCAATTTGTGAAGCACCTGGGGTTCCAAGTGCTCACTATGAATCTAGATAGGTGCCTTGGGGGGTCTAGTTTCCAAAATGGGGTCACTTGTGGGGGAGCTCCAATGTTTGGGCACACAGGGACTCTCCAAATGCAACATGATATCCGCTAACAAATTGTCGGCTCAAATTGTTAGCGGATATCATGTTGCATTTGGAGAGTCCCTGTGTGCCCAAACATTGGAGCTCCTCCACAAGTGACCCCATTTTGGAAACTAGACCCCCCAAGGCACCTATCTAGATGCATAGTGAGCACTTGGAACCCCTAGGTGCTTCACAAATTAATTCGTAAAAATGAAAAAGTGTTTTTTTTTTCACTTTTTCATTATTACGAATCAATTTGTGAAGCACCTGGGGGTTCCAAGTGCTCACTATGCATCTAGAAAGGTGCCTTGGGGGGTCTAGTTTCCAAAATGGGGTCACTTGTGGGGGAGCTCCAAAGTTTGGGCACAGAGGGGCTCTCCAAACGCAATGTGGCGTCCGCTAACAATTTGAGCCGATTTTCCATTCAATTTGTTAGCGGATACCATGTTGCATTTAGAGAGTCCCTGTGTGCCCAAACATTGGAGCTCCCCCACAAGTGACCCCATTTTGGAAACTAGACCCCCCAAGGCACCTATCTAGATGCATAGTGAGCACTTGGAACCCCTAGGTGCTTCACAAATTGATTCGTAAAAATGAAAAAGTGTTTTTTTTTTCACTTTTTCATTATTACGAATCAATTTGTGAAGCACCTGGGGGTTCCAAGTGCTCACTATGCATCTAGAAAGGTGCCTTGGGGGGTCTAGTTTCCAAAATGGGGTCACTTGTGGGGGAGCTCCAAAGTTTGGGCACAGAGAAGCTCTCCAAACGCAATGTGGTGTCCGCTAACAATTTGAGCCGATTTTCCATTCAATTTGTTAGCGGACACCATGTTGCATTTAGAGAGCCGCTGTGTGCCCAAATATTGGAGCTCCCCCACAAGTGACCCCATTTTGGAAACTAGACCACCCAAGGCACCTATCTAGATGCATAGTGAGCACTTGGAACCCTCAGGTGCTTCACAAATTGATTCATACAAATGAAAAAGTGTTTTTTTTTTCACTTTTTCATTGTTACGAATCAATTTGTGAAGCACCTGGGGGTTCCAAGTGCTCACTATGCATCTAGATAGGTGCCTTGGGGGGTCTAGTTTCCAAAATGGGGTCACTTGTGGGGGAGCTCCAATGTTTGGGCACACAGGGACTCTCTAAATGCAACATGGTGTCCTCTAACAAATTTAACGGAAAATCGGCTCAAATTGTTAGCGACACCATGTTGCGTTTGGAGAGCCGCTGTGTGCCCAAACATTGGAGCTCCCCCACAAGTGACCCCATTTTGGAAACTAGACCCCCCAAGGCACCTATCTAGATGCATTGTGAGCACTTGGAACACTCAGGTGCTTCACAAATTGATTCATAAAAATGAAAAAGTGTTTTTTTTTTTCACTTTTTCATTGTTACGAATCAATTTGTGAAGCACCTGGGGGTTCCAAGTGCTCACTATGCATCTAGAAAGGTGCCTTGGGGGGTCTAGTTTCCAAAATGGGGTCACTTGTGGGGGAGCTCCAAAGTTTGGGCACACATGGGCTCTCCAAACACAACATGGCGTCCGCTAATTATTCAAGCAAATTTTACAATCAAAAAGTCAAATGGCGCTCCTTCCCTTCCGAGCCCTGCCGTGCGCCCAAACAGTATTTTTTCCCCAAATATTGGCTATCTGCGTGCCCAGGGGAAATTGCACAACAAATTTTGGGGTCCATTTTTTCTTGTTACCCCTGTGAAAATAAAAAAAATTGGGTCTAAATTAACATTTTTGTGAAAAAAGTTAAATGTTCATTTTTTTCTTCCACATTCAAAAAATTCCTGTGAAGCACCTGAAGGGTTAATAAAGTTCTTGAATGTGGTTTTGAGCACCTTGAGGGGTGCAGTTTTTAGAATGGTGTCACTTTTGGGTATTTTCTGTCATAAAGACCTCTCAAAGTGACTTCAAATGTGATGTGGTCCCTAAAAAAATGGTTTTGTAAATTTTGTTGGAAAAATGAGAAATCGCTGGTCAACTTTTAACCCTTATAGCTCCCTAACAAAAAAAAATTTTGGTTCCAAAATTGTGCTGATGTAAAGTAGACATGTGGGAAATGTTATTTATTAACTCTTTTGTGTGACATATCGCTCTGATTTCAGGGCTTAAAAATTCAAATTTTGAAAATTGCAAAATTTTCAAAATTTTCGCCAAATTTCCGTTTTTTTCACAAATAAACGCAAGTGATATCGAAGAAATTTTTCCACAATCATGAAGTACAATATGTCACGAAAAAACAATCTCAGAATCAGGGGGATCCGTTGAAGCGTTCGAGAGTAATTACCTCATAAAGTGACAGTGGTCAGAATTGTAAAAATTGGCCCGGTCATTAACGTGCAAACCACCCGCGGGGCTTAAGGGGTTAAACTCTAACGACTGGGGTCTTTCCTTTACCTCTACCATATCTGAGAGTAATATTCAATATCTTGACCTTCAGATAAATATAGACTATTCGGGCAAAATATCCACATCTACCCACTTTAAGGAAGTGGATGTAAATAGCTATCTTGAATTTGACAGTGGCCATCTACCCAGCTGGATTAGAAATATTCCATACGGTCAATATTGGCGTGTCAGAAAAATTGTACACATGATTCGGATTTTTTTCTGGAATCTAAGGTTTTACAAAAACGTTTTAGAGCTAAGGGATACCCCCGGAAATTATTAGAGGATGCTTTCTCCAAAACTAGATCCCTATCACAGAACCTGTGTATCAACAAATCCAAGAATACCAGCCAAGAGCCAAACAACGATTTCAGTTTAAATCTGATTACTACCTATGGTAAACCTACGCAAGTGTTATCCAGTTTATTAAAAAAATACTGGTTCATTTTAAGTAATGATCCAATATTAACTGGTCATTTACCGGAATTTCCTCATGTCATATATCGGAGGAGTAAAAATCTAGGAAACTATATAGCCCCTAGCAATACAACAATTGGTAGAAGACCGAACCATTCAGTTCCTATTAGCAATAATGGATGTTATAAATGTAACGTCCCTAAATGCTTATGCTGTCAATCCATTGATAACGGAGCCAAAACATTCGTCTCTGCGGTCACTGGAGAGATATATCCCATTCGCTTTAGACTTACATGTCAGTCCTCATATGTGATCTATCTGCTCCAGTGCACCTGCGGCCTGCAATACATTGGCCGCACTATCCAGGAAATGCACTCCAGACTAAATAAACATCGCCAAAATATTAGAAACGGCTTTCCCCTACATAGTGTTTCTAATCATTTCTTAAAAGAACATCAAAAAAATCCTAATAACCTAAAACTAACTATCATTGATCATATAGTTGATACACACCCTGATAGACTAAATCGTCTCATTACACGTGAAAATTATTGGATTTTCAAAATAGGAACCTTGTCTCCTGAAGGTTTGAACCTTAATATAGAGAAGACAACTTTTTAAATAATTGTTTTCATATTTTAGCAAATTTATTATATATATCTTTTATATGGAGGAGGAGGGGGGAGGAGAGAGAGAAGGAGGGAAGAGGGGAAAGGAGAGAGGGAGGGGAGGAGGGAGGAGAGAGAGAGAAGGGAGAATAAATTTAAAGAAAAATTTTTTATTTTTTTTTTTATTATTATTATTTTTTTTTTTTTTTTTTTTTTTTTTGGGGGGGGGATTTTTTTTTGGAATTTTTTTTTTTTTTTTTTCTCTTTTTTTTCTCTACTGATTGTAATTTTATACTTTATATTTATGCATTGTTTTATGTTATATGTAAAAATTATTATTATTTTTTTATATAATCTAAAATATAGGGTGGTAGATGACAATATATCCTATGAAGTATTAAGATTATAGGATTCACAAGTTGTTGTTTTTTTACAGCGAATCCTTTTTATAAGAACCCTATATGCTTCATTAGGCATTATTTTATAACAATCCTTTTTACTCTATTGAGCATATATGAACTCAAGGGGTTAATATAGAGGTATTACTCTGTATCTGGCCCCGCCCCTTTTAAGTAATTGTATACCTAGTCAAATGTATATAAGGATCAATTGTTTGCTGCTTGTCACACCTGATGAAGGTGGCTGTGTCCACCGAAACGCGTTGTGTGTATATTAATAAATCAGTCCTTTTAATATTTTTGCCCTGTTATTGGCGCTCTGGTACCGCTATTCATATCCATTTATTGTCCCTTTCCCCCTGTTGGGGTGCGGTAGAGCTGCCTTTAACTTATTGTTCTTTCACCTGTGGGAGGAATTTAATTAGAATCACTACCCTGGTTTTCCAAGCTGCGCTGCCCTAACCCCTCCGGAACGCTGCCGGGGGTGTTGGTGAAGCTGGGCGTCCATCTCGGCGTTACATGCAACTAACCTGACCACGTGATCCACCACCGAGAGATCAGGATCTGTGAACGCCGCTGGAAATAGATGACAGCCACCAACAGAGCGGAGCTTGTGGAGCTTTACACTGGGGTTGTGCAGAGGTGCACAACTTCATAAGGTTAGTAGCCATCCTCACACCCCTCTAACAATTGCAATACTGAGTCACCCATTGCGCCTTGTTCTCTCCTCTCTTTACTTATATATGGTGAGGTCCTCCGGCCATTGGCCGGGGACTCCTTAGGACGGCGCGCGCGGTCCCTTTAAGAGAGGGGGAGCGCGCGCGCGCCCTAAGCACAGCGGCCGGGAAGCAGCGCGCGCTGCCAGCAGAGCGGGAGGAAGACGCCGGGCACGGAGCGTAGAGGTGAGGGGAACGGCGTCCCTGACAAGCAGGAGGCAGGGACGCCGACATTACAATAGTGTACAGGTAATACAGGGATAACCAGCGATATTATACACAGGAGCTCTGTATATAGTGTCAGTGTAAGGATAATACAGTGATCACCAGTGACATTATACACAGTAGCTCTGTATATAGTGTACAGGTAATACAGTGATCACAGTGACTTTATACACGGGAGCTCTGTATATAGTGTCAATGTACAGGTAATACAGTGATCACAAGTGACATTATACACAGGAGCTCTGTATATAGTGTCAGTGTACAGGTAATACAGTGATCACCAGTGACATTATGCCCAGGAGCTCTGTATATATTGTCAGTGTACAAGTAATACAGTGATCACCAGTGACATTATACACAGGAGCCCTGTGTATAGTGTCAGTGTACAGGTAATGCTGGTATTACCAGTGATATTATACACAGGAGCTCTGTATATAGTGTCAGTGTACAGGTAATACAGGGATCACCAGTGACATTATACACAGAAGCTCTGTATATAGTGTCAGTGTACAGGTAATACAGGGATCACCAGTGATATTATACACAGGAGCTCTGTCTATAGTGTCAGTGTACAGGTAATACAGGGATCACCAGTGACATTATACACAGGAGCTCTGTATATAGTGTACAGGTAATACAGAGATCACCAGTGATATTATACACAGGAGCTCTGTATATAGTGTCGGTGTACAGATAATACAGTGATCACAAGTGACATTATACACAGGATCTCTGTATATAGTGTATGGTGTACAGGTAATACAGGTATCACCAGTGACATTACACACAGGAGCTCTGTATATAGTGTACATTGTACAGGTAATACAGGGATCACGAGTGACATTATACACAGAATCTCAGTATATAGTGTCAGTGTACAGGTAATACAGGGATCACCAGTGACATTATACACAGGATCTCTGTATATAGTGTCAGTGTACAGGTAATACAGGGATCACCAGTGATATTATACACAGGAGCTCTGTTTCTAGCGTCAGTGTACAGGTAATACAGGGATCACCAGTGATATTGTACACAGGAGCTCTGTATCTAGTGTCAGTGTACAGGTAAAACAGGGATCACCAGTGATATTATACACAGGAGCTCTGTATATATTGTCAGTGTACAGGTAATACAGTGATCACCAGTGATATTATACACAGGAGCTCTTTATATAGTGTCAGTGTACAGGTAATACAGGGATCACCAGTGACATTATACACAGGAGCTCTGTATATAGTGTCAGTGTACAGGTAATACAGGGATCACCAGTGACATTATACACAGTAACTCTGTATATAGTGTCAGTGTACAGGTAAAACAGGGATCACCAGTGATATTATACACAGGAGCTCTGTATATAGTGTCAGTGTACAGGTAATACAGGGATCACCAGTGACATTATACACAGGAGCTCTGTATATAGTGTCAGTGTACAGGTAATACAGTGATCACCAGTGACATCATACACAGGAGCTCTGTATATAGTGTCAGTGTACAGGTAATACAGGGATCACCATTGACATTATACACAGGAGCTCTGTATATAGTGTCAGTGTACAGGTGATACAGGGATCACCAGTGACATTATACACAGTAACCCTGTATATAGTGTCAGTGTACAGGTAATACAGGGATCACCAGTGATATTATACACATGAGCTCTGTATATAGTGTCAGTGTACAGGTAATACAGGGATCACCAGTGATATTATGCACAGGAGCTCTGTATATAGTGTCAGTGTACAGGTAATACAGTGATTACCAGTGACATTACACAGGAGCTCTGTATATAGTGTCAGTGTACAGGTAATACAGTGATCACCAGTGACAATATGCACAGGAGCTCTGTATGTAGCGTCAGTGTACAGGTAATACAGGGATCACCAGTGATATTATACACAGGAGCTCTGTATATGGAGTCAGTGTACAGGTAATACAGGGATCACCAGTGACATTATACACAGGAGCTCTATATATAGTGTCAGTGTACAGGTAATACAGTGATTACCAGTGATATTATACACAGGAGCTCTGTATATAGTGTCAGTGTACATGTAATACAGGGATCACCAGTGACACTATACACAGGAGCTCTGTATATAGTGTCAGTGTACAGGTAATACAGTGATCACCAGAGACATTATACACAGGAGCTCTGTATATAGTATATAGTGTTCAGGTAACACAGTGATCACCAGTGACATTATACACAGGAGCTCTGTATATAGTGTCAGTGTACAGGTAATACAGTGATCACCAGTCACATTATACACAGGAGCACTATATATAGTGTCAGTGTACAGGTAATACAGGGATCACCAGTGATATTTTTCACAGGAGCTCTGTATATAGTGTCAGCTCTGTATATAGTGTCAGTGTACAGGTAACACAGTGAACACCAGTGACATTATACACAGGAGCTCTGTATATAGTGTATAGGGTACAGGTAATACAGTGATCACCAGTGACATTATACACAGGAGCTCTGTATATAGTTTCAGTGTACAGGTAATACAGGGATCACCAGTGACATTATACACAGGAGCTCTGTATATAGTGTCAGTGTACAGGTAATACAGGGATCACCAGTGACATTATACACAGGAGCTCTGTATATAGTGTCAGTGTACAGGTAATACAGGGATCAACAGTGACATTATGCACAGGAGATATGTATATAGTGTCAGTGTACAGGTAATACAGGGATTACCAGTGATATTATACACAGGAGCTCTGCATATAATGTCAGTGTAGAGGTAATGCAGTGATCACCAGTGACATTATACACAGGAGGTCTGTATATAGTGTCAGTGTACAGGTAATACAGTGATCACCAGTGATATTATACACAGGAGCTCTGTATATAGTGTCAGTGTACAGGTAATACAGGGATCACCAGTGACATTATACACAGGAGCTCTTAATATAGTGTCAGCGTACAGGTAATACAGGCATCACCAGTGACATTATACACTGGAGCTCTGTATATAGTGTCAGCGTAGAGGTAATACAGGGATCACCAGTGACATTGTGCACAGGAGCTCTGTATGTAGTGTCAGTGTACAGGTAATACAGGGATCACCAGTGATATTATACACAGGAGCTCTGTACATAGTGTCAATGTACAGGTAATACAGGGATCACCAGTGATATTATACACAGGAGCTCTGTATATGGAGTCAGTGTACAGGTAATACAGGGATAACCAGTGATATTATACACAGGAGCTCTGTATATAGTGTCAGTATACAGGTAATACAGGGATCACCAGTGACATTATACACAGGAGCTCTGTATATACAGTACAGACCAAAAGTTTGGACACACCTGCTCATTTAAAGATTTTTCTGTATTTTCATGACTTTTGAAAATTGTACATTTACACTGAAGGCATCAAAACTATGAATTAACACATGTGGAATTATATACTTAACAAAAAAGTGTGAAACAACTGAAAATATGTCTTATATTCTAGGTTCTTCAAAGTAGCCACCTTTTGCTTTGATGACTGCTTTGCACACTCATGGCATTCTCTTGATGAGTTTCAAGAGGTAGTCACTGGAAATGGTTTAAACTTCACAGGTGTGCCCTGTCAGGGTTAATAAGTGGGATTTCTTGCCTTATAAATGGGGTTGGGACCATCAGTTGTGTTGTGCAGAAGTAAGGTGGATACACTGCTGATAGTCCTATTGAATAGACTGTTAGCTGCTTTTTTTCTTGCCATAATACAAATTCAAAGTAAAGAAGAACGAGTGGCCATCATTACTTTAAGAAATGACGCTCAGTCAGTCCGAAAAATTGGGCAAACATTGAAAGTGTCCCCAAGTGCAGTTGCAAAAACCATCAAGCGCTACAAAGAAACTGGCTCACATGTGGACCGCCCCAGGAAAGGAAGACCAAGAGTTACCTCTGCTTCTGAGGATAAGTTTATCCGAGTCACCAGCCTCAGAATTTGCAGGTTAACAGCAGCTCAGATTAGAGACCAGGTCAATGCCACACAGAGTTCTAGCAGCAGACACATCTCTTCAACAACTGTTAAGAGGAGACTTTGTGCAGCAGGCCTTCATGGTAAAATAGCTGCTAGGAAATCACTGCTAAGGACAGGCAACAAGCAGAAGAGACTTGTTTGGGCTAAAGAACACCTGGAATGGACATTAGACTAGTGGAAATCTGTGCATTGGTCTGATGAGTCCAAATTTGAGATCTTTGGTTCCAACCACCGTGCGACGCAGAAAAGGTGAACGGATGGACTCTACATGCCTGGTTCCCACCGTGAAGCATGGAGGAGGAGGTGTGATGGTGTGGGGGTGCTTTGCTGGTGACACTGTTGGAGATTTATTCAAAACTGAAGGCATACTGAACCAGCATGGCTACCACAGCATCTTGCAACGGCATGCTATTCCATCCGGTTTGCGTTTACTTGGACCACCATTTATTTTTCAACAGGACAATGACTTCCAAGATTGTTGGAAGACCATTTCCGGTGACTACCTCTTTAAGCTCATCAAGAGAATGCCAAGAGTGTGCAATGCAGTAATCAAAGCAAAAGGTGGCTACTTTGAAGAACCTAGAATATAAGACATATTTTCAGTTGTTTCACACTTTTTTGTTAAGTATATAATTCCACATGTGTTAATTCATAGTTTTGATGCCTTCAGTGTGAATGTACAATTTTCATAGTCATGAAAATACAGAAAAATCTTTAAATGAGAAGGTGTGTCCAAACTTTTGGTCTGTACTGTAGTGTACAGGTAATACAGAGATCACCAGTGATATTATACACAGGAGCTCTGTATATAGTGTCGGTGTACATATAATACAGTGATCACCAGTGACATTATACACAGGAGCTCTGTATATAGTGTATAGTGTACAGGTAATACAGGGATCACCAGTGACATTATACACAGGAGCTCTGTGTATAGTGTACATTGTACAGGTAATACAGAGATCGCCAGTGATATTATACACAGGACCTCTGTATATAGAGTCAGTGTACAGGTAATGCAGGAATCACCAGTGACATTATACACAGGAGCTCTGTATATAGTGTATAGTGTACAGGTAATACAGTAATCACCAGTGATATTATACACAGGAGCTCTGTGTATAGTCTCAGTGTACAGATAATACAGTGATCACCAGTGACATTATACACGGGAGCTCTGTATATAGTGTCAGTGTACAGGTAATACAGTGATCACCAGTGACATTATACACAGGAGCTCTGTATATAGTGTCAGTGTACAGGTAATACAGTAATCACCAGTGATATTATACACAGGAGCTCTGTATATAGTGTCGGTGTACAGATAATACAGTGATCACCAGTGACATTATACACAGGAGCTCTGTATATAGTGTATAGCGTACAGGTAATACAGGGATCACCAGTGACATTATACACAGGAGCCCTGTATATAGTATATAGTTGTAACGGGTCTGGGAGGTGGAACCTCTGAGCAACTATACAAAGGGGCAGTCCTTGTAAGGAAGCGGGTGGCTCCCAGGGAAGGCGAGCAGGTAGTCACGGCAAGTGACAGGGACAGTCTCTGGGTAGAAGGGCAGGAGGTCACGGCAAGTGACGGGGACAGTCTCTTGACAGGCGGATGGTCACGGCAAGTGACAGCAGGGTAAGAGTCTCTAGACGGGCAGGTGGTCACGGCAAGTGACAGCAGGGAAAGAGTCTCTAGATAGGCTAGCAGGCAGGTAGCAGGTGAGCGCTCCCAGGTGAGCGGGCAAGAGTCTCTGGACAGGCTGGTGGTCACGGCAAGTGACGGCAGAGCCTCCAGGTAGGCTAGCATGCAGGTAGCAGGTGAGCACTCCCAGGTGAGCGGGCAAGAGTCTCTGGACAGGCAGGTGGTCACAGCAAGTGACGGCTAAGCCTCCAGGTAGGCTAGCAGGTAGGTAGCAGGTGAGCGCTCCCAGGTGAGCGAGTAAGAGTCTCTGGACAGGCAGGCAGGTATCAGGCAGGTATCTGGCAGGTACTTCCTGGTCCGCAGGCGGACTGATCCATAGACAGACTGGCAGGTGCTGGTAGGCAGACTGTCGGACCACAGGATTGCAAGCAGGTAAGCAGATATCAGGCAGGTATCAAGCAGGAATCTGGCAGGTGACTGGCAGGTAACTGGTAACGGGACCTGAGGGCTGAAGCAGAGTTGAAAGGCTTTGCAACAACATTGCTCGGGCACCTCCATTTTGGAGGAGGTGCCTTATATATGGTGAGGTCCTCCGGCCATTGGCCGGGGACTCCTTAGGACGGCGCGCGCGGCCCCTTTAAGAGAGGGGGAGCGTGCGCGCGTGCGCCCTAAGCACAGAGGCCTCCAGGTAGGCTAGCAGGCAGGTAGCAGGTGAGCGCTCCCAGGTGAGCGGTCAAGAGTCTCTGGACAGGCAGGTGGTCACAGCAAGTGACGGCTAAGCCTCCAGGTAGGCTAGCAGGTAGGTAGCAGGTGAGCGCTCCCAGGTGAGCGAGTAAGAGTCTCTGGACAGGCAGGCAGGTATCAGGCAGGTATCTGGCAGGTACTTCCTGGTCCGCAGGCGGACTGATCCATAGACAGACTGGCAGGTGCTGGTAGGCAGACTGTCGGACCACAGGATTGCAAGCAGGTAAGCAGATATCAGGCAGGTATCAAGCAGGAATCTGGCAGGTGACTGGCAGGTAACTGGTAACGGGACCTGAGGGCTGAAGCAGAGTTGAAAGGCTTTGCAACAACATTGCTCGGGCACCTCCATTTTGGAGGAGGTGCCTTATATATGGTGAAGTCCTCCGGCCATTGGCCGGGGACTCCTTAGGACGGCGCGCGCGGCCCCTTTAAGAGAGGGGGAGCGTGCGCGCGCGCGCCCTAAGCACAGAGGCCGGGAAGCAGCGAGCGCTGCCAGCAGAGCGGGAGGAAGACGCCGGGCATGGAGCGGAGAGGTGAGGGGAACGGCGTCCCTGCCAAGCAGGAGGCAGGGACGCCGACGTTACAGTACCCCCCCCCTTTAGGCCCTCCCTTTTATAGGCCAGACAGAAATTTATCAAGGATGAGCGGGGCATGGATGTTCTCCCGTGGCTCCCATGTTCTCTCCTCAGGACCAAACCCCTTCCAGTCCACTAGAAAAAAGGTCCTTCCTCTTACCCTTTTGGTGGCCAGAATGTTCTCTACCTCAAACTCGTTTTCAGCGGAAACCGGAGCAGGAGGCGTACCTGTAGACTTGGAAAAAGAGTTAAGTATCACGGGTTTGAGTAGAGATACATGGAAGGAGTTAGGAATTGGCCGGGAGTTTCAATTTATAGGCCACCGGGTTGATTTGTTTGATAACTTCCAGTGGGCCGATGAACCGAGGCCCTAACTTGTAGGAAGGAATCTTGAGCCGGACATATTTGGACGAGAGCCAGACCTTATCTCCAGGACGGAATTGTGGTGGATCCAAACGTCTTTTGTCAGCCTGTTTTTTCATCCGCTCGGATGACTGAAGAAGTGCGGATCTGGTACTTTCCCAAATGGAGGAAAATTTGTTAACGAGAGATTCCGCAGCCGGATTGTCCACCGAGGCGGAGACGGGAAACGGGATCCGAGGATGCTGACCGAAGACTACAAAAAACGGGGATTTGGAGGAAGATTCGCTCTCGTGATTATTGTAAGAAAATTCGGCCCATGGTAAAAGATCCACCCAGTCGGAATGGTGAGCATTAATAAAGTGCCGGAGGTAACTGGTTAAAATTTGGTTGATCCGTTCTACTTGGCCATTGGACTGTGGGTGATAAGCAGAAGAAAAGTCCAAGGTGACCTCCAGCAGTTTACACATGGCTCGCCAAAAACGAAAGGTGAACTGAACCCCTCGGTCGGATACGATGTGGAGAGGAAGACCATGAAGACGGAAGACATGATGGATAAAGTCTTTAGCTAACTCTGATGCAGACTGGAGACCCGGCAGGGGAATAAAGTGAGCCATTTTGGAAAAGCGGTCAGCGACCTCCCATATGACCGTACAACCGGCAGAGACAGGGAGGTCCGTTATAAAGTCCATAGCTATATGCTGCCACGGGGCAGCAGGTACAGGAAGAGGAAGGAGACGGCCGGCTGGCAGATGTCTCGGAACCTTGTTGCGGGCGCAGGACACACAGGCTGAAACAAAGTCTATTACGTCCTTGTGCAGGGTAGGCCACCAGTAATGCCGGGTAATAAGCTGGAGGGTCTTTTTCTGACCAGCGTGGCCAGCTAGCTTGGACGAGTGTCCCCAGTGTAGAACCTTCTCACGATCAGGAACAGTTACGAACGTCTTACCGGGTGGAAGACGATTTAGATTCACGGGGGCCACCTGCATTACTTTGGCGGGGTCGATGATGTGTTTAGGCTCCTCCTCAAGATCAGAGACCAAAGAGGATCGGGATAAGGCATCAGCTTTGATGTTTTTGTCAGCCGGGCGAAAATGAAGAATGAAATTAAAGCGGGCGAAGAACAAGGACCACCGGGCTTGGCGCGGGTTAAGTCTCTGGGCACTCTGGAGGTAAGCCAAGTTCTTGTGGTCCGTGTAAATTATTACCGGGTGAAGAGCCCCCTCAAGCAGGTAACGCCACTCCTCCAGTGCCAGCTTAATGGCCAACAATTCTCGGTCTCCTATAGAATAATTGCGCTCAGAAGAGAAGAGTTTGGAGAAGAAGCCGCAAGTTACCATTCTTCCGGAAGACGACTTTTGGGTAAGTACTGCTCTGGCTCCGAAGGAGGAAGCGTCGACTTCTAGAAAGAATTGATTGTTGCCGTCCGGACGATGCAGCACATGGGCGGAGGAAAAAGCTCGTTTTAAGGAAAGGAAGGGCTCCTCTGCTTCGGGCGGCCATTCTCTGGGATTAGCGACCTTACGGTGAGCGCCGAGATAGGGGCAGTCCGGGAAGAGAAGTGCGGAATGAAGAGGCGGTAGTAGTTGGCGAAGCCCTGGAACCACTGAATAGCCTTCGACCCCTCTGGTCGGGGCCACTTCTGGATGGCAGACAGTTTCTCAGGGTCCATTTGTAGGCCGGTCTGAGAGATTATGTAGCCCAGAAACGGAAGCGAAGTCTGCTCAAAGAAACACTTCTCATATTTAGCGTAGAGGGTTCTGCCTGAGCCTGAGCAGGACCTGACGAACGTCCCTCCGGTGAGTGAGAAGATCCGGAGAGAAGACCAAGATGTCGTCCAGGTACACCACCACGCAGGAGTAGAGAAGGTCACGGAAGATGTCATTGACCAACTCTTGAAAGACGGCGGGAGCGTTACAGAGACCGAAGGGCATTACAAGATATTCATAGTGGCCGTCCCGGGTGTTGAATGCCGTCTTCCATTCATCCCCCTGACGTATACGGACCAGATTATACGCCCCACGGAGGTCCAGCTTGGTGAAGATTCTAACCCCCCTCAGACGGTCAAATAATTCAGGAATGAGCGGAAGGGGGTATTTATTCTTCACTGTGATCTGGTTAAGGCCTCTATAGTCTATACAGGGACGGAGTGAGCCGTCCTTCTTTTTGACGAAGAAGAAGCCTGCTCCCGCCGGGGAGGTAGATTTCCGGATAAATCCCCGGGCCAGATTCTCCTCAATATATTCAGACATGGACTGGGTCTCAGCAGCGGACAAAGGGTAAATACGCCCACGGGGAGGAGTAGCGCCGGGCATCAGGTCAATTGGGCAGTCGTATGGTCTATGAGGGGGTAATGTCTCTGCTTCTCTTTTATTAAAGACGTCCGCAAAAGACCTATAGGGAACCGGTAGGCCGGGTAGATTGGCTGGGGTAGGAGAAGGACGAGCAGGATGAACGGGAACTAAACAAGTCTTATGGCAGTCCTGTCCCCAGCGAAGAACTTCTCCGGTCTGCCAATCAAGCACGGGTGCGTGTCTCTGGAGCCAAGGTAGGCCTAGCAAGAGGGCGTGAGAGAGTCCAGGCAGAACATGGAAGAAGATGCTCTCAGAGTGCAGCATTCCCACCTGCAGAGTTATGGATTCGGTGATGAGTTGGATGGGATGTGGTAAGAGGCCCCCATCCACGGCGGCGACAGATAAGGGTACAGCCAGAGGTTTCGTGGGAATGCGGTATTTCTCTACCAGGGACTGAGAAATGAGATTTCCGGCAGCTCCAGAGTCAAGTTGAGCCAGTTCAAAATAACGGTTCTCCCCGCAGATGATAGAGACCGACAGCATTAGAGATGGAGAGGGTTTATTTCTGTCTAGGGTGACCTCTCTGAGCGATCCTAGACACAGGCGTTGTTATGTTCTGCTACCAGAGCTAAGGAAAGAGAGGAGATCTGTCCCTACGATAGAACTCAGCTTTATCCCTACGATGTAACAGGGGACCTGATCCTGCGATCAGACCTGCTAAAGTCCTAAGCTAGTCTGTACGGAGACCTATAGATGTGGGGAAGGAATCCCTACAAGTACTAAGGACTGGGAGGAAAATGGGACACCTCCTAACAGAAATAGTAGCAGACAGACAAACAAACAAAATATATAGAACACTGAGGTCCGTAGACCAAGCAAACTAACAGAGTTAGATACAGTGCACAGGCTAGCTAGAAAGTAGTTATACAATGAAGTCCAGCAAAGCCAGAAGGGCGGAGCAGGATTAAATAGGCCAACAAGGTCATGTGACCAGCAAAGGAAAAAACCTAAGAGCAAGGTTCTAACAGTACCCCCCCCTTCTAAGAGGATCCTCTGGATCCCCTAGGACCAGGCTTATCAGGAAATCTCCTGTGAAACGCTCTGATAAGTCTGGACGCGGAAACATCATCTGACCTCACCCAAGAGTTATCCTCGGGTCCGAAACCTTTCCAGGCCACAAGATACTGCAAACTACCTCTATACCGTCTAGAGTTAAGGATGCGAGAAATTTCATATTCCCCGTCCTCCACCACCGGAGGAACAGAGGCAGAGGCGTCACCATCCGACACAACAGCTTTTTTTAACAGAGAGACATGAAATACCGGATTAATTCTCCAGGAGGTAGGAACCTCCAACCTAACAGCAGATTGGTTGACAACCTGAAGCACCTTAAAGGGCCCTACAAACTTGGGACCCAATTTCTTAGAAGGAATCCTCAACCGCAGATTCCTAGAGGACAACCAAACCATGTCACCAACAGCGAACAAAACCTCCTGTCGTTTCCTATCAAAGTAGTCTTTAGATTTTCTGTTGGCCTCCTGAAGATTACCACGCACATCCGTCCAAACTCTCTCCAAATCACCGGAAAAATTCTCCTCCTCAGGCACGGCAGATCCCAACTTGGAGAACGACCCAAACGACAGATGTCTCCCAGAACAACAAAAAAAAGGCGAACAACCAGCAGAAGAAGATGTATGATTGTTCAGAGCAAATTCAGCAAGTGGCAGAAACTCAGACCACCCCTCTTGATTGTCTGCCACAAAACAACGCAAGAACTGCTCAACATCCTGGTTTTTCCTTTCTGTCTGGCCATTAGATTCAGGATGATATCCGGACGAGAACGACAAATGAACTCCCAACCTGTCACAAAAGGCACGCCAAAAACGAGCCACGAACTGAGGACCCCTATCAGAAACAATGTCAGTAGGAACGCCATGAAGTCTGACAATTTCCTTGACAAAGGCCTTAGCGAGAGTTTTAGCGCAGGGCAGTTTGACGAAGGGAACCAAGTGACACATCTTGCTAAAACGGTCCACGACCACCCAGATGACAGTAAAACCCTCAGAGGGGGGAAGGTCAGTTATAAAGTCCATAGCCAAATGTGTCCAAGGAGCACTGGGAACCTCCAAAGGACAAAGCAACCCCGCAGCAGGAGTATGTGAGGACTTAGATCTAGCACATATAGTACATTGACGCACCCACTTAATGACTTCCTTCTGCCATCCAGGCCACCAAAAACTGCGACCCACCAGTCTCTTGGTCTCAGAGATTCCGGGATGACCTGCCAACCGAGATTAGTGACACTCAACAAACAAATCTCTCCTAAAGGTCCCAGGCACAAACAACCTCCCATGAGGAGTGTTAGACGGGGCATTCTCCTGTGCTTTAAGAATCTCATCTTCCAAAACGGAGTCCAAAGCAGCTATCACAACACCTTCTTGTAAAATGTTCTCCTCTTTCTCAGCACCGACTATGGGAGAAAAACTGCGAGACAAGGCATCCGCCTTAACATTCTTAGTACCAGGGATGTAAGTAACGGAGAAATTAAACCGCGAAAAAAACAGTGCCCACCTACCCTGACGGGCATTCAGGCGCTTGCCAGCATCAAGATAAATCAGATTTTTATGATCCGTAAGAACCTGAACGGGAAATTCCGCACCTTCCAAGAAGTGGCGCCAGTGTTCAAATGCGAGTTTAATAGCCAATAATTCCCGATTACCAATATCGTAATTCAGTTCAGTCTCCGAAAATTTCTTTGAAAAAAAGGCACAGGGATGTAATCCATCCCCGTTATCCTGAGACAATACTGCGCCAACCCCCACAGAGGAAGCATCAACCTCAACCAAAAACGGCTTAGTCACATCAGGCTGCATAAGGATGGGAGCAGAGGTGAACCTCTCCTTGAGATACACAAAAGCTTCAATGGCCTCAGAAGACCACTGAACCGCATCAGCACCTTTCCTGGTGAGATCAGTCAGAGGTTTGACAAAATACTAGAAAAATTTTTTATGAATTTTCTGTAATAATTGGCGAAACCTAAAAACCTCTGTATCGATTTCAAACCAATAGGCCTAGGCCATTCCTGTACAGCTTGAACTTTAACCGGGTCCATCTCAAAACCTTTGCTGGAGATAATGTAACCCAAAAAACTAATTCTCTGTACAGCGAACTCACATTTCTCCAGCTTAGCAAAAAGCGAATTGTCCATTAACAACTGTAATACCTCACGTACGCTCCGCCAATGAGACTCCAGATCCGGCGAATAAATCAAAATGTCATCCAAATACACAACCACATTTTTGCCGATCAAAGGTCTAAGGATGTCATTAATAAGATTCTGAAAAAATGCAGGAGCATTAGTAAGACCAAAAGGCATAACCAGATTCTCAAAATGACCCACAGGAGTGTTAAAAGCAGTCTTCCATTCATCACCCTCCTTCATGTGCAACAGATTGTATGCCCCCTTAAGGTCAATTTTAGAGAACCACTTGGCCCCCATTAACTGGTTAAACAGATCAGGAATCAATGGCAGTGGGTAAGGATTGCGTACAGTAATTTTATTAATCTCACGAAAATCCAGACAAGGACGTAAACCGCCGTCCTTTTTTTTTACAAAAAAAAATCCAACCGCCACAGGAGACTTAGAGGGCCTAATGTGACCGGCGGCCAAACTAGTCTGTATGTATTCATCCAAAGCCTTCCTCTCAGGAATAGTAAGGTTAAATAAACGACTTTTAGGAAGAGTCGCTCCAGGGACAAATTCAATAGAACAATCATAGTCTCTATGGGGAGGCAAAACCTGCGATTCCTTCTCAGAAAAAACTCTCCAAAAATCCTGAATAGGAACAGGCAATTCTCCCCTATCCAAAGCTGCAATACGCCCGTTACAACACTTGTCATAACATTTATGGCTCCAGGATTTAATTTCACTGGTAGACCAATCCAGTACAGGATTGTGAAATTTTAACCAGGGCAATCCCAATATTACTGGAGAAGGCAAGTTATTCAAAACTACCAAATCCAATTTCTCATGGTGAACACCATTAATAGTGAGAGGAAATTCACAGACCTTGAGAGTAATATTCTTCAAAGGGGAACCATCCACAGAAACCACAGCAATGGGGGATGATAAAGGTTCGGGTTTTAAATTGAGTCTTTCCAAGAATCCCCCATCAATTACATTCAGAGTAGACCCACAATCAACAAACACCCGAAATTCCATTAATTTTTTCTGAGCAATCGTGGAAGCAGCTAAAAATACACCCTTGGAATTTAAACAGGCAATACGGGCATGACTGACCATTTTTTTTTCTTTCTTCATACGAAGCTCACAGCCTTTAATCAAATGACCAGATTTTCCGCAATAGAAACACAAGCCTTCAGAAAATCGACGGTCTTTTTTCTTGAGAGCGAGGTGCCACCGATCCAATCTCCATCGGTTCACCACTGTTCGTACACACATTCTCATAACCAGAAACTGACATAGCAGAGGATTTGCTCTCATTAACCCTTGCACGCAGTCTCCTATCCACCCGTATAGCTAATTGAATAGCCTGTTGCAAATCTTCAGGTGTAGGATAAGCAATTAGCAGGTCTTTAACCCTTTCATTGAGCCCAGCAAGAAATAGACTTTTCAGAGCAGAATCGTTCCACCCTGTTTGAGTAGACCAATGACGGAAATGAGTACAATATTTTTCCACATTACCTGATCCCTGTTTCAAATGTCTCAACTCAGTCTCAGCTGATGCGACACGGTCAGGATCATCATATAATAGTCCCAAAGCAGAAAAAAAACTATCCACTGATCTGAAGCATGTATCACTAGGTTGCAAAGAAAAGGCCCACTCCTGAGGCTCTTTGCGCAAAAGTGACATTATGAACCCTATGCGCTGGGATTCATCCCCAGAGGACTTGGGTCTCAAACGAAAATACAATAAGCAAGCATTTTTAAATGAAAAAAATTCTCGGTGTTCACCAAAAAATAAATCCGGCAAACATACCTTAGGCTCCAAGAAATGTGCTCCAGGACAGCTACTCACGTGCTGACGGAGCTCGGCCACCTCCAGAGAGAGTCCCTGCAGGCGATGAGCCAAATCCTGAACCGACACCATGATGGAACAGAAAAATCTTTCCTTAGAGAATTTGCAGGCTGGACTTACTGTTATGTTCTGCTACCAGAGCTAAGGAAAGAGAGGAGATCTGTCCCTACGATAGAACTCAGCTTTATCCCTACGATGTAACAGGGGACCTGATCCTGCGATCAGACCTGCTAAAGTCCTAAGCTAGTCTGTACGGAGACCTATAGATGTGGGGAAGGAATCCCTACAAGTACTAAGGACTGGGAGGAAAATGGGACACCTCCTAACAGAAATAGTAGCAGACAGACGAACAAACAAAATATATAGAACATAGAGGTCCGTAGACCAAGCAAACTAACAGAGTTAGATACAGAGCACAGGCTAGCTAGAAAGTAGTTATACAATGAAGTCCAGCAAAGCCTGAAGAGCGGAGCAGGATTAAATAGGCCAACAAGGTCATGTGACCAGCAAAGGAAAAAACCTAAGAGCAAGGTTCTAACAGGCGTTTCCCGACCTCTCCGGGCAGGAATGGATCCGGTGCTCCTTACTGCCACAGTAGAAGCAGCTCCCCTCGGCACGACGTAATTCTTGACGGGTCTTGACCATCTTGGTCTGGTCGACCTGCATAGGCTCGGGTGAGTGCGCCGGAGGAGTAACGGAGGAAGTGACGGGTCTCTGGAAGGTAGGGGCAAGGCGTGGAAACCTCCTCTCACGGGTGACCTCTTTGGTGCGCTCCTGGAACCGGAAGTCAATCCGGGTGGCAAGTGTAATTAAGTCGTCGAGAGTGGTAGGAATGTCCCGACCGGCGAGTTCATCTTTAATATGGCCGGACAGACCCTCCCAGAAGACGGACACCAGGGAGTCGTTATCCCAGGCAAGCTCCGAAGCAAGGGTACGGAACCGTATGGCATATTGGCCCACGGTGAGACTTCCTTGGCGGAGGCGTAGCAGAGATGAGGCGGATGAGGTCCTCCGTCCTGGTTCGTCGAAGACCTTCCGGAAAGCCGAGAGAAAGGCTGGCAGATTGGACACCAGGGGGTCTCCTCTCTCCCATAGAGGATTTAGCCAAGCGAGCGCCTCCCGCGTGAGATGGGACATGATGAAGGCTACTTTGGCTCGGTCGGTGGAAAACTGGTGTGCCAACAGTTCGAAGTGCAGAGTGCACAGGTTAATGAAGCCCCGTGCCTGACCGGGATCTCCGCCAAAACGAGGCGGGGCGGTGAGGCGGGGACCGGGAAGAGATGCCATGGAATTGATGGGCAGCGACGCTGCCGGGGTAGGAGTCATGCGACTGGAAGCCGGTCCTGAAGATGTAGTCAGTGTGTCCAGGCGGGAGTTAACACTACGCAGGTGGCTCAGGATGGACTCCTGTTGGGACCTCTGACGGGACAGTCAATGGCATAGGTCCGAGAGCGAGGGAGCTTGGGTGCCACCGGGTTCCATGGCCCGAGCAAACTGTAACGGGTCTGGGAGGTGGAACCTCTGAGCAACTATACAAAGGGGCAGTCCTTGTAAGGAAGCGGGTGGCTCCCAGGGAAGGCGGGCAGGTAGTCACGGCAAGTGACAGGGACAGTCTCTGGGTAGAAGGGCAGGAGGTCACGGCAAGTGACGGGGACAGTCTCTTGACAGGCGGATGGTCACGGCAAGTGACAGCAGGGTAAGAGTCTCTAGACAGGCAGGTGGTCACGGCAAGTGACAGCAGGGAAAGAGTCTCTAGATAGGCTAGCAGGCAGGTAGCAGGTGAGCGCTCCCAGGTGAGCGGGCAAGAGTCTCTGGACAGGCAGGTGGTCACAGCAAGTGACGGCAGAGCCTCCAGGTAGGCTAGCAGGCAGGTAGCAGGTGAGCGCTCCCAGGTGAGCGGGCAAGAGTCTCTGGACAGGCAGGTGGTCACAGCAAGTGACGGCTAAGACTCCAGGTAGGCTAGCAGGTAGGTAGCAGGTGAGCGCTCCCAGGTGAACAAGTAAGAGTGTCTGGACAGGCAGGCAGGTATCAGGCAGGTATCTGGCTGGTACTTCCTGGTCTGCAGGCGGGCTGATCCATAGACAGACTGGCAAGCGCTGGTAGGCAGACTGTCGGACCACAGGATTGCAAGCAGGCAAGCAGATATCAGGCAGGTATCAGGCAAGTATCAAGCAGGAATCTGGCAGGTGACTGGCAGGTAACTGGTAACGGGACCTGAGGGCTGAAGCAGAGTTGAAAGGCTTTGCAACAACATTGCTCGGGCACCTCCATTTTGAAGGAGGTGCCTTATATATGGTGAGGTCCTCCGGCCATTGGCCGGGGACTCCTTAGGACGGCGCGCGCGGCCCCTTTAAGAGAGGGGGAGCGTGCGCGCGCGCGCCCTAAGCACAGAGGCCGGGAAGCAGCGAGCGCTGCCAGCAGAGCGGGAGGAAGACGCCGGGCACGGAGCGGAGAGGTGAGGGGAACGGCGTCCCTGACTAGCAGGAGGCAGGGACGCCGACACTACAATAGTGTACAGGTAATACAGGGATCACCAGCGATATTATACACAGGAGCTCTGTATAGTGTCAGTGTAAGGATAATACAGTGATCACCAGTGACATTATACACAGTAGCTCTGTATATAGTGTACAGGTAATACAGTGATCACAGTGACTTTATACACGGGAGCTCTGTATATAGTGTCAATGTACAGGTAATACAGTGATCACAAGTGACATTATACACAGGAGCTCTGTATACAGTGTCAGTGTACAGGTAATACAGTGATCACCAGTGACATTATGCCCAGGAGCTCTGTATATATTGTCAGTGTACAAGTAATACAGTGATCACCAGTGACATTATACACAGGAGCCCTGTGTATAGTGTCAGTGTACAGGTAATGCTGGTATTACCAGTGATATTATACACAGGAGCTCTGTATATAGTGTCAGTATACAGGTAATACAGTGATCACCAGTGACATTATACACAGGAGCTCTGTATATAGTGTCAGTGTACAGGTAATACAGTGATCACCAGTGACATTATGCACAGGAGCTCTGCATATATTGTCAGTGTACACGTAATACAGTGATCACCAGTGACATTATACAAAGGAGCCCTGTGTATAGTATCAGTGTACAGATAATACGGGGATAACCAGTGATATTATACACAGGAGCTCTGTATATAGTGTCAGTGTACAGGTAATACAGGGATCACCAGTGACATTATACACAGAAGCTCTGTATATAGTGTCAGTGTACAGGTAATACAGGGATCACCAGTGATATTATACACAGGAGCTCTGTCTATAGTGTCAGTGTACAGGTAATACAGGGATCACCAGTGACATTATACACAGGAGCTCTGTATATAATGTACAGGTAATACAGAGATCACCAGTGATATTATACACAGGAGCTCTGTATATAGTGTCGGTGTACAGATAATACAGTGATCACAAGTGACATTATACACAGGAGCTCTGTATATAGTGTATGGTGTACAGGTATCACCAGTGACATTATACACAGGAGCTCTGTATATAGTGTCAGTGTACAGGTAATACAGGGATCACCAGTGATATTATACACAGGAGCTCTGTATATAGTGTCAGTGTACAGGTAATACAGGGATCACCAGTGACATTATACACAGGAGCTCTGTATATAGTGTCAGTGTACAGGTAATACAGGGATCACCAGTGACATTATACACAGGAGCTCTGTATATAGTGTACATTGTACAGGTAATACAGGGATCACCAGTGACATTCTACCCAGGAGCTCTGTATCTAGAGTCAGTATACAGGTAATACAGGGATCACCAGTGACACTATACACTGGAGCTCTCTATATAGTGTACAGTGTACAGGTAATACAGGGATCACCAGTGATATTATACACAGGAGCTCTGTATATAGTGTCAGTATACAGGTAATACAGGGATCACCAGTGATATTATACACAGGAGCTCTGTATATAGTGTCAGTGTACAGGTAATACAGGGATCACTAGTGACATTATACACAGAAGCTCTGTATATAGTGTCAGTGTACAGGTAATACAGGGATCATCAGTGATATTATACACAGGAGCTCTGTCTATAGTGTCAGTGTACAGGTAATACAGGGATCACCAGTGACATTGTACACAGGAGCTCTGTAAATAGTGTCAGCGTACAGGTAATACAGGGATCACCAGTGATATTGTACACAGGAGCTCTGTATTTGGAGTCAGTGTACAGGTAATACAGGGATCACCAGTGATAAACAGAGGAGCTCTGTATATAGTGTCAGTATACAGGTAATACAGTGATCACCAGTGACATTATACACAGGAGCTCTGTGTAGCGTCGGCGTCCCTGCCCTCTGCTAGGCAGGGATGCTGTTCCCCTCACCTCTCTGCTCCGAGCCCGGCGTCCTCCTCCCACTCTGCTTGCAGCGCGCGCTCCTTCCCGGCCACTGTGCTTAGGGCGCGCGCGCGCGCTCCCTCCCTCTTAAAGGGGCCGCGCGCGCCGTCCTAAGGAGTCCCCGGCCAATGGCCGGAGGACTTCACCATATATAAGGCACCTCCTCCAAAATGGAGGTGCCCGAGCAATGTTGTTGCACTGTTCACTACTCTGCTTCAGCCCTCAGGTCCCGTTGCCAGTTACCTGTCAGTTACCTGCCTGATTCCTGCCAGAGTCCTGCCAGTTTGCTGTCTGTTTCCTGCCTGATATTCCTGCTACCTGCTTGCTAGCCTGAGGTCCGACGGTCTGCCTTCCTACTCCTGTCAGTCTGTGTATGGACCAGCTTGGCCGCTCACCTGGGAGCGCACATCTGCTACCTGCCTGCTAGCCTACCTGGAGGCTCCGCCGTCACGTGCTGTGACCACCTGCTATTCCAGAGACTCCTGCCCGCTCACCTGGGAGCGCTCCTCCGCTACCTGCCTGCTTGCCTACCTGGAGGCTCCGCCGTCACGTGCTGTGACCACCTGCTATTCCAGAGACTCTTGCCCGCTCACCTGGGAGCGCTCCTCCGCTACCTGCCTGTTTGCCTACCTGGAAGATCCGCCGTCACATGCTGTGACCCCCCATTCATCCAGAGACTCTCGCTTGCTCACCTGGGAGCATACATCTTCCATCTGCCTGCTAGCCTACCTGGAGGTTCAGCCATCACAGGTCGTACCTACCCTTTACCCAGAGACTGCCCCGGTCACTTGCCGTGACCTCCAGCCCGTTCTTCCAGAGACTGCCCCGGTCACTTGCCGTGACCTCCAGCTCGTTCATCCAGAGACTGCCCCGGTCATTTGCCGTGACCTCCTGCCCGTTCACCCAGAGACTGTCCCGGTCACCTGCTGTGACTGCCTGCCCGTCTTCCCTGGTCGCCACCCGCTCCCTTACAAGGACCGCCCCCTTGTATAGTAGCTCTGAGGTTCCGCCTCCCAGACCCGTTACAGTTTGCTCGGGCCATGGAACCTGGTGGCACCCAAGCTCCCTCGCTCTCGGACCTCTGTCATGAACTGTCCCGTCAGAGGTCCCAACAGGAGTCCATCCTGGGTCACCTGCGGAATGTCAATTCTCGCCTGGACACTCTGACTGCTCCACCAGCAACCACCGCCAGTGCCATGACTCGCAACCCGGCAGCTCCGCTGCCCACCAATACCATGGTATCCTACCCCGGACCCCGGCTTTCTGCACCTCCTCGCTTCGGAGGCGACTCCGCTCAGGCTCGGGGCTTCATAAATCAGTGCACCCTGCACTTTGAACTCCTGTCCCACCAGTTTAACTCCGACCGGGCCAAAATTGCCTTCATCATGTCCCATCTCACCGGGGAGGCCCTGGCCTGGCTAAATCCTCTATGGGAGAGAGGAGACCCCCTGGTGTCCGACTTGCCTGCCTTTCTCACGGCTTTCCGGAAAGTCTTCGACGAACCCGGACGGAAGACCTCATCCGCATCATCTCTGCTACGCCTCCACCAGGGAAATCTCACCGTGGGCCAATATGCCATACGGTTCCGTACCCTTGCCTCGGAGCTGGCTTGGGATAACGACGCTCTGGTGTCTGTCTTCTGGGAGGGTCTGTCCGACCGTATTAAAGATGAACTTGCCGGTCGAGACATTCCTACCACTCTCGATGACCTAATAACTCTTGCCACCCGGATTGACCTACGGTTCCAGGAGCGTGCCAAAGAGGTCACCCGTGAGAGGAGGTTTCCACGTCTAGCTCCTACTTTTCAGAAACCCGTCACTCCCTCCGTTTCTCCCCAGGTACACTCTCCTGAGCCTATGCAGGTCGACCAGACCAAGATGGTCAAAACCCGTCAGGACTTACGCCGTGCCGAAGGGAGCTGCTTCTACTGTGGCAGTAAGGAGCACCGGATCCGTACCTGCCCGGAGAGGTCGGGAAACACCTGTGTCTAGGTTCGCTCAGAGAGGTCGACCTAGACAAGAATAAATCCTCTCCATCTCTGCTACTGTCAGTCTCTATTATCTGCGGGGAGAATCGTTATTTCGAACTAGCCCAACTTGACTCTGGAGCGGCCGGGAATCTTATTTCACAGTCCCTGGTAGAAAAATACCGCATTCCCACCAAACCTCTGGCTGTGCCATTATCTGTCGCTGCTGTGGATGGGGGCCTCTTACCACGTCCCATCCAACTCATCACCGAATCCATAACTCTGCAGGTGGGAATGCTGCATTCTGAGAGCATCTCTTTTCATGTTCTGCCTGGACTCTCTCACGCCCTCTTACTAGGTCTACCTTGGCTCCAGAGACATGCACCCGTGCTTGACTGGCAGACCGGAGAAGTCCTTCGCTGGGGACAGGACTGTCATAAGACTTGTTTGGTTCCTGTTCATTTCGTCCGTCCTTCTCCTACCCCAACTAATCTACCTGGACTTCCGATTCCCTATTGGTCATTTGCTGATGTCTTTAATAAAAAGGAGGCAGAGACATTACCCCCTCATAGACCATACGACTGTCCTATCGACCTGTTACTCGGTACTACTCCTCCCCGTGGGCGTATTTACCCATTGTCCGCTGCTGAGACCCGGTCGATGTCCGAATATATTGAGGAGAATTTGGCCAGGGGATTCATCTGGAAATCTACCTCCCCGGCGGGAGCAGGCTTCTTCTTCGTAAAAAAGAAGGACGGCTCTCTCCGTCCCTGTATAGACTATAGAGGCCTTAACCAGATCACGGTGAAGAATAAGTACCCCCTTCCGCTCATTCCAGAATTATTTGATCGCCTGAGGGGGGCTAGAGTCTTCACCAAACTGGACCTCCGTGGGGCGTACAACCTGGTCCGTATCCGTCAAGGGGATGAATGGAAGACTGCATTCAACACCCGGGACGGCCACTATGAATATCTGGTAATGCCCTTTGGTCTCTGTAACGCTCCTGCCGTCTTTCAAGAGTTGGTCAATGACATCTTCCGGGACCTTCTCTACTCCTGCGTTGTGGTGTACCTGGACGACATCTTGGTCTTCTCTCCGGATCTCCAGACTCACCGGAGGGACGTTCGTCAGGTCCTGCTCAGGCTCAGGCAGAACCACCTCTTCGCTAAATATGAGAAGTGCCTCTTTGAGCAGACCTCGCTTCCGTTTTTGGGCTACATTATTTCTCAGACCGGCCTACGAATGGATCCAGAGAAACTGTCTGCCATCGAGAAATGGCCCCGACCGGAGGGGTTGAAGGCCATTCAGCGGTTCCTGGGCTTCGCCAACTACTACCGCCTCTTCATACCACACTTCTCTTCCCGGACTGCCCCAATTTCCGCGCTCACCCGTAAGGGTACTAATCCCAAGGAGTGGCCGTCCGAAGCAGAGGAGGCCTTTCTTTCCTTAAAACAGGCCTTCTCTTCCGCCCCGGTGCTGCATCGTCCGGACGGCAACAAGCAGTTCTTTCTGGAGGTTGACGCCTCCTCCTCTGGAGCCGGAGCTGTACTTACTCAAAAATCTTCTTCCGGGAGGATGGTAACTTGCGGCTTCTTCTCCAAACTCTTCTCCTCTTCTGAGCGCAACTATTCCATAGGAGATCGAGAGTTATTGGCCATCAAGCTGGCATTGGAGGAGTGGCGTTACCTACTCGAGGGGGCTCTTCATCCGGTAATAATTTACACTGACCACAAGAACTTGGCTTATCTCCAGCATGCCCAGAGACTTAATCCGCGCCAAGCCCGGTGGTCCTTGTTTTTTGCTCGCTTTGATTTTGTTCTACATTTTTGCCCGGCTGACAAGAACATCAAAGCGGACGCCTTGTCCCGATCCTTTCTGGTATCTGACCTCGAGGAAGAACCTAAATATATCATCGATCCCGCCAGAGTAATGCAGGTGGCTCCCGTGAGTCTAAATCGTCTCCCTCCCGGTAAGACGTTCGTATCGGTACCTGATTGGGAGAAGATCCTACACTGGGGTCATTCGTCTAAACTAGCTGGCCACGCCGGTCAGAAAAAGACCCTCCAGCTTATTACCCGGCACTACTGGTGGCCTAACCTGCACAAGGATGTAATAGACTTTGTTTCTGCCTGTGTGTCCTGCGCCCGCAACAAAGTTCCGAGACACCGGCCAGCCGGTCGCCTCCTTCCTCTGCCAGTACCTGCTGCCCCCTGGCAGCATATAGCGATGGACTTCATAACTGATCTTCCCGTCTCTGCCGGTTGTACGGTCATTTGGGTGGTCGCTGACCGCTTTTCCAAGATGGCTCACTTCATTCCCCTGCCAGGCCTCCCGTCTGCACCCGAGCTGGCTAAAGACTTTATCCGCCACATCTTCCGTCTTCATGGCCTGCCCCGTCACATCGTGTCGGATCGTGGGGTACAGTTCACTTCTCGTTTCTGGAGAGCCACTTGTAAATTGCTAGACGTCACCCTGGACTTCTCCTCCGCTTACCACCCACAGTCTAATGGTCAAGTGGAGCGGATCAATCAGATCCTGACCAGTTACCTCCGGCACTTCGTTAATGCCCACCATTCTGACTGGGTGGATCTCCTGCCATGGGCCGAATTCTCGTACAACAATCACGAGAGCGAATCTTCCTCCAAATCCCCGTTTTTTGTAGTCTTCGGTCAGCATCCTCGGATCCCGTTTCCCGTCTCCACCTCGGTGGACAATCCGGCTGCGGAATCTCTTGTTAACAAATTTTCCTCCATATGGGAGAGTACCCGGTCCGCACTCCTTCTGTCATCCGAGCGTATGAAAAGACATGCTGACAAAAAACGTCTGGATCCTCCTCAATTCCGTCCAGGGGATAAGGTCTGGCTCTCGTCCAAATATATCCGGCTCAAGATTCCTTCCTATAAGTTAGGGCCTCGGTTCATCGGTCCTCTGGAGGTCATCAGTCAGATCAACCCGGTGGCCTATAAATTGAAACTCCCGGCCAACTTGCGGATCCCTAACTCCTTCCATGTATCTCTCCTCAAACCTGTGGTACTTAACTCTTTTTCCAAGTCTACAGGCACGCCTCCTGCTCCGGTTTCCGCTGAAAACGAATTTGAGGTAGAGAACATTCTGGCCACCAAAAGGGTAAGAGGGAAGACCTTTTTTCTAGTAGATTGGAAGGGGTTTGGTCCTGAAGAGAGAACGTGGGAGCCCCGGGAGAACATCCATGCCCCTCTCATCCTTGCTAAATTTCTGTCTGGCCTAAAAAAGGAGGGGCCTAAAGGGGGGGGTACTGTAGCGTCGGCATCCCTGCCCTCTGCTAGGCAGGGACGCTGTTCCCCTCACCTCTCTGCTCCGAGCCCGGCGTCCTCCTCCCGCTCTGCTGGCAGCGCGCGCTCCTTCCCGGCCACTGTGCTTAGGGCGCGCGCGCTCCCTCCCTCTTAAAGGGGCCGCGCGCGCCGTCCTAAGGAGTCCCCGGCCAATGGCCGGAGGACTTCACCATATATAAGGCACCTCCTCCAAAATGGAGGTGCCCGAGCAATGTTGTTGCACTGTTCACTACTCTGCTTCAGCCCTCAGGTCCCGTTGCCAGTTACCTGTCAGTTACCTGCCTGATTCCTGCCAGAGTCCTGCCAGTTTGCTGTCTGTTTCCTGCCTGATATTCCTGCTACCTGCTTGCTAGCCTGAGGTCCGACGGTCTGCCTTCCTACTCCTGTCAGTCTGTCTATGGACCAGCTTGGCCGCTCACCTGGGAGCGCACATCTGCTACCTGCCTGCTAGCCTACCTGGAGGCTCCGCCGTCACGTGCTGTGACCACCTGCTATTCCAGAGACTCCTGCCCGCTCACCTGGGAGCGCTCCTCCGCTACCTGCCTGCTTGCCTACCTGGAGGCTCCGACGTCACGTGCTGTGACCACCTGCTATTCCAGAGACTCTTGCCCGCTCACCTGGGAGCGCTCCTCCGCTACCTGCCTGTTTGCCTACCTGGAAGATCCGCCGTCACATGCTGTGACCACCCATTCATCCAGAGACTCTCGCTTGCTCACCTGGGAGCATACATCTTCCATCTGCCTGCTAGCCTACCTGGAGGTTCAGCCATCACAGGTCGTACCTACCCTTTACCCAGAGACTGCCCCGGTCACTTGCCGTGACCTCCAGCCCGTTCTTCCAGAGACTGCCCCGGTCACTTGCCGTGACCTCCAGCTCGTTCATCCAGAGACTGCCCCGGTCATTTGCCGTGACCTCCTGCCCGTTCACCCAGAGACTGTCCCGGTCACCTGCTGTGACTGCCTGCCCGTCTTCCCTGGTCGCCACCCGCTCCCTTACAAGGACCGCCCCCTTGTATAGTAGCTCTGAGGTTCCGCCTCCCAGACCCGTTGCACTCTGTATATAGTTTCAGTGTACAGGTAATACAGTAATCGCCAGTGATATTATACACAGGAGCTCTGTATATAGTGTCGGTGTACAGATAATACAGTGATCATTATACACAGGAGCTCTTTATATAGTGTATAGTGTACAGGTAATACAGGGATCACCAGTGACATTATACACAGGAGCCCTGTATATAGTATATAGTGTACAGGTAATACAGGGATCACCAGTGATATTATACACAGGAGCTCTGTATATAGTGTCAGTGTACAGATAATACAGTGATCACCAGTGACATTATACACAGGAGCTCTGTAAATAGTGTACAGGTAATACAGTGATCACAGTGACATTATACACGGGAGCTCTGTATCTAGTGTCAGTGTACAGGTAATACAGTGATCACCAGTGACATTATACACAGGAGCTCTGTAAATAGTGTCAGTGTACAGGTAATACAGTGATCACCAGTGACATTATGCCCAGGAGCTCTGTATATATTGTCAGTGTACAAGTAATACAGTGATCACCAGTGACATTATACACAGGAGCCCTGTGTATAGTGTCAGTGTACAGGTAATACAGGGATCACCAGTGATATTATACACAGGAGCTCTGTACATAGTGTCAGTATACAGGTAATACAGGGATCACCAGTGATATTATACACAGGAGCTCTGTATATAGTGTCAGTGTACAGGTAATACAGGGATCACCAGTGACATTATACACAGAAGCTCTGTATATAGTGTTAGTGCACAGGTAATACAGGGATCACCAGTTATATTATACACAGGAGCTCTGTTTATAGTGTCAGTGTAAAGGTAATACAGGGATCACCAGTGACATTGTACACAGGAGCTCAGTATATAGTGTCAACGTACAGGTAATACAGGGATCACCAGTGATATTGTACACAGGAGCTCTGTAATTGGAGTCAGTGTACAGGTAATACAGGGATCACCAGTGATATTATACAGAGGAGCTCTGTATATAGTGTCAGTATACAGGTAATACAGTGATCACCAGTGACATTATACACAGGAGCTCTGTATATAGTGTACAGGTAATACAGAGATCACAAGTGATATTATACACAGGAGCTCTGTATATAGTGTCAGTATACAGGTAATACAGTGATCACTAGTAATATTATACACAGGAGCTCTGTACATAGTGTCAGTGTACAGGTAAAGCAGTGATCACCAGTGACATTATACACAGGAGCTCTGTATATAGTGTATAGTGTGCAGGTAATACAGGGGCCACCAGTGACATTATACACAGGAGCTCTGTATATCGTGTCAGTGTACAGATAATACAGGGATCACCAGTGACATTATGCACAGGAGCTCTGTATATAGTGTCAGTGTACAGGTAATACAGTGATCACCAGTGACATTATACACAGGAGCTCTGTATATAGTGTCAGTGTACAGATAATACAGTGATTACCAGTGACATTATACACAGGAGCTTTGTATATAGTGTATAGTGTACAGGTAATACAGGGATCACCAGTGACATTTTACACAGGAGCTCTGTATATAGTGTACAGGTAATACAGTGATCACCAGTGATACTATACACAGGAGCTCTGTGTATAGTGTACAGTGTATAGTGTATAGTGTACAGGGAATACAGGGATCAACAGTGACATTATACACAGGAGCTCTGTATATAGTGTCGGTGTACACATAATACAGTGATCATCAGTGACATTATGCACAGGAGCTCTGTATATAGTATATAGTGTACAGGTAATACAGAGATCAACAGTGACATTATACACAGGAGCTCTGTATATAGTGTCAGTGTACAGGTAATACAGGGATCACCAGTGACATTATACACAGTTACTCTGTATATAGTGTCAGTGTACAGGTAATACAGTGATCACCAGTGACATTATACACAGGAGCTCTGGATATATTGTCAGTGTACAGGTAATACAGGGATCACCAGTGAAATTATACACAAGAGCCCTGTATATAGTATATAGTGTACAGGAAACACGGTGATCGCCAGTTACATTTATACACAGGAGCTCTGTATATAGTGTCAGTGTACAGGTAATACAGGGATCACCAGTGACATTATACACAGGAGCTCTGTATATAGTGTCAGTGTACAGGTAATACAGGGATCATCAGTGACATTATACACAGGAGCTCTGTATATAGTGTATAGCGTACAGGTAATACAGGGATCACCAGTGACATTATACACAGGAGCTCTGTATATAGTGTCAGTGTAAAGGTAATACAGGGATCACCAGTGACATTATACACAGTTACTCTGTATATAGTGTCAGTGTACAGGTAATACAGTGATCACCAGTGACATTATACACAGGAGCTCTGTATATAGTGTCAGTGTACAGGTAATACAGGGATCATCAGTGACATTATACACAAGAGCCCTGTATATAGTATATAGTGTACAGGAAACACAGTGATCACCAGTTACATTTATACACAGGAGCTCTGTATATAGTGTCAGTGTACAGGTAATACAGGGATCACCAGTGACATTATACACAGGAGCTCTGTATATAGTCTCAGTGTACAGGTAATACAGGGATCACCAGGGACATTATACACAGGAGCTCTGTATATAGTGTATAGCGTACAGGTAATACAGGGATCACCAGTGACATTATACACAGGAGCTCTGTATGTATTGTCAGTATACAGGTAATACAGGGATCACCAGTGACATTATACACAGGAGCTCTGTATATAGTGTATAGTGTACAGGTAATACAGGGATCACCAGTGACATTATACACAGGAGCTCAGTATATAGTGTCAGTGTACAGGTAATACAGGGATCACCAGTGACATTATACACAGGAGCTCTGTATGTAGTGTCAGTATACAGGTAATACAGGGATCACCAGTGACATTATACACAGGAGCTCTGTATATAGTGTATAGTGTACAGGAAATACAGTGACCATCAGTGACATTATACACAGGAGCTCTGTATATAGTGTCAGTGTACAGGTAATACAGGTATCACCAGTGACATTATACACAGGAGCTCTGTATATAGTGTCAGTGTACAGGTAATACAGGGATCACCAGTGACATTATACAGTTACTCTGTATATAGTGTATAGTGTACAGGTAATACAGGGATCACCAGTGACATTATACACAGGAGCTCTATATATAGTGTACATTGTACTGGTAATACATGGATCACCAGTGACATTATACACAGAAGCTCGGTATATAGTGTCAGTGTACAGGTAATACAGGGATCACCAGTGATATTATACACAGGAGCTCTGTATATAGAGACAGTGTACAGGTAATACAGGGATCACCAGTGACATTATACACAGGAGCTCTGTATATAGTGCATAGTGTACAGGTAATACAGTAATCACCAGTGATATTATACACAGGAGCTCTGTATATAGTGTCAGTGTACAGATAATACAGGGATCACCAGTGACATTATACACAGGAGCTCTGTATATAGTGTCAGTGTACAGGTAATACAGGGATCACCAGTGGCATTATACACAGGAGCTCTGAATATAGTGTATAGAGTAAATGTTATACAGGGATCACCAGTGACATTATACACAGGAGCTCTGTATGTAGTGTCAGTATACAGGTAATACAGGGTTCACCAGTGACATTATTCACAGGAGCTCTGTATATAGTGTATAGTGTACAGGTAATACAGGGATCCCCAGTGACATTATACACAAGAGCTCTGTATATAGTGTCAGTGTACAGGAAATAGAGGGATCACCAGTGACATTATACACAGGAGCTCTGTATATAGTGTATAGTGTATAAGGAATACAGGGATCACCAGTGACATTATACACTGGAGCTCTGTATGTAGTGTCAGTATACAGGTAATACAAGGATCACCAGTGACATTATTCACAGGAGCTCTGTATATAGTATATAGTGTACAGGTAATACAGGGATCACCAGCGACATTATACACAGGAGCTCTGTATATAGTGTCAGTGTACAGGTAATACAGGGATCACCAGTGACATTATGCACAGTTACTCTGTATATAGTGTCAGTGTACAGGTAATACAGTGATCACCAGTGACATTATACACAGGAGCTTTGTATATAGTGTCAGTGTACAGGTAATACAGGGATCACCAGTGACATTATACACAAGAGCCCTGTATATAGTATATAGTCTACAGGAAACACAGTGATCACCAGTGACATTTATATAAAGGAGCTCTGTATATAGTGTCAGTGTACAGGTAATACATGGCTCACCAGTGACATTATACACAGGAGCTCTGTATATAGTGTCAGTGTACAGGTAAAACAGGGATCATCAGTGATATTATACACAGGAGCTCTGTGTATAGCGTACAGGTAATACATGGATCAACAGTGACATTATACACAGGAGCTCTGTATGTAGTGTCGGTGTACAGATAATACAGTGATCACCAGTGACATTATACACAGGAGCTCTGTATATATTATATAGTGTACAGGTAATACAGGGATCACCAGTGACATTATACACAGGAGCTCTGTATATAGTGTCAGTGTACAGTTAATACAGGGATCACCAGTGACATTATACACAGTTACTCTGTATATAGTGTCAGTGTACAGGTAATACAGTGATCACCAGTGACATTATACACAGGAGCTTTGTATATAGTGTCAGTGTACAGGTAATACAGGGATTACCAGTGACATTATACACAAGAGCCCTGTATATAGTATATAGTGTACAGGAAACACAGTGATCAGAAGTGACATTTATACACAGGAGCTCTGTATATAGTGTCAGTGTACAGGTAATACAGGGATCATCAGTGACATTATACACAGGAGCTCTGTATATAGTGTATAGCATACAGGTAATACAGGTATCACCAGTGACATTATACACAGGAGCTCTGTATGTAGTGTCAGTATACAGGTAATACAGGGTTCACCAGTGACATTATTTACAGGAGCTCTGTATATAGTGTATAGTGTACTGGTAATACAGGGATCACCAGTGACATTATACACAGGAGCTCTGTATATATTGTCAGTGTACAGGTAATACAGGGATCACCAGTGACATTATACACAGGAGCTCTGTATATAGTGTATAGTGTATAGGTAATACAGGGATCACCAGTGACATTATACACAGGAGCTCTGTATGTAGTGTCAGTATACAGGTAATACAGGGATCACCAGTGACATTATACACAGGAGCTCTGTATATAGTATATAGTGTACAGGTAATACAGGGATCACCAGTGACATTATACACAGGAGCTCTGTATATAGTGTCAGTGTACAGGTAATACAGGGAACACCAGTGACATTATACACAGGAGCTCTGTATATAGTGTCAGTGTACAGGTAATACAGTGATCACCAGTGACATTATAAACAGGAGCTTTGTATACAGTGTCAGTGTACAGGTAATACAGGGATCACCAGTGACATTATACACAAGAGCCCTGTATATAGTATATAGTGTACAGGAAACACAGTGATCACCAGTGACATTTTTATACAGGAGCTCTGTATATAGTGTCAGTGTACAGGTAATACAGGGATCACCAGTGACATTATACACAGGAGCTCTGTATATAGTGTCAGTGTACAGGTAAAACAGGGATCATCAGTGATATTATACACAGGAGCTCTGTGTATAGTGTACAGGTAATACAGGGATCAACAGTGACATTATACACAGGAGCTCTGTATATAGTGTCGGTGTACAGATAATACTGTGATCACCAGTGACATTATACACAGAAGCTCTGTATATAGTATATAGTGTACAGGTAATACAGAGATCACCAGTGACATTATACACAGGAGCTCTGTATATAGTGTCAGTGTACAGATAACACAGGGATCACCAGTGACATTAAACATAGTTACTCTGTATATAGTGTCAGTGTACAGGTAATACAGTGATCACCAGTGACATTATACACAGGAGCTTTGTATTTAGTGTCAGTGTACAGGTAATACAGGGATCACCAGTGACATTATACACAAGAGCCCTGTATATAGTATACAGTGTACAGGAAACACAGTGATCACCAGTGACATTTATACACAGGAGCTCTGTATATAGTGTCAGTGTACAGGTAATACAGGGATCACCAGTGACATTATACACAGGAGCTCTGTTTATAGTGTCAGTGTACAGGTAATACAGGGATCATCAGTGACATTATACACAGGAGCTCTGTATATAGTTTATAGCGTACAGGTAATACAGGGATCACCAGTGACATTATACACAGGAGCTCTGTATGTAGTGTCAGTATACAGGTAATACAGGGTTCACCAGTGACATTATTCACAGGAGCTCTGTATATGGTGTCAGTGTACAGGTAATACAGGTATCACCAGTGACATTTTACACAGGAGCTCTGTATATAGTTTCAGTGTACAGGTAATACAGGGATCACCATCTGGTGTAGAGCAGCCATAGGTCTTAGAGGACAGAGCTACCAGGCGGTAGTAGAACCCCTTTGCTCCGAGCACAGACCCACGCTCTTAACCGCCAGGGGAGTGGTAGATGTACGCAATTGGAGGGTGCCCATTCGTCTTCTCAACATTGGGGAAGATGAAGTCAGATTACCACGCTATGCCACTGTTGCCAAACTATATGCTGTAAATAATAACTGCATTCACAAGGCGGAGTCCTTAACCTCACCAGACGAAGTGGAGGATAATGACCCTGCAACCCAGGTGGAGGATTGGTGTCAACAGCTCCATGTTGGGATAGACACCACTCCTGCCCATCAGAAACAGGGTGTACACCGGGTGGTTCAAGAATACTCGCAGGTGTTCAGTAAACATCCACTTGACTTCGGGAGGATTAAGGGGGTTCAACACCATATCCCCACAGGTGACCATCCATCCATCAAAGAACAGTACAGGCCTATACCACCAGCTCACTACCAGAAGGCAAAGGAGATGCTGCACGACATGAGAAAGGCGGGGTAGTAAGGGATAGTTGTAGTCCCTGGGCAGCTTCCCTAGTGCTAGTTAGGAAAAAGGAAAGGAGCATGAGAATGTGTGTAGATTACCGACAAGTAAATTGCATTACATATAAAGATGCATACCCTTTACCACGCATAGAGGAGTCCCTAGCTGCGTTAAAGTCTGCAAATTACTTTTCCACCCTTGACCTCACTAGTGGGTACTGGCAAGTAGCTGTGGCTGAGGAGGATCAGGAGAAGACGGCCTTTACTACCCTGATGGGACTCTGCGAGTTCAACAGTATGCCGTTTGGACTCTGCAATGCCCCCGGGACGTTCCAGAGATTGATGGAGTGCTGCCTGGGACACCGCAACTTCGAGACTGTGTTACTTTACCTGGATGATGTGATAGTGTACTCCAAGACGTACGAGGACCACTTGAAGCACCTGGCGGAGGTATTTGAGTCACTGTCCCGGTACGGGATGAAGCTGAAGCCCTCAAAGTGCCACCTGCTCAAGAGAAAGGTACAGTACCTGGAGCACATTGTCAGTCCGGAAGGGGTAGCACCAGACAGAGAAGGTCACTGCCATCCAGAAGTGGCCGGAGCCGAAGAACCTCAAGGAGGTGCGTCAGTTTCTGGGACTAGTAGGATACTACCGGAGGTTCGTAAAAGACTACACTAAGAAAGCATCCCCTCTGCAAGACCTCCTGGTAGGGCAGTCCCCCAAAGGCAGAAACCCCCCATTCCACTGGGGTAAGGAGCAAGCCGAGTCATTTCAGGAGATGAAGGAGATCCTGACAGGCGACGAGATCCTGGCCTACCCTGACTACAGCCAACCGTTCCTGCTGTATACAGATGCCAGCAACGAAGGGCTGGGCGCTGTCCTAAGTCAGAAGCAGAATGGCCAAGAGAAGGAAATCGCATACGCAAGCAGGAAGCTCCGCCCGACCGAGAGGAACCCAGAGAACTATGGCAGCTTTAAGTTTGAGTTCCTGGCCTTGGTCTCGGCCATCACTAAGAGGTTCAAGCACTACCTAGCCTCCAGCAAGTTCACTGCCTACACTGACAATAACCCCTTTCCCCATCTTGAAACAGCCAAGCTAGGAGCACTGGAACAACGATGGATGGCTCGGCTGTCAAATTACCAATTTACAATTAAATATCGGGCGGGCCGTATGAACGCCAACGCCGATGCCCTGTCCAGGATGCCTCACCAGTCAGACACAGAAGAGGAAGTGGATAACCTGGAAGAGATTGAGCTACCTGCCTTTCACCGGAATGGGATGATCCACGAGCAGCGAGCCTCCAGGAAGCAGCATGGAAAGACGTTAAACCCCTTGCCTCACCACAGCTGGAAAGAGACCCAGGACAGTGACCCGGTTGTCAGCCGCATCAAGGAGCTGATAACCCAAGAAGGTTCCTCCCTGGAAAAAGAAGCGTCTCTGCAAGCAAAGCAGCTGTGGAACGAGAGAAGCCGGCTGTTTATCTACCGTGAGAAGCTGTGCCGGAGGTATGTCAACCCAAAAACCCATGAGATGGTATGACAGACAGTGGTCCCCAAGACAGACATCCAAATGGTGCTGGAGGCCTACCACGATCAGGCGGGACACTTTGGCTGGAAAAAGCTAGAGACCCTGCTGAAGTGTCGATTCTACTGGGTAGGAATGCGCAGCTCAATTGAGCGGTGGTGCCGGGACTGTGGACGCTGTGGCCTCAGAAGAAAAGACTACAGCAGCCAGAAGGCACCCCTGCAACCCATCAAGATGACTCGACCCCTGGAGATCGTGGCCCTGGACCATGTCAAGCTGTCTCCCAGCTGGTCAGGGTACTCTTATGCTCTGACCATGGTGGATCACTACTCACGTTTCCTGGTGGTCGCCCCCGTCAAAGACCTGACGGCAAAGACAGCAGCAAAGACGTTCCAAGCTTATTTCTGTAGACCCCATGGTTATCCTGAGTAGGTGCTGACGGACCAAGGCCCGACCTTTGAGGCCGAGTTGTTCAGGGAGTTCTGCCATCTATACGGGTGTAAGAAGATAAGAACTACGCCGTACCACCCACAAACCAATGGTCTCTGTGAGAAGATGAATAACATCATCATCGACCTGCTAAAGACCATACCACTTGAGGAGAGAAATCAGTGGCCAGACCTACTATCTGACCTAGTGGATCTGTACAACCACATACCCGTGAGTTCCACCAATTGCACTCCGGCATATCTCATGCGAGCAAGGCCAGGAAAGCAGCCCATGGACCTGGAGCTTGGTGTAGTAGAACCAGAAGCGGATGTGACCACTGAGGACTGGGACACGACCAGACAAGAGCAGTACAGAAGGGTACAAGCCTGTGTCGAAGACAGTCTCACTCGGCTGAGGGATAAGCAGGAGGCCCACTACAACAAAAGTGCGCCCGCAGAGCCTTTCACACCTGGTGAAATAGTATTGAAAAGGAAGCAAAGGAACCACAAACTTGATGACCAGTGGGAGAGAGAACCCTACACTGTGTTGAATTCAAGGTTTGATAACAGGAAGACGTGTTTGATCAGCAAGGATGGAGGAAGAACAGCTGTAACAGTATCTAGGGACCATCTGAAGTTGTGTCCAGATCTGCTAAAACCCCAAGAAGAAGTGCCTCTCATTATCCAGGAGGAACCTGAAGAAGCAGTAATATGTACTGACTTAGGAGATTTCCCGGCAGATTGGCCTCAAATTGGAGGAGCAGTCATAATCCCAGTACTCCACTTCTTCCAACAGCCAGAAGACCCTCCACAGCAAGTTGAACCTGTAAGTGCTGCAGAAGAGCCAGCTCAAGAAGAATCCCCGGACGAAGGATCCCTGGCAGGAGTAGAGCAGGAAGGCCCAGCCAATGGTAGACTTGCCAGTTCCAGAGAGAGGTTAAGGCAGTTTTACAACTTAGTCACACGTAGAACTGGTAGGGTAACTGATAGTACAGACATTGATACCTCACAGACCACCGCACTGCGCAGATCAACACGTAGCACGCGAGGTCAACCCCCTGTCAGATACACTGAGTAAAATAGGTAAAACTCTGACAATGTAGATAGTTACCCCTGGGGTATTATATAGTATTGAATTAAATTGAATGATATTGTGTGTTTTCATGCATATGTATATTATTTTGTGCTTTGCTTTATTACTGAACAGTTTAAGTATATGGACACTTTGCTTAACGACTTCCTTATTTATCTAAGAACTCTGTGACTGAGGACTGTGTGCAGCCCAAAAACTATTTATTGTATATAATTGCGCTCCCTGGAGTGCCCCTTTAGGTGACCTCAGAAGTAAAACCTGTCTGGAGTGGCTCTACTGGAGGTCCAACGCAGGATCTTCATGCCCTGCAGCCACCCCAGGGCCTACGTTGAGGGTT
Source organism: Phyllobates terribilis (assembly GCF_046119375.1). Taxonomy (NCBI): domain Eukaryota; kingdom Metazoa; phylum Chordata; class Amphibia; order Anura; family Dendrobatidae; genus Phyllobates; species Phyllobates terribilis. The sequence goes on along the minus strand of NW_027362766.1, from coordinate 10,552,894 downwards.
TGGGACAGGTCCCTCAAACCACCAAGTACTCTACCCTGTGAGATGGACATCCAGTCTGGGAACCTCACCATAAGAGACTTGAATTCTGAGGACGCTTTGTACTTGTTTATGTTATTATGCAACGTTTAAGAAAAGTGCCTCCCATAAAGGGAAGTTATTGTATTGTTCATGTTTACTATTGTTGTTTTAAAAATGTACTTCAGCCCGGGAGTGCTGAGCTTTGCTAGGGGGGAATGTGGCGCCCAGCTGTGCTTGGAGCCACAGATCCTAGAAGAGCGCATTGATGGAATCCTCCACAAGAGGCCCCCATAAACATTCACACCTCTCCACCTTCCACCTCAGACAAGCAGAGGGAGCCCGTTAGGGATATAAATAGGGAAGGTGGAGCTAGGCAGATCAGTCTAGCCAGAACAGAGTTCCTGCTCACAGCCAGTGAGGAACAGAGTTCTCAGTTCGGTTCCTGCATAAGTCTGTCTGCAGAAGTAGGCCAAGCTAGATTCAAGGAGCTCAAGTAAGCGAGCCCAAGGTGTGCCGACGCCTGTAAGAGCGGTGAAGAGAGGCAAGCTGCCGTTAGTGTGAGTAGCCTAGTGAGGGCCCGAGCGTGGCCGAAGGCGAGTGGAAAGTGAGTAGCAGTGGGGGCAGAGGAGCTTACCCAGCTCACCCCGAAACATATACCGGACACCGGGTCCGAGCTTACCGGGATCTCCAAGACCCAGGAAGGCATAACCGGAATCCCTGGAGAACTACAGGTCCCAGGATCACCCGAGCGCTGATACGTACCAGAGCCAGGAGACACATAGGCCCCGCAAGCTGGGAGCGCGTACTCCAAGAGAAGGCCCTACCACAAGGTCAGCCGGTGCCGGACAGAGAAAAAGTTAGGCCTAGCTCCAGACAGGTCAGAAACTTACTACGCAAAGGCAAGAAACAGGAGGCCCTACACCCGCTCATTGGGGAGGATCCTGAAATGCACCCTTCACCCTACAGTGCTCCGGGATGTGCCTGAATTTCCACCAGTAAAAGGTACTGAAGCGACTACCGTGTCCGTCCCTGTTCTTGCTCTGACACAGCTGGGTCTCGCCTGTCCTGCATATCCCTTCATACACTGCCCTGAGGCCCAGCTCCACCTGTGGGGAGCTATACCATCGAGTTGCCTTATCACCGGCCTCAGCGGACTGCCGCAGCGCTGGTGATTCTCACCAGAAACCACAGGTGGCGTCATGAACTTTCATATAGTTAACAAACCACCCCTTTTAAAAGCTGACCCCAGAGTACGGGCCCAGAAGCCGACATCCCCAAGGTCAGGCAAAAGGCCCGGGTACCGAGTCGTCCCCATTCCCCTGGGCTAGTCAGTTGCTCCTCTTCTTGTGGACAGTCTATACTGTAGCTTTTTCTCTTATGGGTGGTCTATACTATCACTTCTCCTCTTGTGGGCTGTCTATACTCTAGCTTCTCCTCTTGTGGGCGGTCTATACTGTAGCTTATCCTCTTGTGGGCGGTCTACACTGTATCTTCTCTTCCGAGCAGTCTATACTGTAGCTCCTCCTCTTGTGGGTGGTCTATACTGCAGCTCCTCTCCGGTTGGCGGTATATACTGCAGCTCCTCCCCGGTGGGCGGTATATACTGCAGCTCCTCTCCGGTGGGCGGTATATACTGCAGCTCCTCCCCGGTTGGCTGTATATGCACTAGCTCCTCCCCAGTGGGCGGTATACACTGCAGCTCCTCTCCGGTGGGCGGTATACACTGCAGCTCCTCTCCGGTGGGCGGTATATACTGCAGCTCCTCTCCGGTTGGCGGTATATACTGCAGATCCTCCCCCTGTGGGTGGTATATACGGCAGCTCCTCCCCGGTGGGCGGTATATACTGCAGCTCCTCCCCGGTGTGCGGTACATACTGCAGCATCTCTCTGGTTGGCTGTATATGCTGTAGCTCCTCCCCGGTGGGCGGTATATACTGCAGCTTCTCTCTGGTTGGCTGTATATGCTGTAGCTCCTCCCTGGTGGGCGGTATATGCTGTAGCTGCTCCCCAGGTGGGCGGTACATACTGCAGCTTCTCTCCGGTTGGCTGTATATGCTGTAGCTCCTTACCCTGTGGGCGGTATATACTGCAGCTCCTCCCCGGTGGGCGGTATATACTGTAACTCCTCCCCAGTGGGTGGTATATGCTGTAGCTCCTCCCCAGTGGGCGGTACACACTGCAGCTTCTCTCTGGTTAGCTGTATATGCTGTAGCTCCTTCCCCTGTGGGCGGTATACACTGCAGCTCCTCCCCGGTGGGCGGTATATACTGTAGCTCCTCCCCAGTGGGCGGTATATGCTGTAGCTCCTCCTCGGTTGGCTGTATATGCACTAGTTCCTTCCCCTGTGGGCGGTACATACTGCAGCTTCTCTCTGGTTGGCTGTGTATGCTGTAGCTCCTCCCCCGGTGGGCGGTATATACTGCAGCTCCTCCCGGGTGGGCGGTATATACTGCAGCTCCTCTCCGGTGGGCGGTATATACTGCAGCTCCTCCCTCGATGGGCGGTATATACTGCAGCTCCTCCCGGGTGGGCGGTATATACTGCAGCTCCTCTCCGGTGGGCGGTATATACTGCAGCTCCTCCCCCGGTGGGCGGTATATACTGCAGCTTCTCTCTGGTTGGCTGTATATGCTGTAGCTCCTCCCCTGGTGGGTGGTATATACTGCAGCTCCTCCCCGGTGGGCGGTATATACTGCAGCTTCTCTCTGGTTGGCTGTATATACTGCAGCTCCTCCCCCGGTGGGCGGTATATACTGCAGCTTCTCTCTGGTTGGCTGTATATGCTGTAGCTCCTCCCCTGGTGGGCGGTATATACGGCAGCTCCTCCCCGTTGGGCGGTATATACTGCAGCTCCTCCCCGGTTGGCTGTATATGCTGCAGCTCCTCCCCGGTGGGCGGTATATACTGCAGCTTCTCTCTGGTTGGCTGTGTATGCTGTAGCTCCTCCCCTGGTGGGCGGTATATACTGTAGCTCCTCCCCGGTGGGCGGTATATAGTGTAGCTCCTCCCCGGTGGGCGGTATACAATGCTGCTCCTCCCCAGTGGGCGGTATACACTGCAGCTCCTCTCCGGTGGGCGGTATATACTGCAGCTTCTCTCTGGTTGGCTGTATATACTGTAGCTCCTCCCCGGTGGGCGGTATATACTGTAGCTCCTCCTCTTGTGGGTGGTATATACTGCAGCTCCTCTGTGACACCCCAGGGGTCTGGTTGCCACAGTGATAGAGATATTATGTCTGAGAGCAGGTGGGAGGTCCTTTGGTCAGGGATCCTGTGCATGCCACACCTCCTGCCCAGTCTTGGGAGGGGAAGAACTTCCCCTGTATAAACCCGGGGCTGAGGCAGGGTGAGTCAGACAAGGAGAGTGGAGACAAGAAGCAGCATAGGAAACAGCAGAGTTACAAGGAGTCAGGGGCTGGCAGCTGCAGAAGCTCGCCCTGACTAAGAAGATTCTTTACCGGACCCGGAGTCCGAGGCTGTGGGGACTAACTCCTACCCAGCAGCAGAATCCGTCAGGCAGGGGATTTCAGGTCCTCTGGCCCAGAAGCCCGAAGGCACGGTCACACGCGTGGGACCAGCACCGCCATCGTGGAGCGGAAGCCATTAGAAGGCCCCGAGTCACCGGCCATACGGGTGAGCACCACACGGTACACTCAGGGACGTGGGCTACTTACATCAGCTTCTAGCAAGGTAGCCAGAAGAGTACAGTCAGTTTGTGAGGCCTATAACTACGCCTGGCCAGGGGAGATCCCATCTGCTCAAAGACTGACCAGGCCCCGTTTGCTAGCAAGTACTCCGGGAGGGTCTGTCGTTGTTACCAGTAAAGACCCTGAACTACACCGTACCGTCTCTGAGTGGTTCCTGCTACCCCCATCTTCCACGTCGGCTGCCCTGAGGCCATACCCCTCCCGTTGGGGGTTATACTATCACGCTGCACAATCCTACCACCGGCCTCAGCGGTCTGCCCTGCAGCAGCAGCTTCCTGGCTGCACTCAACGGGTGGCGTAGTCATCAACTATTTACTACTAATAGACTGCCGTCTAGTTTGACTCCCTGGGCACGGACCGGGTCACCGCCACGAGATTACAACCCTCCACGGATCCGGCTCCGGGTAAGCGCCCGCGTGCGCACCGCAGCGCGACACAGGCCCAGGGGCGCGTCACCTCCCCGGTGGGCGGTATATACGGCAGCTCCTCTCCGGTGGGCGGTATACACTGCAGCTCCTCTCCGGTGGGCGGTATATACTGCAGCTTCTCTCTGGTTGGCTGTATATACTGTAGCTCCTCCCCGGTGGGCGGTATATACTGTAGCTCCTCCTCTTGTGGGTGGTATATACTGCAGCTCCTCCCCGGTGGGCGGTATATACTGCAGCTCCTCTCCGGTGGGCGGTATATACTGCAGCTCCTCCTCTTGTGGGCGGTATATACTGCAGCTCCTCCCCGGTGGGCGGTATATACTGCAGCTCCTCCCCGGTGGGCGGTATATACTGTAGCTCCTCCTCTTGTGGGTGGTATATACTGCAGCTCCTCCCCGGTGGGCGGTATATACTGCAGCTCCTCTCCGGTGGGCGGTATATACTGCAGCTCCTCTCCGGTGGGCGGTATATACTGCAGCTTCTCTCTGGTTGGCTGTATATGCTGTAGCTCCTCCCCTGGTGGGCGGTATATACTGTAGCTCCTCCTCTTGTGGGTGGTATATACTGCAGCTCCTCTCCGGTGGGCGGTATATACTGCAGCTCCTCCCCGGTGGGTGGTATACACTGCAGCTCCTCTCCGGTGGGCGGTATATACTGTAGCTCCTCTCCGGTGGGCGGTATATACTGCAGCTCCTCCCCGGTGGGCGGTATATACTGCAGCTCCTCCCCGGTGGGCGGTATACACTGCAGCTCCTCCCCGGTGGGCGGTATACACTGCAGCTCCTCTCCGGTGGGTGGTATATACTGCAGCTCCTCTCCGGTGGGCGGTATATACTGCAGCTCCTCCCCGGTTGGCGGTATATACTGCAGCTCCTCCCCGGTGGGCGGTATACACTGCAGCTCCTCCCCGGTGGGCGGTATACACTGCAGCTCCTCTCCGGTGGGCGGTATATACTGCAGCTCCTCTCCGGTGGGCGGTATATACTGCAGCTCCTCCCCGGTGGGCGGTATATACTGCAGCTCCTCCCCGGTGGGCGGTATATACTGCAGCTCCTCCCCGGTGGGCGGTATATACTGCAGCTCCTCCCCGGTGGGCGGTATACACTGCAGCTCCTCCCCGGTGGGCGGTATACACTGCAGCTCCTCTCCGGTGGGCGGTATACACTGCAGCTCCTCTCCGGTGGGCGGTATATACTGCAGCTCCTCCCCGGTGGGCGGTATATACTGCAGCTCCTCCCCGGTGGGCGGTATATACTGCAGCTCCTCCCCGGTGGGCGGTATACACTGCAGCTCCTCCCCGGTGGGCGGTATATACTGCAGCTCCTCCCCGGTGGGCGGTATACACTGCAGCTCCTCTCCGGTGGGCGGTATACACTGCAGCTCCTCTCCGGTGGGTGGTATATACTGCAGCTCCTCCCCGGTGGGCGGTATACACTGCAGCTCCTCCCCGGTGGGTGGTATATACTGCAGCTCCTCCCCGGTGGGCGGTATACACTGCAGCTCCTCTCCGGTGGGCGGTATACACTGCAGCTCCTCTCCGGTGGGTGGTATATACTGCAGCTCCTCCCCGGTGGGCGGTATACACTGCAGCTCCTCCCCGGTGGGCGGTATACACTGCAGCTCCTCTCCGGTGGGCGGTATACACTGCAGCTCCTCTCCGGTGGGCGGTATACACTGCAGCTCCTCCCCGGTGGGTGGTATACACTGCAGCTCCTCCCCGGTGGGCGGTATACACTGCAGCTCCTCTCCGGTGGGCGGTATACACTGCAGCTCCTCCCCGGTGGGTGGTATACACTGCAGCTCCTCTCCGGTGGGCGGTATACACTGCAGCTCCTCCCCGGTGGGTGGTATACACTGCAGCTCCTCTCCGGTGGGCGGTATACACTGCAGCTCCTCCCCGGTGGGTGGTATACACTGCAGCTCCTCTCCGGTGGGCGGTATACACTGCAGCTCCTCCCCGGTGGGCGGTATACACTGCAGCTCCTCCCCGGTGGGCGGTATACACTGCAGCTCCTCTCCGGTGGGTGGTATATACTGCAGCTCCTCTCCGGTGGGTGGTCTATACTGCAGCTCCTCTCCGGTGGGCGGTATATACTGCAGCTCCTCTCCGGTGGGTGGTCTATACTGCAGCTCCTCTCCGGTGGGCGGTATATACTGCAGCTCCTCCCCGGTGGGCGGTATACACTGCAGCTCCTCTCCGGTGGGCGGTATACACTGCAGCTCCTCCCCGGTGGGCGGTATACACTGCAGCTCCTCCCCGGTGGGCGGTATACACTGCAGCTCCTCCCCGGTGGGCGGTATACACTGCAGCTCCTCTCCGGTGGGTGGTATACACTGCAGCTTCTCTCCGGTGGGTGGTATACACTGCAGCTCCTCTCCGGTGGGCGGTATACACTGCAGCTCCTCCCCGGTGGGCGGTATACACTGCAGCTCCTCCCCGGTGGGCGGTATACACTGCAGCTCCTCTCCGGTGGGCGGTATACACTGCAGCTCCTCTCCGGTGGGCGGTATACACTGCAGCTCCTCCCCGGTGGGCGGTATACACTGCAGCTCCTCTCCGGTGGGTGGTATACACTGCAGCTTCTCTCCGGTGGGTGGTATACACTGCAGCTCCTCCCCGGTGGGCGGTATACACTGCAGCTCCTCCCCGGTGGGCGGTATACACTGCAGCTCCTCCCCGGTGGGCGGTATACACTGCAGCTCCTCTCCGGTGGGCGGTATACACTGCAGCTCCTCCCCGGTGGGCGGTATACACTGCAGCTCCTCCCCGGTGGGCGGTATACACTGCAGCTCCTCCCCGGTGGGCGGTATACACTGCAGCTCCTCTCCGGTGGGTGGTATACACTGCAGCTCCTCTCCGGTGGGCGGTATACACTGCAGCTCCTCCCCGGTGGGCGGTATACACTGCAGCTCCTCTCCGGTGGGCGGTATATACTGCAGCTCCTCCCCGGTGGGCGGTATACACTGCAGCTCCTCTCCGGTGGGCGGTATACACTGCAGCTCCTCTCCGGTGGGCGGTATACACTGCAGCTCCTCTCCGGTGGGCGGTATACACTGCAGCTCCTCTCCGGTGGGCGGTATACACTGCAGCTCCTCTCCGGTGGGCGGTATACACTGCAGCTCCTCTCCGGTGGGCGGTATACACTGCAGCTCCTCTCCGGTGGGCGGTATACACTGCAGCTCCTCCCCGGTGGGCGGTATACACTGCAGCTCCTCTCCGGTGGGCGGTATACACTGCAGCTCCTCCCCGGTGGGCGGTATACACTGCAGCTCCTCCCCGGTGGGCGGTATACACTGCAGCTCCTCTCCGGTGGGCGGTATACACTGCAGCTCCTCTCCGGTGGGTGGTATACACTGCAGCTCCTCTCCGGTGGGCGGTATACACTGCAGCTCCTCTCCGGTGGGCGGTATACACTGCAGCTCCTCCCCGGTGGGCGGTATACACTGCAGCTCCTCCCCGGTGGGCGGTATACACTGCAGCTCCTCTCCGGTGGGCGGTATACACTGCAGCTCCTCCCCGGTGGGTGGTATATACTGCAGCTCCTCCCCGGTGGGCGGTATACACTGCAGCTCCTCTCCGGTGGGTGGTATACACTGCAGCTTCTCTCCGGTGGGCGGTATATACTGCAGCTCCTCTCTGGTTGGCTGTATTTGCTGTAGCTCCTCCCCCTGTGGGCGGTATACACTGCAGCTTCTCTCTGGTTGGCTGTATTTGCTGTAGCTCCTCCCCCTGTGGGCGGTATATACTGCAGCTTCTCTCTGGTTGGCTGTATTTGCTGTAGCTCCTCCCCCTGTGGGCGGTATACACTGCAGCTCCTCTCCGGTGGGCGGTATATACAGCGGCTCCTCCCCGGTGGGCGGTACACACTGCAGCTTCTCTCTGGTTGGCTGTATTTGCTGTAGCTCCTCCCCTGGTGGGCGGTATATACGGCGGCTCCTCCCCGGTGTGCGGTACATAGTGCTGCTTCTCTCTGGCTGTATTTGCTGTAGCTCCTCCCCTGGTGGGCGGTATATACGGCGGCTCCTCCCCGGTGGGCGGTATATACTTCAGCTTCTCTCTGGTTGGCTGTATTTGCTGTAGCTCCTCCCCCTGTGGGCGGTATATACTGTAGATCCTCCCCGGTGGGCGGTACACACTGCAGCTTCTCTCTGGTTGGCTGTATTTGCTGTAGCTCCTCCCTTGGTGGGCGGTATATACGGCGGCTCCTCCCCGGTGGGCGGTATATACTTCAGCTTCTCTCTGGTTGGCTGTATTTGCTGTAGCTCCTCCCCCTGTGGGCGGTATATGCTGTACCTCCTCCCCAGGTGGGCGGTATATACTTGGCTGTATTTGCTGTAGCTCCTCCCCCTATGGGCGGTATATACTGTAGCTCCTCCCCAGTGGGCTGTATATGTTGTAGCTCCTCCCCAGGTGGGCGGTACACACTGCAGCTTCTCTCTGGTTGGCTGTAGTTGCTGTAGCTCCTCCCCCTGTGGGCGGTATATACGGCGGCTCCTCTCCGGTGGGCGGCGCTGTTCGCAGTGATGTGGCCGCTTGCTGTCGTCCTCCTGCTCCCGGTGCTCGCTCTGTGGCTGTGGCCCCGGGGCCTCCGGCGGGCGCGGCTGCTGCTGGAGGACGTCCGTTTCTGTGTGCAGGCCTGGCGCGTTAAGCGCTCGGTGCGGCTGTGGCTCCAGCAGGGGGCGCTGTCCCTCCCCGGGCTCTTCCAGCTGCAGCTCCGCACTCGGGCGGACGCCGTGTTCCTGCGGTACCGGGATGAGCAGATCACGTACCGGGACCTGGAGTCCTCCAGTAACCGTGCCGCCCGTGCGCTGAGCCCCGCCGCCGCCCGCCTGGGCCCCGGGGCCACCATTGCTCTGCTGCTCGGGAACGAGCCTCGGTTCCTGACCGCATGGTTCTCCCTCTACAAAGTGCGGCTGGTGCCGGCATTCCTCAACACCAACGTGCGCAGAGGAGGCCTGGTGCACTGCATGCGGGCGTGCGGGGCCGGGGGGCTCATCACCAGCCCAGGTACTGTGCGGGGCCGGGGGGCTCATCACCAGCCCAGGTACTGTGCGGGGCCGGGGGGCTCATCACCAGCCCAGGTACTGTGCGGGGCCGGGGGGCTCATCACCAGCCCAGGTACTGTGTACTGTGCGGGGCCGGGGGGCTCATCACCAGCCCAGGTACTGTGTACTGTGCGGGGCCGGGGGGCTCATCACCAGCCCAGGTACTGTGTACTGTGCGGGGCCGGGGGGCTCATCACCAGCCCAGGTACTGTGTACTGTGAGGGGCCGGGGGGCTCATCACCAGCCCAGGTACTGTGTACTGTGCGGGGCCGGGGGGCTCATCACCAGCCCAGGTACTGTGTACTGTGCGGGGCCGGGGGGCTCATCACCAGCCCAGGTACTGTGTACTGTGCGGGGCCAGAGGGGGGCTCATCACCAGCCCAGGTACTGTGTACTGTGCGGGGCCAGAGGGGGGCTCATCACCAGCCCAGGTACTGTGTACTGTGCGGTGCCGGGGGGGGGGCTCATCGCCAGCCCGGGTACTGTGCGGGGCCGGGGGGGGGCTCATCGCCAGCCCGGGTGCCGTGTACTGTGCGGGGCCGGGGGGGGGCTCATCGCCAGCCCGGGTGCCGTGTACTGTGCGGGGCCGGGGGGGGGCTCATCGCCAGCCCGGGTGCCGTGTACTGTGCGGGGCCGGGGGGGGGGCTCATCGCCAGCCCGGGTACCGTGTACTGTGCGGGGCCGGAGGGGGGGCTCATCGCCAGCCCGGGTACCGTGTACTGTGCGGGGCCGGAGGGGGGGCTCATCGCCAGCCCGGGTACCGTGTACTGTGCGGGGCCGGGGGGGGGCTCATCGCCAGCCCGGGTGCCGTGTACTGTGCGGGGCCGGGGGGGGGCTCATCGCCAGCCCGGGTGCCGTGTACTGTGCGGGGCCGGGGGGGGGCTCATCGCCAGCCCGGGTGCCGTGTACTGTGCGGGGCCGGGGGGGGGCTCATCGCCAGCCCGGGTGCCGTGTACTGTGCGGGGCCGGGGGGGGGGGGGCTCATCGCCAGCCCAGGTGCCGTGTACTGTGCGGGGCCGGGGGGGGGGGGCTCATCGCCAGCCCAGGTGCCGTGTACTGTGCGGGGCCGGGGGGCTCATCGCCAGCCCAGGTGCCGTGTACTGTGCGGGGCCGGGGGGCTCATCGCCAGCCCAGGTACTGTGCGGGGCCGGGGGGCTCATCGCCAGCATAGGTACTGTGCGGGGCCGGGGGGGGGGGCTCATCGCCAGCCCTGGCGCTGTGTAGTTACCTCCTCCTGCGCTAACCGTGTAGGGGCATCACTGAGCAGTGTTACGTCGCGCTGACCCCTCTCTGCCGTCTTTCTCAGAGCTCTTTGCCGCGGTCCTAGAGATTCTGCCGGAGCTGCAGGATATGGACGTCACGATCTGGGTGATGGGCGCCGGGCAGTTTCCCCCCGGGGTCATTAACCTGCAGGATCTGATGGAGGAAGCCTCAGACAGCCCCCTGCCAGTCGACACCGGGCCACCCACTGACCCCATGGACACTTCCATCTGCATCTTCACATCCGGGACCACAGGTAAGGATGGTGGCAGGTCAGATGAGTGGCGGTTGTGCGCGGCTGCCCGTGACCTGTCCTCTCTGCTGCAGGATTACCCAAGGCCGCCCGCATCAGCCACCTGAAGACGCTGATGTGCTGTGTCTTCTACCAGCTGTGCGGGGCGAGCGCTGCCGACGTCATCTACATGTCCCTGCCGCTCTACCACAAAGCCGGGGCCTTACTGGGGGTCGGCGGCTGCATCGGCATCGGTGAGTGCAGTCACTACAACTCCCAGAATGCGGCGGCGGCGGCGGCAGTGCTCTCACCTCTCTGTCCTTACAGGGGCCTCGCTAGTCCTAAAGGACCGATTCTCTGCCTCTCAGTTCTGGAGCGACTGCCGCAGATATCAAGTCACCGTGTTCCAGTACATCGGCGAGCTGTGCCGCTACCTGACCAACCAGCCGCAGGTACCGCCGGGGGTCCGTCCGCAGGTGCCAGCCGCCGGGGGTCCGTCCGTAGGTGCCAGTCTCGAGGTCACTCACCGCTGACTTGGTCATGTGATTTCTCTTTCTGACGCAGGGCGAGGGTGAGGCGAGGCACGCTGTGTGGCTGGCCGCGGGCAGCGGACTGCGTCCTGACGTCTGGAGGGAGTTCAGCCGCCGCTTCGGAAATGTCAGAATCTACGAGACGTACGGCCTGACTGAGTTCAACATCAGCTTCTTCAACTATACTGGGACCCCCGGAGCCGTGGGACGCGGCTCCTCCCTCTACAAGGCAAGTACCACCGCGCCCAGCAGCTCCCAGCGATATCCCCTCTTGACAGATACATGGTGATAGATCCTGCAGAATATCTCACCAAGCAGGAGTGATGTTCTGCAGGCAGTGTGTGTGTAATCGGCGCCCCCTTTCTTCTGTAGATCACAGCACAAACTCAATTATTGAGTACAGCCGAAATACCATCAAAATCATCGGCAGCCACTTGTACCGATTACCAAATAAAATACAACTTCTAATGTTCTTACGAAAGACAAACCACGTTTATCAGTGCGTTAGTATGAAGATGAGGGGACGCGCCGTACCCGATGCTGGCACTGCCTGATCCTACCTTGCCGTGGAGGTTGGCACCCTATAACCTGCACAATGGCGCCCTGTTCACCGGCAACTCGCCCTCCTCGCCCTATATCACCCTGTAGTGACAAAAAAATAAAAATATAATATATAACCTCCGCGGCAAGGTAGGATCAGGCAGTGCCAGCATCGGGTACGGCGCGTCCCCTCATCTTCATACTAACGCACTGATAAACGTGGTTTGTCTTTCGTAAGAACATTTATTAGAAGTATTTTATTTGGTAATCGGTAAAGTGGCTGCCCCTTTCTTCCTTGCAGCGTTTCTGCCCGTTCGAGCTTGTCCGCTATGACCCGCAGGAGGAGCAGCCGGTGAGGGACGGCGCAGGCCGGTGTCAGCTGACGGCTCCAGGTTTGTGCTGGGTGGTCTCTGCCTCTGCTTGCTGTCAGTCCGGTGCTTACAGACCCCTGTATCTGTGTGCAGGAGAGACCGGGCTCCTCATCTCCCCGGTGACACCCACTTCTCCCTTCTTGGGGTACGTGGGCAGCCGGGAGCTCTCAGAGAAGAAGTTGCTAAGAGACGTTTTCCGAACGGGCGACTGTTACTTCAATACGGGCGACCTGATGATGCAGGACGACCTCGGCCTCATCTACTTCAGGGACAGGATGGGCGATACGTTCCGGTAAGTGCCAATCCCTACCCCTCATCTTACCCCCATCACTGGGCACTTATATCTATGTCTCCAGGTGGAAGGGGGAGAATGTCGCCACCACCGAGGTGTCCGAGATCATGAGCGGCCTGCAGTGCTTCCAGGAGGTCAACGTCTATGGGGTGCCGGTGCCAGGTAATCTGCCCCCCGCCCCACCACCAGCCGCACAGTGTATGGCATAGTGTATAATGCTGGTCTCCTCCTCCAGGGCAAGAAGGGCGCACAGGGATGGCGGCTGTCACCCTGCGCCCCGGGCACCAGATGGACCCAGATAAGGTTTTCTGTCATGTGGTGGATTTCCTGCCGCCCTATGCCCGCCCTCGATTCCTGAGAGTGATGGTAGGTATTGTACGACGACCCCTCCGCGGGGCGCTAACCATCTGTCTGCATACATCTCCAGCAATAATAGTAGATGATAGCAGGCGGGCGCTCTGCACGCTCATCTCCAGCACTGGCCTCTCTTATACTCGGCGGTGTCAGCATCGCTCTATGCGCTTCCTCCGCTACGTCCAGCCGCGTTCTCTGCTCCACCCGCTTCCTTATGGCTATGTCTATTTCCCTCTGGTACCCACACATTGCATCTGCTTCGCTCGCTTACTGACTGCCATGTTGGCTCCGGTTACCTCCACTCCACTGCCTCCGCTGCGCCCGCGGTGCGTCCGCTCTGCCTCCGCTGCGCCCGCGGTGCGTCCGCTCTGCCTCCGCTGCGCCCGCGGTGCGTCCGCTCTGCCTCCGCTGCGTCCGCTCTGCCTCCGCTGCGTCCGCTCTGCCTCCGCTGCGTCCGCTCTGCCTCCGCTGCGTCCGCTCTGCCTCCGCTGCGCCCGCTCTGCCTCCGCTGCGCCCGCTCTGCCTCCGCTGCGCCCGCTCTGCCTCCGCTGCGCCCGCTCTGCCTCCGCTGCGTCCGCTCTGCCTCCGCGCTGCGTCCGCTCTGCCTCCGCGCTGCGTCCGCTCTGCCTCCGCGCTGCGTCCGCTCTGCCTCCGCGCTGCGTCCGCTCTGCCTCCGCGCTGCGTCCGCTCTGCCTCCGCGCTGCGTCCGCTCTGCCTCCGCGCTGCGTCCGCTCTGCCTCCGCTGCGTCCGCTCTGCCTCCGCTGCGTCCGCTCTGCCTCCGCTGCGTCCGCGCTGCCTCCGCTGCGCCCGCGGTGCGTCCGCTCTGCCTCCGCTGCGTCCGCTCTGCCTCCGCTGCGTCCGCTCTGCCTCCGCTGCGTCCGCTCTGCCTCCGCTGCGTCCGCGCTGCCTCCGCTGCGCCCGCGGTGCGTCCGCTCTGCCTCCGCTGCGTCCGCGGTGCGTCCGCTCTGCCTCCGCTGCGTCCGCTCTGCCTCCGCTGCGCCCGCGCTGCGTCCGCTCTGCCTCCGCTGCGCCCGCGCTGCGTCCGCTCTGCCTCCGCTGCGTCCGCGCTGCGTCCGCTCTGCCTCCGCTGCGCCCGCGCTGCGTCCGCTCTGCCTCCGCTGCGCCCGCGCTGCGTCCGCGCTGCGTCCGCTCTGCGTCCGCTGCGCCCGCGCTGCGTCCGCTGCGTCCGCTCTGCCTCCGCTGCGTCCGCTCTGCCTCCGCTGCGCCCGCGCTGCGTCCGCGCTGCCTCCGCTGCGCCCGCGCTGCGTCCGCTCTGCCTCCGCTGCGCCCGCTCTGCCTCCGCTGCGCCCGCGCTGCCTCCGCTTACTTATGGCTGCGTTGGCTCCAGTTGTGCTGCCTCCGCCCGCTCACCTCCGGGGTTGGTACTTCCGGTCCATATGGTGCTGGCGTGTGCAGGTACTTGCCCTGTGAGCATTGTTGGTGTTGCCAATTTGCAGTTAATGATCCCATGTCCGTAATCTGCAGTATGAGATGGAGACCACCGGGACTTTCAAACAGCAGAAGCAGCGATTGGTGAAGGAAGGCTTCTCCCCGTCACACATTAAGGAGCCGCTGTACCTCCTGGATGAGGCTGCCCACACCTACCGCCTCCTCACGGAGGACCTCCACTCCCGCATCGTCACCTCTGACCTTAGACTGTAGCGCACCTGACCGCGGCTGTGTAAGGATCGCTCCCCTCTTGTCGCCTGGCCTTTCTAGCTGGAGCTGAGGAGGTCACGTAGCTCTGCCCCTACCCCAGTCGTGGCTTCACTGACCAGGGACTAGTTGTTTTTGGAAATGGCTGACAGCAGGGACCTTTGCGGAGCGCGTGAAGCGACAGTGCTTCTACCACGGTGCAGTCCTCACTGCAACCACCCTGATTTTTACTCCTAGAATTTCCTCTGTCCACAGCAACAACCATAAACTAATCATCTGACCGCAGACCCCGCGTGTCCTCCCGTGCTTGCTTTTCCAGGGTAATGGCTACACTTTGTATTCTCTTTTTTTTTTACTTTTTGTAACTTTTTTACTGCAGTAAACTTTCAATAAACGTTTCATATCATAGAATAAGTTTTCTGTCTGAGAAAGGGGTACAAAACCCCCCATAACTGCACCGATCCCACATTCCCAGCAGTGTAAGCATCCTTCTTATCTCAGCACACCTCGTATCTCCAGCATAAGATCACATAGACGGGGTGAACAGCAGTGTGAGCAGCCTCTTAGCTCAGAACCCCTGATAAGAAGAGGCTGCTCACACTGCTGTCCACCATGTCTCTCTAATGTAATGACGGAGATATCAGGGGTGCTGAGCTAAGAGGCTGCTCACACTGCTGTCCACCATGTCTATCTAATGTAATGATGGCGATATCAGGGGTGCTGAGGTGAGAAGAGGCTGCTCACACTGCTGTCCACCCTGTCTGTAATGTAATGCTGGAGATTTCAGGGGTGCTTAGTTAAGATCAGGATATCCACCGGGTGGCCATCTTCGTACACATATAGGGAGTAGGTGAAGTTTCTACTGCACATGCTCAGAGGCTCCTGTCTTATTGGAGGGTTACTCCCACTATGAATCACAGGTTGGTAGCTTAAAATCCTAAAATAAAGTTCTCAAAATATCATAAATGTTAGTTGCTCCAAATATCGCCCCCTCAAACCCACATGGTAGGTTTTGCCAACTTGGTTGCCCATGAATAGGCACTGGTCGCACACGCTCAGTAGGTACCGGCAATAATTCTGCGTTTTGCTTCCTTCTCTTACTGTGCAGGATGACTGCACCGTCCTCTCCAGGCAGAAGGGACAATGGTTTATACCTTGTTGAATGCAGGAATTTTTCCCCTTCTCCCATGACAGCACCACCTGAGAGAGGGTATCCGCCCACCAAGGACAGGAACCTACTGAATAAAAAGGCAGTACCTCTCCTCCGCATCAGTTTTTGGTTCCTGTCCCTGATGGGAGCCTCACCAGGTGGTACCTCACGTACCTGGATTATGGACGGTGCGGCCTGGAGGCCGTGGAAGCAGCAGATGGTCCCTGTTCCCAGCCCGTCTGGCTGCTGCCCGGGTCTGCGTGTGGGGAGGAGGTGCTGTTTTCCTTTGGATGCCTCCCCGCGTGCGCCGGGGCCTGCAGCCGGGTCTGCGCCTCGCAAAGATGAACTGAGCGCACCGGCCGGCAGGTCTTCCGGGCTGCGCACGTGGGGGTCGCGTCGCACCCTGTGACGGAGCGCGCCGGAAGTCCGGGCTGCGCACGCGCGGGGTGCTGACGCGTCCTATCACTGAGTGCGCCGGAAACCGGGTCTGCGCATGCGCGGGTGGGAAGCTGTCATCCCGCTGCAAGCGCGCCGGGTGCCGCTGGGCTGCGCACGCGCAGAGGCAGGTGGATCTGCGGGTAGCGCGCCAGCTGGCTAAAAGTTTAAAAAAAGAAAAAGATGAGCACGCTGCCGGAAGGGGAGGAGCCTAAAGGAGGTGGAGCCCTACTGCTTTTAAGGATGGGGAGCAATCAGGATGGCGGTGTCTGCATCCCCGCCATGATGAATGAGGAACCGCAGTCACCTGGGCAGCAGCTGTCACCGCCACAGGAAGTACAGCAGCAGCCACAGCCATCAAAGCAGCGCAAGCAGCTCAAACAAATGGAACGGAAATCTTCCCATAGACAAAGTCACAGCAGTGAGGGGCGTACGAGTTCCGGCAAGACTGGTCAGAAAAGACTTCGTCAGTCCACCTCCGCCAGATGGGAGCCCTCATGTGAACGGCAACCACCGCCTCCGGTACCCTAGTCTGAACGGCAGTGTGGTGAGTGATCTTCGTGAAAGTCTCACCTTGAATAATGTGTATCTCTATCTCTATCAACAGGGAGTGTGCTTTATGCAAAATCTGTCTTCCCACCTCCTATGCCAAAAACCTATGCTCAGACTGTATTCAGAAAACCATTGCAGAGGAGTCCCCCAGGTTTTCTTTAGAATTAAAGGATCTAATCCAGACAGAGGTCAGAGAGTCTTTAAGAGGCTTAACCTCACTCAAAAAGAAGAAGCAAAAACTAGTTTCTTCAGAATCAGTGGAGTCCCGTTTTACGAGAGAACTGCCTTCCTCCTCTAATCACTCCTCATCGTCATCGGAGTCTTCGGATGATGATGGGGGGGGGGGGGGGGCAAACCTTCTTTTTCGGTTGATAATACTGAGAGACTAGTTAAAGCCGTCAAAGGGACTATGGGTATTACCGATACCAAAGTGCCCAGAACAGTCCAGGATGTTATGTTCGGGGGCTTAGACCAAAGGAGGAGACGCTCATTTCCGGTCAATGACAGGATTAAATCTCTGATAGAAAGGGAATGGAAGAAACCGGAGAGGAAGGGTCAGCTGCCGTCATCCTCCAAGCGGAAGTACCCCTTTGAGGATGAGGATGCGGCTAAATGGGACAAAACCCCTAAGATTGACGTGGCCATTTCAAAATCTTCAAAAAAATCCACTCTGCCCTTTGAGGATTTAGGAGCCTTAAAAGACCCGCTGGATAAAAAAGCGGAGTCCTTCCTTAAGCAAACCTGGGAGTCGTCAGCAGGGGCCCTTAAACCGGCAGTAGCAGCGACCTGCACTGCTAGATCTATGATGATCTGGCTTCAACAATTGGATGACCAGATCAGGGGGAATGTGTCCAGGGAGAAAATTCTATCAGACCTTCCTCTTGTGCAGGGAGCGGCTGCATTCCTGGCAGATGCATCGGCAGATTCAGTTAGGCTGGCTGCCCGGTCTGCAAACCTCTCTAATGCAGCCCGTAGGGCGCTATGGCTCAAGAGCTGGCCAGGAGATGTGCAGTCAAAGTCTAAACTGTGCTCAATCCCTTGTGAGGGGGACTTCTTGTTTAGCAAAGGTCTAGATGACATCCTAGATAAAGCCGCAGACAAAAACATGGATTTCCCACGGTGTCTGGTTCCCGATTTAACAGTTCCTTTCGGAAGAGAAAATACAGCCGCAGTAAAGCTCCCAGAGACCAAGGTAGCTGGAAAGACCGAAAGCCGTATAGCAGAGGCTTCATGTTTTGGGGTCCCTCCTCCGAGAATAAGAAAGCCCCTAAGTGACAGTTCCCCCCCAGGTGGGAGGAAGATTGTCCCACTTCCTGCCTTCCTGGAAGAAAATTTCATCCAATTCTTGGATCTTAGGGATAATCAGGAGGGGGCTCACACTAGAGTTCAAGAGCAGGCCCAAGAACACTGTCAAAATATCAGCCCCCAGAGGTTTAGCGGAACAGATAGCCTTACAGCAGGAAGTTCTCTCTCTGCTCAGGAAAGGAGTTCTGGTGGAAACACCTGCACCCGAGCAAGGAAGAGGATTCTATTCGACCCTCTTCCTAATAAAGAAGCCGGACGGCTTCTTCAGGACCATTGCGAACTTAAAGAGACTGAACGACCATTTAATCTACAGGCCTTTCAAGATGGAAACAATAAAATCAGCCATAAAGATGTTATTTCCGGACTGTTTTATGTGCGTCCTCGATCTGAAGGACGCCTACTACTACGTCCCGATTTTGCCAGATCATCAACAGTTTCTAAGAGTAGCTGTACAATTCGGCAGGCACGTAAGGCATTTTCAGTTCGCAGCTCATCCCTTTGGCATTTCCATGGCGCCGAGAGTCTTCACAAAAATCATTCTGGAGGTCACAGCGCACTTGAGGGAAAGAGATATTTTAGTCATCCCTTATCTGGACGACTTCTTAGTAGTGGGCAGATCAAGTAAACTCTGTGCTCTAGCCCTGGCGGACGTCATGGCCAGTCTAAGACGCCTAGGTTGGCTGTTAAATCTGGAGAAGTCAAGGCTGGAACCAAAGAGGGTTCAGTCTTTCCTGGGTCTCATTCTGGACTCGGAAAACCAAACCTGTCTTCTGCCAGAGGAAAAGAAACTGAAGATCAGATCCCTAACATCTCAGATTGTCAGCAATCCGACCATCACCCTGAGGAGTGCAATGTCTCTGTTGGGTACAATGACGTCTTGCATTCCGGCGGTTCAGTGGGCCCAGCACCATTCCAGATGTCTTCAACAGGAGATTCTGGCAGCGGACAGGCGGCTCAAAGGTCGCCTGAATGGGAAAATATCTCTTCCAGATGTTGTGATCAACTCCCTGGACTGGTGGACATCTCCGGTCAACCTATCTTTGGGGGTTCCTTGGACCTTCCAGGTGTCGGATACAATTACAACAGACGCAAGTGCGGAAGGTTGGGGAGCTCACCTAAGGGATCGTTCTGTACAAGGCCTCTGGTCGGACAGCGAGACAAGCCTCTCTTCCAACATGAAAGAGCTGTTGGCAGCCAGAAACGCGCTAAAAGAATTCAGTTCTGTTCTTCAGGGTCCTCACGTCAGGATAATGTCAGACAACAGATCAACAGTCGCCTACATCAATCATCAGGGGGGTACCAGGTCTCTCCCTCTGATGTTAATAGCGGATCAGATCTTCAGGTTTGCCGAGAGTCGGCTGGTTACGCTCTCGGCACTGCATATAAAAGGGGAAGAGAACATAAAGGCCGATTTCTTGAGTCGTCACATCTTGAAACAAGGAGAGTGGGAGTTGAATCCAGCCGTTTTTCAGCAGATTGTGGCTCGGTGGGGACAGCCCCAGATAGATCTGTTTGCAAACAGACACAATCGGAAGACCGAAACCTTTTGCTCCCTGAATCCAAAAGAGGGGGCGTTTGCGGTGGACGCGCTGCAGATTCAGTGGGATTTCACTCTAGCTTATGCCTTTCCCCCTTTAGTACTGATCCCTACTATCCTGAGGAAGATCCGAGAGGAACGGGCGAGGGTTATATTGATCGCCCCGTTCTGGCCCAAGAGACCATGGTTCACTTGGATGAAGAGAATGTCCCAAGCAGATCCATGGGTTCTTCCGGACATCCCGGATCTCCTCAGGCAGGGCCCAGTCTGTCATCCCCAAAGAGCGGGCCTGCATTTGACGGCTTGGATTTTGAGAGGTCGCTATTGACTCAAAGGGGGTTTTCTCCAGATCTTGTTACTACCCTTCTAGCAAGTAGAAAGCCGATAACAACTAGAATCTATGGTAGAACCTGGGCTAAGTTCTTGTCTACCTCGGGTCAGTCTGCCAAAGGGAGGGTTCCTATTGAGGCCATACTAGAATTCCTCCAGAAGGGGTTAAACATGGGACTAGCCACCAGTACTCTTAAGGTACAGGTATCGGCTCTGGGGGCACTGTATAATTATGACTTGGCAGCAAATAGATGGATCATTAGATTTATTAAAGCCTGTCATAGATCCAGACCTATTCCTGTTCCAAGAATGCCTCCTTGGGACCTTAATTTAGTTCTGGAAGCATTAACCAAACCTCCCTTCGAGCCCTTAGAGAAGGTTTCAGAAAAAATCTTAACTTTAAAGACTGCGCTATTGGTGGCCCTGACATCAGCTCGTAGAGTCAGTGACTTACACGCACTATCCGTTAACCATCCATTCACTCAAGTATGTATGGATAGAGTAATCTTAAGACCAGACCCCGGCCTATCTTCCAAAGGTAGCCTCCAAGTTCCATAGGACGCAAGTAATCACTCTCCCTTCCTTCTATCCTAATCCTAGGGATTCTGAGGAATATAAGCTTCACACCTTAGATGTTAGGAGGGTGTTAGTCCAGTATTTGGAAGTGACAAAAGCCTGGAGAAAGAGTGACGCTTTATTTATATCCTTTCAGGGGGCTAGGAAAGGACTTAAGGTTACAAGGGGGACCATAGCTAGATGGGTCAGGGATACTATTACCTTAGCCTACTCTTCTAGCAATCTGCCGGTTCCTGAGAACCTGAAGGCCCATTCCACCAGAGCGGTAGCTGCTTCCTGGGCTGAGAAGGCGGATGTGCCCATCGACATTATATGTAAGGCGGCAACTTGGTCATCCCCTGCTACATTTTACAAACATTACCGTCTTGACCTTTCCTCTTCTACTGATCTGTCCTTTGGTAGAAGGGTGTTGCAAGCGGTGATCCCTCCCTCTGGTATTTAATCTCTATAAATCTCTCAGGTGGTGCTGTCATGGGAGAAGGGGAAAAGATCCTAGTTACTTACCGGTAACTGGATTTTACAGAGCCCATGACAGCACCCTATTAATTCCCTCCCCTTTATCACTGTGGTGTGCACTTTTTTTAAGGTGTTTAGTACATATGTTGAGGTGGTGGTTATGTATTAACCTGTCGTCGGAGGCCCTCTCATGCTCTGAAACAAAAAACTGATGCGGAGGAGAGGTACCGCCTTTTTATTCAGTAGGTTCCTGTCCTTGGTGGGCGGATACCCTCTCTCAGGTGGTGCTGTCATGGGCTCTGTAAAATCCCGTTACCGGTAAGTAACTAGGATCTTTTCTAGCCATAATTGTTATAAAGGGCACAGCCGACCTTTATGTACAACTGTCTGAACGAGAAACTGCTGGAGATATCAGGGGTGATGAGCTAAGAAGAGGCTGCTCACACTGCTGTCCACCCTGTCTATCTAATGTAATGATGGAGATATCAGGGGTGCTGAGGTAAGAAGAGGCTGCTCACACTGCTGTCCACCATGTCTATCTAATGTAATGACGGAGATATCAGGGGTGATGAGCTAAGAAGAGGCTTCTCACACTGCTGTCCACCCTGTCTATCTAATGTAATGACGGAGATATCAGGGGTGCTGAGCTAAGAAGAAGCTGCTCACACTGCTGTCCACCATGTCTAATGTAATGCTGGAGATATCAGGGGTGCTGAGCTAAGAAGAGGCTGCTCACACTGCTGTCCACCCTGTCTATCTAATGTAATGATGGAGATATCAGGAGTGCTGAGCTAAGAAGAGGCTGCTCACACTGCTGTCCACCCTGTCTATCTAATGTAATGATGGAGATATCAGGGGTGCTGAGCTAAGAAGAGGCTGCTCACACTGCTGTCCACCCTGTCTATCTAATGTAATGATGGAGATATCAGGGGTGCTGAGGTAAGAAGAGGCTGCTCACACTGCTGTCCACCCTGTCTGTCTAATGTAATGATGGAGATATCAGGGGTGTACAACTGTCTGAACAAGAAACTGTTGCACATATCAGCCAATCAGAGTTTAGCTTTAGCTGTGGTAAAATAAAAGCTGCACTATGATTGGTTGCTATAGGAAACAAAGACCGGTTTTGGAGACAGGAGTGGAGAAAAGGGGAATATAGGTGAAACATGTAGAGAATGGAATCCATTAATAGGTTAGTTGCAAGCTTCGATCTGAAAGCAGGGTTGGGTTACTTTAAAAATAAACATTAAAATTCTGTCAGCCTCTTTAATAGTCTATGGAGAAGGCGGAGCTTGCTACTGCACATGCTCGGGCATTTGTGCCATTAATCTATGGAGAAGGCGGAGCTTGCTACTGCACATGCTCTGGCACTTGTGCCATTAATCTATGGAGAGGGCGGAGCTTTTTGCTGCACATGCTCGGGCACTTGTGCCATTAATCTATGGAGAAGGCGGAGCTTTTTGCTGCACATGCTCGGGCACTTGTGCCATTAATCTATGGAGAAGGCGGAGCTTTTTTCTGCACACGCTCGGGCATTTGTGCCATTAATCTATGGAGAAGGCGGAGCTTGCTACTGCACATGCTCGGGCACTTGTGCCATTAATCTATGGAGAAGGCGGAGCTTTTTGCTGCACATGCTCGGGCACTTGTGCCATTAATCTATGGAGAAGGCGGAGCTTGCTACTGCACATGCTCGGGCACTTGTGCCATTAATCTATGGAGAAGGCGGAGCTTGCTACTGCACATGCTCGGGCACTTGTGCCATTAATCTATGGAGAAGGCGGAGCTTTTTGCTGCTCATGCTCGGGCACTTGTGCCATTAATCTATGGAGAAGGCGGAGCTTTTTGCTGCACATGCTCGGGCACTTGTGCCATTAATCTATGGAGAAGGCGGAGCTTTTTGCTGCACATGCTCGGGCACTTGTGCCATTAATCTATGGAGAAAACAGAGCTTTTTGCTGCCCATGCTCGGGCACTTGTGCCATTAATCTATGGAGACGGCGGAGCTTTTTGCTGCACATGCTCGGGCACTTGTGCCATTAATCTATGGAGAAGGCGGAGCTTTTTGCTGCCCATGCTCGGGCACTTGTGCCATTAATCTATGGAGACGGCGGAGGTTTTTGCTGCACATGCTCGGGCACTTGTGCCATTAATCTATGGAGAAGGCGGAGCTTGCTACTGCACATGCTCGGGCACTTGTGCCATTAATCAATGGAGAAGGCGGAGCTTTTTGCTGCCCATGCTCGGGCACTTGTGCCATTAATCTATGGAGACGGCAGAGCTTTTTGCTGCACATGCTCGGGCACTTGTGCCATTAATCTATGGAGAAGGCGGAGCTTTTTGCTGCACATGCTCGTGCACTTGTGTTATTAATCTATGGAGAAGGCGGACCTTGCTACTGCACATGCTCGGGCACTTGTGCCATTAATCTATGGAGAAGGCGGAGCTTGCTACTGCACACGCTCAGGCACTTGTGCCATTAATCTATGGAGAAGGTGGAGCTTTTTGCTGCACACGCTCGGGCACTTGTGCCATTAATCTATGGAGAAGGCGGAGCTTTTTGCTGCACACGCTTGGGCATTTGTGCCATTAATCTATGGCAAAGGCGGAGCTTGCTACTGCACATGCTCGGGCACTTGTGCCATTAATCTATGGAGAAGGCGAAGCTTGCTACTGCACATGCTCGGGCACTTGTGCCATTAATCTATGGAGAAGGCGGAGCTTTTTGCGGCTCATGCTCGGGCACTTGTGCCATTAATCTATGGAGAAGGCGGAGCTTTTTGCTGCACATGCTCGGGCACTTGTGCCATTAATCTATGGAGAAGGCGGAGCTTTTTACTGCACATGCTCGGGCACCTGTGCCATTAATCTATGGAGAAGGCGGAGTTTGCTGTTGCACATGCTCGGGCACTTGTGCCATTAATCTATGGAGAAGACGGAGATTGCTACTGCACATGCTCGGGCACTTGTGCCATTAATCTATGGAGAAGGCGGAGCTTGCTGTTGCACATGCTCGGACACTTGTGCCATTAATCTATGGAGAAGGCGGAGCTTTTTGCTGCTCATGCTCGGGCACTTGTGCCATTAATCTATGGAGAAGGCGGAGCTTTTTGCTGCACATGCTCGGGCATTTGTGCCATTAATCTATGGAGAAGGCCGAGGTTTTTGCTGCACATGCTCGGGCACTTGTGCCATTAATCTATGGAGAAGGCGGAGGTTGCTGTTGCACATGCTCGGGCACTTGTGTCATTAATCTATGGAGAAGGCGGAGCTTGCTGTTGCACATGCTCGGGCACTTGTGCCATTAGTCTATGGAGAAGGCGGAGCTTGCTACTGCACATGCTCGGGCACTTGTGCCATTAATCTATGGAGAAGGCGGAGCTTTTTGCTGCTCATGCTCGGGCACTTGTGCCATTAATCTATGGAGACGGCGGAGCTTTTTGCTGCACATACTCGGGCACTTGTGCCATTAATCTATGGAGAAGGCGGAGCTTTTTGCTGCACACGCTCGGGCACTTGTGCCATTAATCTATGGAGAAGGCGGAGCTTTTTGCTGCACACGCTCGGGCACTTGTGCCATTAATCTATGGAGAAGGCGGAGCTTTTTGCTGCACACGCTCGGGCACTTGTGCCATTAATCTATGGAGAAGGCGGAGCTTTTTGCTGCACACGCTCGGGCACTTGTGCCATTAATCTATGGAGAAGGCGGAGCTTTTTGCTGCACACACTCGGGTATTTGTGACATTAATCTATGGAGAAGGCGGAGCTTTTTGCTGCACACGCTCGGGCACTTGTGCCATTAATCTATGGAGAAGGCGGAGCTTTTTGCTGCACATGCTCGGGCACTTGTGCCATTAATCTATGGAGAAGGCGGAGCTTGCTGTTGCACATGCTCGGGCACTTGTGCCATTAATCTATGGAGAAGGCGGAGCTTGCTGTTGCACATGCTCGGGCACCTGTGCCATTAATCTATGGAGAAGGCGGAGCTTGCTGCTGCACATGCTCGGGCACTTGTGCCATTAATCTATGGAGAAGGCGGAGCTTTTTGCTTCACATGCTCGGGCACTTGTGCCATTAATCTATGGAGAAGGCGGAGCTTTTTGCTGCACATGCTCGGGCATTTGTGCCATTAATCTATGGAGAAGGCCGAGGTTTTTGCTGCACATGCTCGGGCACTTGTGCCATTAATCTATGGAGAAGGCGGAGGTTGCTGTTGCACATGCTCGGGCACTTGTGTCATTAATCTATGGAGAAGGCGGAGCTTGCTGTTGCACATGCTCGGGCACTTGTGCCATTAGTCTATGGAGAAGGCGGAGCTTGCTACTGCACATGCTCGGGCACTTGTGCCATTAATCTATGGAGAAGGCGGAGCTTTTTGCTGCTCATGCTCGGGCACTTGTGCCATTAATCTATGGAGAAGGCGGAGCTTTTTGCTGCACACGCTCGGGCACTTGTGCCATTAATCTATGGAGAAGGCGGAGCTTTTTGCTGCACACGCTCGGGCACTTGTGCCATTAATCTATGGAGAAGGCGGAGCTTTTTGCTGCACACGCTCGGGCACTTGTGCCATTAATCTATGGAGAAGGCGGAGCTTTTTGCTGCACACGCTCGGGTATTTGTGCCATTAATCTATGGAGAAGGCGGAGCTTTTTGCTGCACACGCTCTGGCACTTGTGCCATTAATCTATGGAGAAGGCGGAGCTTTTTGCTGCACACGCTCGGGCACTTGTGCCATTAATCTATGGAGAAGGCGGAGCTTTTTGCTGCACATGCTCGGGCACTTGTGCCATTAATCTATGGAGAAGGCGGAGCTTGCTGTTGCACATGCTCGGGCACTTGTGCCATTAATCTATGGAGAAGGCGGAGCTTGCTGTTGCACATGCTCGGGCACCTGTGCCATTAATCTATGGAGAAGGCGGAGCTTGCTGCTGCACATGCTCGGGCACTTGTGCCATTAATCTATGGAGAAGGCGGAGCTTTTTGCTTCACATGCTCGGGCACTTGTGCCATTAATCTATGGAGAAGGCGGAGCTTTTTGCTGCACATGCTCGGGCATTTGTGCCATTAATCTATGGAGAAGGCCGAGGTTTTTGCTGCACATGCTCGGGCACTTGTGCCATTAATCTATGGAGAAGGCGGAGGTTGCTGTTGCACATGCTCGGGCACTTGTGTCATTAATCTATGGAGAAGGCGGAGCTTGCTGTTGCACATGCTCGGGCACTTGTGCCATTAGTCTATGGAGAAGGCGGAGCTTGATACTGCACATGCTCGGGCACTTGTGCCATTAATCTATGGAGAAGGCGGAGCTTTTTGCTGCTCATGCTCGGGCACTTGTGCCATTAATCTATGGAGACGGCGGAGCTTTTTGCTGCACATACTCGGGCACTTGTGCCATTAATCTATGGAGAAGGCGGAGCTTTTTGCTGCACACGCTCGGGCACTTGTGCCATTAATCTATGGAGAAGGCGGAGCTTTTTGCTGCACACGCTCGGGCACTTGTGCCATTAATCTATGGAGAAGGCGGAGCTTTTTGCTGCACACGCTCGGGCACTTGTGCCATTAATCTATGGAGAAGGCGGAGCTTTTTGCTGCACACGCTCGGGTATTTGTGACATTAATCTATGGAGAAGGCGGAGCTTTTTGCTGCACACGCTCGGGCACTTGTGCCATTAATCTATGGAGAAGGCGGAGCTTTTTGCTGCACACGCTCTGGCACTTGTGCCATTAATCTATGGAGAAGGCGGAGCTTTTTGCTGCACACGCTCGGGCACTTGTGCCATTAATCTATGGAGAAGGCGGAGCTTTTTGCTGCACATGCTCGGACACTTGTGCCATTAATCTATGGAGAAGGCGGAGCTTTTTGCTGCCCATGCTCAGGCACTTGTGCCATTAATCTATGGAGAAGGCGGAGCTTTTTGCTGCCCATGCTCGGGCACTTGTGCCATTAATCTATGGAGACGGCGTAGCTTTTTGCTGCACATGCTCGGGCACTTGTGCCATTAACCTATGGAGAAGGCGGAGCTTTTTGCTGCACATGCTCGGGCACTTGTGCCATTAATCTATGGAGAAGGCGGAGCTTGCTATTGCACATGCTCGGGCACTTGTGCCATTAATCTATGGAGAAGGCGGAGCTTGCTACTTCACATGCTCGGGCACTTGTGCCATTAATCTATGGAGAAGGCGGAGCTTTTTGCTGCTCATGCTCGGGCACTTGTGCCATTAATCTATGGAGAAGGCGGAGCTTTTTGCTGCACACGCTCGGGCACTTGTGCCATTAATCTATGGAGAAGGCGGAGCTTTTTGCTGCACATTCTCGGGCACTTGTGCCATTAATCTATGGAGAAGGCGGAGCTTTTTGCTGCACACGCTCGGGCATTTGTGCCATTAATCTATGGAGAAGGCGGAGCTTGATACTGCACATGCTCGGGCACTTGTGCCATTAATCTAAGGAGAAGGCGGAGCTTGCTACTGCACATGCTCGGCACTTGTGCCATTAATCTATGGAGAAGGCGGAGCTTTTTGCTGCTCATGCTCGGGCACTTGTGCCATTAATCTATGGAGAAGGAGGACCTTTTTGCTGCACATGCTCGGGCACTTGTGCCATTAATCTATGGAGAAGGCGGAGCTTTTTGCTGCCCATGCTCGGGCACTTGTGCCATTAATTTATGGAGAAGGCGGAGCTTTTTGCTGCCCATGCTCGGGCACTTGTGCCATTAATCTATGGAAAAGGCGGAGCTTTTTGCTGCACATGCTCGGGCACTTGTGCCATTAATCTATGGAGAAGGCGGAGCTTGCTACTGCACATGCTCGGGCACTTGTGCCATTAATCTATGGAGAAGTCGGAGCTTGCTACTGCACATGCTCGGGCACTTGTGCCATTAATCTATGGAGAAGGCGGAGCTTTTTGCTGCTCATGCTCGGGCACTTGTGCCATTAATCTATGGAGAAGGCGGAGCATTTTGCTGCACATGCTCGGGCACTTGTGCCATTAATCTATGAAGAAGGCGGAGCTTGCTACTGCACATGCTCGGGCACTTGTGCCATTAATCAATGGAGAAAACAGAGCTTTTTGCTGCACATGCTCGGGCACTTGTGCCATTAATCAATGGAGAAGGCGGAACTTTTTGCTGCACATGCTCGGGCACTTGTGCCATTAATCAATGGAGAAGGCGGAGCTTTTTGCTGCCCATGCTCGGGCACTTGTGCCATTAATCTATGGAGAAAACAGAGCTTTTTGCTGCCCATGCTCGGGCACTTGTGCCATTAATCTATGGAGACGGCGGAGCATTTTGCTGCACATGCTCGGGCACTTGTGCCATTAATCTATGGAGAAGGCGGAGCTTTTTGCTGCACATGCTCGGGCACTTGTGCCATTAATCTATGGAGAAGGCGGAGCTTGCTACTGCACATGCTCGGGCACTTGTGCCATTAATCTATGGAGAAGGCGGAGCTTTTTGCTGCACATACTCGGGCACTTGTGCCATTAATCTATGGAGAAGGCGGAGCTTTTTGCTGCACACGCTCGGGCATTTGTGCCATTAATCTATGGCGAAGGCGGAGCTTCTTACTGCACATGCTCGGGCACTTGTGCCATTAATCTATGGAGAAGGCGGAGCTTGCTACTCCACATGCTCGGGCACTTGTGCCATTAATCTATGGAGAAGGCGGAGCTTGCTACTGCACATGCTCAGGCACTTGTGCCATTAATCTATGGAGAAGGCGGAGCTTTTTGCTGCTCATGCTCGGGCACTTGTGCCATTAATCTATGGAGAAGGCGGAGCTTTTTGCTGCACATGCTCGGGCACTTGTGCCATTAATCTATGGAGAAGGCGGAGCTTTTTGCTGCACATGCTCGGACACTTGTGCCATTAATCTATGGAGAAGGCGGAGCTTGCTGTTGCACATGCTCGGGCACTTGTGCCATTATTCTATGGAGAAGGCGGAGCTTGCTGTTGCACATGCTCGGGCACTTGTGCCATTAATCTATGGAGAAGGCGGAGCTTTTTGCTGCTCATGCTCGGGCACTTGTGCCATTAATCTATGGAGAAGACGGAGCTTGCTACTGCACATGCTCGGGCACTTGTGCCATTAATCTATGGAGAAGGTGGAGCTTGCTGTTGCACATGCTCGGGCACTTGTGTCATTAATCTATGGAGAAGGCGGAGCTTTTTGCTGCTCATGCTCGGGCACTTGTGCCATTAATCTATGGAGACGGCGGAGCTTTTTGCTGCACATGCTCGGGCACTTGTGCCATTAATCTATGGAGAAGGCGGAGCTTTTTGCTGCACATGCTCGGGCACTTGTGCCATTAATCTATGGAGAAGGCGGAGCTTTTTGCTGCACACGCTCGGGCACTTGTGCCATTAATCTATGGAGAAGACGGAGCTTTTTGCTGCACACGCTCGGGCACTTGTGCCATTAATCTATGGAGAAGGCGGAGCTTTTTGCTGCACACGCTCGGGCACTTGTGCCATTAATCTATGGAGAAGGCGGAGCTTTTTGCTGCACATGCTCGGGCACTTGTGCCATTAATCTATGGAGAAGGCGGAGCTTTTTGCTGCCCATGCTCGGGCACTTGTGCCATTAATCTATGGAGAAAACGAAGCTTTTTGCTGCCCATGCTCGGGCACTTGTGCCATTAATCTATGGAGACGGCGGAGCTTTTTGCTGCACATGCTCGGGCACTTGTGCCATTAATCTATGAAGAAGGCGGAGCTTGCTACTGCACATGCTCGGGCACTTGTGCCATTAATCTATGGAGAAGGCGGAGCTTTTTTCTGCTCATGCTCGGGCACTTGTGCCATTAATCTATGGAGAAGGCAGAGCTTTTTGCTGCCCATGCTCGGGCACTTGTGCCATTAATCTATGGAGAAGGCGGAGCTTTTTGCTGCCCATGCTCGGGCACTTGTGCCATTAATCTATGGAGAAAACGAAGCTTTTTGCTGCCCATGCTCGGGCACTTGTGCCATTAATCTATGGAGACGGCGGAGCTTTTTGCTGCACATGCTCGGGCACTTGTGCCATTAATCTATGAAGAAGGCGGAGCTTGCTACTGCACATGCTCGGGCACTTGTGCCATTAATCTATGGAGAAGGCGGAGCTTTTTTCTGCTCATGCTCGGGCACTTGTGCCATTAATCTATGGAGAAGGCAGAGCTTTTTGCTGCCCATGCTCGGGCACTTGTGCCATTAATTTATGGAGAAGGCGGAGCTTTTTGCTGCACACGCTCGGGCACTTGTGCCATTAATCTATGGAGAAGGCGGAGCTTTTTGCTGCACATTCTCGGGCACTTGTGCCATTAATCTATGGAGAAGGCGGAGCTTTTTGCTGCACACGCTCGGGCATTTGTGCCATTAATCTATGGAGAAGGCGGAGCTTGATACTGCACATGCTCGGGCACTTGTGCCATTAATCTAAGGAGAAGGCGGAGCTTGCTACTGCACATGCTCGGCACTTGTGCCATTAATCTATGGAGAAGGCGGAGCTTTTTGCTGCTCATGCTCGGGCACTTGTGCCATTAATCTATGGAGAAGGAGGACCTTTTTGCTGCACATGCTCGGGCACTTGTGCCATTAATCTATGGAGAAGGCGGAGCTTTTTGCTGCCCATGCTCGGGCACTTGTGCCATTAATTTATGGAGAAGGCGGAGCTTTTTGCTGCCCATGCTCGGGCACTTGTGCCATTAATCTATGGAAAAGGCGGAGCTTTTTGCTGCACATGCTCGGGCACTTGTGCCATTAATCTATGGAGAAGGCGGAGCTTGCTACTGCACATGCTCGGGCACTTGTGCCATTAATCTATGGAGAAGTCGGAGCTTGCTACTGCACATGCTCGGGCACTTGTGCCATTAATCTATGGAGAAGGCGGAGCTTTTTGCTGCTCATGCTCGGGC
The DNA here is from genome assembly GCF_046119375.1 of Phyllobates terribilis. Taxonomy (NCBI): domain Eukaryota; kingdom Metazoa; phylum Chordata; class Amphibia; order Anura; family Dendrobatidae; genus Phyllobates; species Phyllobates terribilis. Next base: position 10,522,230 of record NW_027362766.1, on the reverse strand, counting down.
ACTTGTGCCATTAATCTATGGAGAAGGCGGAGCATTTTGCTGCACATGCTCGGGCACTTGTGCCATTAATCTATGAAGAAGGCGGAGCTTGCTACTGCACATGCTCGGGCACTTGTGCCATTAATCAATGGAGAAGGCGGAGCTTTTTGCTGCCCATGCTCGGGCACTTGTGCCATTAATCAATGGAGAAGGCGGAACTTTTTGCTGCACATGCTCGGGCACTTGTGCCATTAATCAATGGAGAAGGCGGAGCTTTTTGCTGCCCATGCTCGGGCACTTGTGCCATTAATCTATGGAGAAAACAGAGCTTTTTGCTGCCCATGCTCGGGCACTTGTGCCATTAATCTATGGAGACGGCGGAGCATTTTGCTGCACATGCTCGGGCACTTGTGCCATTAATCTATGGAGAAGGCGGAGCTTTTTGCTGCACATGCTCGGGCACTTGTGCCATTAATCTATGGAGAAGGCGGAGCTTGCTACTGCACATGCTCGGGCACTTGTGCCATTAATCTATGGAGAAGGCGGAGCTTTTTGCTGCACATACTCGGGCACTTGTGCCATTAATCTATGGAGAAGGCGGAGCTTTTTGCTGCACACGCTCGGGCATTTGTGCCATTAATCTATGGCGAAGGCGGAGCTTCTTACTGCACATGCTCGGGCACTTGTGCCATTAATCTATGGAGAAGGCGGAGCTTGCTACTCCACATGCTCGGGCACTTGTGCCATTAATCTATGGAGAAGGCGGAGCTTGCTACTGCACATGCTCAGGCACTTGTGCCATTAATCTATGGAGAAGGCGGAGCTTTTTGCTGCTCATGCTCGGGCACTTGTGCCATTAATCTATGGAGAAGGCGGAGCTTTTTGCTGCACATGCTCGGGCACTTGTGCCATTAATCTATGGAGAAGGCGGAGCTTTTTGCTGCACATGCTCGGACACTTGTGCCATTAATCTATGGAGAAGGCGGAGCTTGCTGTTGCACATGCTCGGGCACTTGTGCCATTATTCTATGGAGAAGGCGGAGCTTGCTGTTGCACATGCTCGGGCACTTGTGCCATTAATCTATGGAGAAGGCGGAGCTTTTTGCTGCTCATGCTCGGGCACTTGTGCCATTAATCTATGGAGAAGACGGAGCTTGCTACTGCACATGCTCGGGCACTTGTGCCATTAATCTATGGAGAAGGTGGAGCTTGCTGTTGCACATGCTCGGGCACTTGTGTCATTAATCTATGGAGAAGGCGGAGCTTTTTGCTGCTCATGCTCGGGCACTTGTGCCATTAATCTATGGAGACGGCGGAGCTTTTTGCTGCACATGCTCGGGCACTTGTGCCATTAATCTATGGAGAAGGCGGAGCTTTTTGCTGCACACGCTCGGGCACTTGTGCCATTAATCTATGGAGAAGGCGGAGCTTTTTGCTGCACACGCTCGGGCACTTGTGCCATTAATCTATGGAGAAGGCGGAGCTTTTTGCTGCACATGCTCGGGCACTTGTGCCATTAATCTATGGAGAAGGCGGAGCTTTTTGCTGCCCATGCTCGGGCACTTGTGCCATTAATCTATGGAGAAAACGAAGCTTTTTGCTGCCCATGCTCGGGCACTTGTGCCATTAATCTATGGAGACGGCGGAGCTTTTTGCTGCACATGCTCGGGCACTTGTGCCATTAATCTATGAAGAAGGCGGAGCTTGCTACTGCACATGCTCGGGCACTTGTGCCATTAATCTATGGAGAAGGCGGAGCTTTTTTCTGCTCATGCTCGGGCACTTGTGCCATTAATCTATGGAGAAGGCAGAGCTTTTTGCTGCACATTCTCGGGCACTTGTGCCATTAATCTATGGAGAAGGCGGAGCTTTTTGCTGCACACGCTCGGGCATTTGTGCCATTAATCTATGGAGAAGGCGAAGCTTGCTACTGCACATGCTCGTGCACTTGTGCCATTAATCTATGGAGAAGGCGGAGCTTGCTACTGCACATGCTCGGGCACTTGTGCCATTAATCTATGGAGAAGGCGGAGCTTTTTGCTGCACACGCTCGGGCATTTGTGCCATTAATCTATGGAGAAGGCGGAGCTTGCTACTGCACATGCTTGGGCACTTGTGCCATTAATCTATGGAGAAGGCGGAGCTTGCTACTGCACATGCTCGGCACTTGTGCCATTAATCTATGGAGAAGGCGGAGCTTTTTGCTGCTCATGCTCGGGCACTTGTGCCATTAATCTATGGAGAAGGAGGAGCTTTTTGCTGCACATGCTCGGGCACTTGTGCCATTAATCTATGGAGAAGGTGGAGCTTTTTGCTGCACATGCTCTGGCACTTGTGCCCTTAATCTATGGAGAAGGCGGAGCTTTTTGCTGCCCATGCTCGGGCACTTGTGCCATTAATCTATGGAGAAGGCGGAGCTTTTTGCTGCCCATGCTCGGGCACTTGTGCCATTAATCTATGGAGAAGGCGGAGCTTTTTGCTGCCCATGCTCGGGCACTTGTGCCATTAATCTATGGAGAAGGCTGAGCGTTTTGCTGCCCATGCTCGGGCACTTGTGCCATTAATCTATGGAGAAGGCTGAGCGTTTTGCTGCCCATGCTCGGGCACTTGTGCCATTAATCTATGGAGAAGGCGGAGCTTGCTACTGCATTCTCGGGCACTTGTGCCATTAATCTATGGAGAAGGCGGAGCTTTTTGCTGCCCATGCTCGGGCACTTTTGCCATTAATCTATGGAGACGGCGGAGCTTTTTGCTGCACATGCTCGGGCACTTGTGCCATTAATCTATGGAGAAGGCGGAGCTTTTTGCTGCACATGCTCGGGCACTTGTGCCATTAATCTATGGAGAAGGTGGAGCTTTTTGCTGCACATGCTCGGGCATTTGTGCCATTAATCTATGGAGAAGGCGGAGCTTTTTGCTGCACATGCTCGGGCATTTGTACCATTAATCTATGGAGAAGGCGGAGCTTTTTGCTGCACACGCTCTGGCACTTGTGTCATTAATCTATGGAGAAGGCGGAGCTTTTTGCTGCACACGCTCGGGCACTTGTGCCATTAATCTATGGAGAAGGCGGAGCTTTTTGCTGCTCATGCTCGGGCACTTGTGCCATTAATCTATGGAGAAGGAGGAGCTTTTTGCTGCACATGCTCGGGCACTTGTGCCATTAATCTATGGAGAAGGTGGAGCTTTTTGCTGCACATGCTCTGGCACTTGTGCCCTTAATCTATGGAGAAGGCGGAGCTTTTTGCTGCCCATGCTCGGGCACTTGTGCCATTAATCTATGGAGAAGGCGGAGCTTTTTGCTGCCCATGCTCGGGCACTTGTGCCATTAATCTATGGAGAAGGCGGAGCTTTTTGCTGCCCATGCTCGGGCACTTGTGCCATTAATCTATGGAGAAGGCTGAGCGTTTTGCTGCCCATGCTCGGGCACTTGTGCCATTAATCTATGGAGAAGGCTGAGCGTTTTGCTGCCCATGCTCGGGCACTTGTGCCATTAATCTATGGAGAAGGCGGAGCTTGCTACTGCATTCTCGGGCACTTGTGCCATTAATCTATGGAGAAGGCGGAGCTTTTTGCTGCCCATGCTCGGGCACTTTTGCCATTAATCTATGGAGACGGCGGAGCTTTTTGCTGCACATGCTCGGGCACTTGTGCCATTAATCTATGGAGAAGGCGGAGCTTTTTGCTGCACATGCTCGGGCACTTGTGCCATTAATCTATGGAGAAGGTGGAGCTTTTTGCTGCACATGCTCGGGCATTTGTGCCATTAATCTATGGAGAAGGCGGAGCTTTTTGCTGCACATGCTCGGGCATTTGTACCATTAATCTATGGAGAAGGCGGAGCTTTTTGCTGCACACGCTCTGGCACTTGTGTCATTAATCTATGGAGAAGGCGGAGCTTTTTGCTGCACACGCTCGGGCACTTGTGCCATTAATCTATGGAGAAGGCGGAGCTTTTTGCTGCACACGCTCGGGCACTTGTGCCATTAATCTATGGAGAAGGCGGAGCTTTTTGCTGCACACGCTCGGGCATTTGTGCCATTAATCTATGGAGAAGGCGGAGCTTTTTGCTGCACACGCTCGGGCACTTGTGCCATTAATCTATGGAGAAGGCGGAGCTTTTTGCTGCACACGCTCGGGCACTTGTGCCATTAATCTATGGAGAAGGCGGAGCTTTTTGCTGCACACGCTCGGGCATTTGTGCCATTAATCTAAGGAGAAGGCGGAGCTTTTTGCTGCACATGCTCTGGCACTTGTGTCATTAATCTATGGAGAAGGCGGAGCTTTTTGCTGCACATGCTCGGACACTTGTGCCATTAATCTATGGAGAAGGCGGAGCTTTTTGCTGCACATGCTCGGGCACTTGTGCCATTAATCTATGGAGAAGGCGGAGCTTGCTACTGCACATGCTCGGGCACTTGTGCCATTAATCTATGGAGAAGGCGGAGCTTGCTACTGCACATGCTCGGGCACTTGTGCCATTAATCTATGGAGAAGGCGGAGCTTGCTACTGCACATGCTCGGGCACTTGTGCCATTAATCTATGGAGAAGGCGGAGCTTTTTGCTGCACATGCTCGGGCACTTGTGCCATTAATCTATGGAGAAAACAGAGCTTTTTGCTGCCCATGCTCGGGCACTTGTGCCATTAATCTATGGAGACGGCGGAGGTTTTTGCTGCACATGCTCGGGCACTTGTGCCATTAATCTATGGAGAAGGCGGAGCTTGCTACTGCACATGCTCGGGCACTTGTGCCATTAATCTATGGAGAAGGCGGAGCTTTTTGCTGCACGTGCACGGGCACTTGTGCCATTAATCTATGGAGAAGGCGGAGCTTTTTGCTGCACATGCTCGGGCACTTGTGCCATTAATCTATGGAGAAGGCGGAGCTTTTTGCTGCACATGCTCGGGCACTTGTGCCATTAATCTATGGAGAAAACAGAGCTTTTTGCTGCCCATGCTCGGGCACTTGTGCCATTAATCTATGGAGACGGCGGAGGTTTTTGCTGCACATGCTCGGGCACTTGTGCCATTAATCTATGGAGAAGGCGGAGCTTGCTACTGCACATGCTCGGGCACTTGTGCCATTAATCTATGGAGAAAGCGAAGCTTTTTGCTGCACGTGCTCGGGCACTTGTGCCATTAATCTATGGATAAGGCGGAGCTTTTTGCTGCACATGCTCGGGCACTTGTGCCATTAATCTATGGAGAATGCGGAGCTTTTTGCTGCACCTGCTCGGGCACTTGTGCCATTAATCTATGGAGACAGCGGAGCTTTTTGCTGCACATGCTCGGCACTTGTGCCATTAATTTATGGAGAAGGCGGAGCTTTTTGCTGCACATGCTCGGGCATTGTGCCATTAATCTATGGAGAAGGCGGAGCTTTTTGCTGCCCATGCTCGGGCACTTGTGCCATTAATCTATGGAGACGGCGGAGCTTTTTGCTGCACATGCTCGGGCACTTGTGCCATTAATCTATGGAGAAGGCGGAGCTTTTTGCTGCACATGCTCGGGCACTTGTGCCATTAATCTATGGAGAAGGCGGAGCTTTTTCCTGCCCATGCTCGGGCACTTGTGCCATTAATCTATGGAGAAGGCGGAGCGTTTTGCTGCCCATGCTCGGGCACTTGTGCCATTAATCTATGGAGAAGGCGGAGCTTTTTGCTGCACATGCTCGGACACTTGTGCCATTAATCTCTGGAGAAGGCGGAGCTTGCTACTGCACATGCTCGGGCACTTGTGCCATTAATCTATGGAGAAGACGGAGCTTTTTGCTGCCCATGCTCGGTCACTTGTGCCATTAATCTATGGAGACGGCGGAGCTTTTTGCTGCACATGCTCGGGCATTTGTGCCATTAATCTATGGAGAAGGCGGAGCTTTTTGCTGCACATGCTCGGCATTTGTGCCATTAATCTATGGAGAAGGCGGAGCTTTTTGCTGCACACGCTCGGGCACTTGTGCCATTAATCTATGGAGAAGGCGGAGCTTTTTGCGGCACATGCTCGGGCACTTGTGCCATTAATCTATGGAGAAAACAGAGCTTTTTACTGCCCATGCTCGGGCACTTGTGCCATTAATCTATGGAGAAGGCGGAGCTTTTTCTGCACATGCTCGGGCACTTGGGCCATTAATCTATGGAGAAAACAGAGCTTTTTGCTGCACATGCTCGGGCACTTGTGCCATTAATCTGTGGAGAAGGCGGAGCTTTTTGCTGCACATGCTCGGGCACTTGTGCCATTCATCTATGGAGAAGGCGGAGCTTTTTGCTGCACGTGCTCGGGCACTTGTGCCATTAATCTATGGAGAAGGCGGAGCTTTTTGCTGCACATGCTCGGGCACTTGTGCCATTAATCTATGGAGAAGGCGGAGCTTTTTGCTGCACATGCTCGGCACTTGTGCCATTAATTTATGGAGAAGGCGGAGCTTTTTGCTGCACATGCTCGGGCACTTGTGCCATTAATCTATGGAGAAGGCGGAGCTTGCTACTGCACATGCTCGGGCACTTGTGCCATTAATCTATGGAGAAGGCGGAGCTTGCTACTGCACATGCTCAGGCACTTGTGCCATTAATCTATGGAGAAGGCGGAGCTTTTTGCTGCTCATGCTCGGGCACTTGTGCCATTAATCTATGGAGAAGGCGGAGCTTTTTGCTGCACATGCTCGGGCACTTGTGCCATTAATCTATGGAGAAGGCGGAGCTTTTTGCTGCACATGCTCGGACACTTGTGCCATTAATCTATGGAGAAGGCGGAGCTTGCTGTTGCACATGCTCGGGCACTTGTGCCATTATTCTATGGAGAAGGCGGAGCTTGCTGTTGCACATGCTCGGGCACTTGTGCCATTAATCTATGGAGAAGGCGGAGCTTTTTGCTGCTCATGCTCGGGCACTTGTGCCATTAATCTATGGAGAAGACGGAGCTTGCTACTGCACATGCTCGGGCACTTGTGCCATTAATCTATGGAGAAGGTGGAGCTTGCTGTTGCACATGCTCGGGCACTTGTGTCATTAATCTATGGAGAAGGCGGATCTTTTTGCTGCTCATGCTCGGGCACTTGTGCCATTAATCTATGGAGACGGCGGAGCTTTTTGCTGCACATGCTCGGGCACTTGTGCCATTAATCTATGGAGAAGGCGGAGCTTTTTGCTGCACATGCTCGGGCACTTGTGCCATTAATCTATGGAGAAGGCGGAGCTTTTTGCTGCACACGCTCGGGCACTTGTGCCATTAATCTATGGAGAAGACGGAGCTTTTTGCTGCACACGCTCGGGCACTTGTGCCATTAATCTATGGAGAAGGCGGAGCTTTTTGCTGCACACGCTCGGGCACTTGTGCCATTAATCTATGGAGAAGGCGGAGCTTTTTGCTGCACATGCTCGGGCACTTGTGCCATTAATCTATGGAGAAGGCGGAGCTTTTTGCTGCCCATGCTCGGGCACTTGTGCCATTAATCTATGGAGAAAACGAAGCTTTTTGCTGCCCATGCTCGGGCACTTGTGCCATTAATCTATGCAGACGGCGGAGCTTTTTGCTGCACATGCTCGGGCACTTGTGCCATTAATCTATGAAGAAGGCGGAGCTTGCTACTGCACATGCTCGGGCACTTGTGCCATTAATCTATGGAGAAGGCGGAGCTTTTTTCTGCTCATGCTCGGGCACTTGTGCCATTAATCTATGGAGAAGGCAGAGCTTTTTGCTGCACATTCTCGGGCACTTGTGCCATTAATCTATGGAGAAGGCGGAGCTTTTTGCTGCACACGCTCGGGCATTTGTGCCATTAATCTATGGAGAAGGCGAAGCTTGCTACTGCACATGCTCGGGCACTTGTGCCATTAATCTATGGAGAAGGCGGAGCTTGCTACTGCACATGCTCGGGCACTTGTGCCATTAATCTATGGAGAAGGCGGAGCTTTTTGCTGCACACGCTCGGGCATTTGTGCCATTAATCTATGGAGTAGGCGGAGCTTGCTACTGCACATGCTCGGGCACTTGTGCCATTAATCTATGGAGAAGGCGGAGCTTGCTACTGCACATGCTCGGCACTTGTGCCATTAATCTATGGAGAAGGAGGAGCTTTTTGCTGCACATGCTCGGGCACTTGTGCCATTAATCTATGGAGAAGGTGGAGCTTTTTGCTGCACATGCTCTGGCACTTGTGCCCTTAATCTATGGAGAAGGCGGAGCTTTTTGCTGCCCATGCTCGGGCACTTGTGCCATTAATCTATGGAGAAGGCGGAGCTTTTTGCTGCCCATGCTCGGGCACTTGTGCCATTAATCTATGGAGAAGGCGGAGCTTTTTGCTGCCCATGCTCGGGCACTTGTGCCATTAATCTATGGAGAAGGCTGAGCGTTTTGCTGCCCATGCTCGGGCACTTGTGCCATTAATCTATGGAGAAGGCTGAGCGTTTTGCTGCCCATGCTCGGGCACTTGTGCCATTAATCTATGGAGAAGGCGGAGCTTGCTACTGCATTCTCGGGCACTTGTGCCCTTAATCTATGGAGAAGGCGGAGCTTTTTGCTGCCCATGCTCGGGCACCTTTGCCATTAATCTATGGAGACGGCGGAGCTTTTTGCTGCACATGCTCGGGCACTTGTGCCATTAATCTATGGAGAAGGCGGAGCTTTTTGCTGCACATGCTCGGGCACTTGTGCCATTAATCTATGGAGAAGGTGGAGCTTTTTGCTGCACATGCTCGGGCATTTGTGCCATTAATCTATGGAGAAGGCGGAGCTTTTTGCTGCACATGCTCGGGCATTTGTACCATTAATCTATGGAGAAGGCGGAGCTTTTTGCTGCACACGCTCTGGCACTTGTGTCATTAATCTATGGAGAAGGCGGAGCTTTTTGCTGCACACGCTCGGGCACTTGTGCCATTAATCTATGGAGAAGGCGGAGCTTTTTGCTGCACACGCTCGGGCACTTGTGCCATTAATCTATGGAGAAGGCGGAGCTTTTTGCTGCACACGCTCGGGCATTTGTGCCATTAATCTATGGAGAAGGCGGAGCTTTTTGCTGCACACGCTCGGGCACTTGTGCCATTAATCTATGGAGAAGGCGGAGCTTTTTGCTGCACACGCTCGGGCACTTGTGCCATTAATCTAAGGAGAAGGCGGAGCTTTTTGCTGCACATGCTCTGGCACTTGTGTCATTAATCTATGGAGAAGGCGGAGCTTTTTGCTGCACATGCTCGGGCACTTGTGCCATTAATCTATGGAGAAGGCGGAGCTTTTTGCTGCACATGCTCGGGCACTTGTGCCATTAATCTATGGAGAAGGCGGAGCTTGCTACTGCACATGCTCGGGCACTTGTGCCATTAATCTATGGAGAAGGCGGAGCTTGCTACGGCACATGCTCGGGCACTTGTGCCATTAATCTATGGAGAAGGCGGAGCTTGCTACTGCACATGCTCGGGCACTTGTGCCATTAATCTATTGAGAAGGCGGAGCTTTTTGCTGCACATGCTCGGGCACTTGTGCCATTAATCTATGGAGAAAACAGAGCTTTTTGCTGCCCATGCTCGGGCACTTGTGCCATTAATCTATGGAGACGGCGGAGGTTTTTGCTGCACATGCTCGGGCACTTGTGCCATTAATCTATGGAGAAGGCGGAGCTTGCTACTGCACATGCTCGGGCACTTGTGCCATTAATCTATGGAGAAGGCGGAGCTTTTTGCTGCACGGGCACTTGTGCCATTAATCTATGGAGAAGGCGGAGCTTTTTGCTGCACATGCTCGGGCACTTGTGCCATTAATCTATGGAGAAGGCGGAGCTTTTTGCTGCACATGCTCGGGCACTTGTGCCATTAATCTATGGAGAAAACAGAGCTTTTTGCTGCCCATGCTCGGGCACTTGTGCCATTAATCTATGGAGACGGCGGAGGTTTTTGCTGCACATGCTCGGGCACTTGTGCCATTAATCTATGGAGAAGGCGGAGCTTGCTACTGCACATGCTCGGGCACTTGTGCCATTAATCTATGGAGAAAGCGAAGCTTTTTGCTGCACGTGCTCGGGCACTTGTGCCATTAATCTATGGATAAGGCGGAGCTTTTTGCTGCACATGCTCGGGCACTTGTGCCATTAATCTATGGAGAATGCGGAGCTTTTTGCTGCACCTGCTCGGGCACTTGTGCCATTAATCTATGGAGACGGCGGAGCTTTTTGCTGCACATGCTCGGCACTTGTGCCATTAATTTATGGAGAAGGCGGAGCTTTTTGCTGCACATGCTCGGGCACTTGTGCCATTAATCTATGGAGAAGGCGGAGCTTTTTGCTGCCCATGCTCGGGCACTTGTGCCATTAATCTATGGAGACGGCGGAGCTTTTTGCTGCACATGCTCGGGCACTTGTGCCATTAATCTATGGAGAAGGCGGAGCTTTTTGCTGCACATGCTCGGGCACTTGTGCCATTAATCTATGGAGAAGGCGGAGCTTTTTGCTGCACATGCTCGGGCACTTGTGCCATTAATCTATGGAGAAGGTGGAGCTTTTTGCTGCCCATGCTCTGGCACTTGTGCCATTAATCTATGGAGAAGGCGGAGCTTTTTGCTGCCCATGCTCGGGCACTTGTGCCATTAATCTATGGAGAAGGCGGAGCGTTTTGCTGCCCATGCTCGGGCACTTGTGCCATTAATCTATGGAGAAGGCGGAGCTTTTTGCTGCACATGCTCGGGCACTTGTGCCATTAATCTATGGAGAAGGCGGAGCTTTTTGCTGCACATGCTCGGCATTTGTGCCATTAATCTATGGAGAAGGCGGAGCTTTTTGCTGCACACGCTCGGGCACTTGTGCCATTAATCTATGGAGAAGGCGGAGCTTTTTGCTGCACATGCTCGGGCACTTGTGCCATTAATCTATGGAGAAAACAGAGCTTTTTACTGCCCATGCTCGGGCACTTGTGCCATTAATCTATGGAGAAGGCGGAGCTTTTTCTGCACATGCTCGGGCACTTGGGCCATTAATCTATGGAGAAGGCGGAGCTTTTTGCTGCACATGCTCGGGCACTTGTGCCATTAATCTATGGAGAAGGCGGAGCTTGCTACTGCACATGCTCGGGCACTTGTGCCATTAATCTATGGAGAAGGCGGAGCTTGCTACGGCACATGCTCGGGCACTTGTGCCATTAATCTATGGAGAAGGCGGAGCTTGCTACTGCACATGCTCGGGCACTTGTGCCATTAATCTATTGAGAAGGCGGAGCTTTTTGCTGCACATGCTCGGGCACTTGTGCCATTAATCTATGGAGAAAACAGAGCTTTTTGCTGCCCATGCTCGGGCACTTGTGCCATTAATCTATGGAGACGGCGGAGGTTTTTGCTGCACATGCTCGGGCACTTGTGCCATTAATCTATGGAGAAGGCGGAGCTTGCTACTGCACATGCTCGGGCACTTGTGCCATTAATCTATGGAGAAGGCGGAGCTTTTTGCTGCACGGGCACTTGTGCCATTAATCTATGGAGAAGGCGGAGCTTTTTGCTGCACATGCTCGGGCACTTGTGCCATTAATCTATGGAGAAGGCGGAGCTTTTTGCTGCACATGCTCGGGCACTTGTGCCATTAATCTATGGAGAAAACAGAGCTTTTTGCTGCCCATGCTCGGGCACTTGTGCCATTAATCTATGGAGACGGCGGAGGTTTTTGCTGCACATGCTCGGGCACTTGTGCCATTAATCTATGGAGAAGGCGGAGCTTGCTACTGCACATGCTCGGGCACTTGTGCCATTAATCTATGGAGAAAGCGAAGCTTTTTGCTGCACGTGCTCGGGCACTTGTGCCATTAATCTATGGATAAGGCGGAGCTTTTTGCTGCACATGCTCGGGCACTTGTGCCATTAATCTATGGAGAATGCGGAGCTTTTTGCTGCACCTGCTCGGGCACTTGTGCCATTAATCTATGGAGACGGCGGAGCTTTTTGCTGCACATGCTCGGCACTTGTGCCATTAATTTATGGAGAAGGCGGAGCTTTTTGCTGCACATGCTCGGGCACTTGTGCCATTAATCTATGGAGAAGGCGGAGCTTTTTGCTGCCCATGCTCGGGCACTTGTGCCATTAATCTATGGAGACGGCGGAGCTTTTTGCTGCACATGCTCGGGCATTTGTACCATTAATCTATGGAGAAGGCGGAGCTTTTTGCTGCACACGCTCTGGCACTTGTGTCATTAATCTATGGAGAAGGCGGAGCTTTTTGCTGCACACGCTCGGGCACTTGTGCCATTAATCTATGGAGAAGGCGGAGCTTTTTGCTGCACACGCTCGGGCACTTGTGCCATTAATCTATGGAGAAGGCGGAGCTTTTTGCTGCACACGCTCGGGCATTTGTGCCATTAATCTATGGAGAAGGCGGAGCTTTTTGCTGCACACGCTCGGGCACTTGTGCCATTAATCTATGGAGAAGGCGGAGCTTTTTGCTGCACACGCTCGGGCACTTGTGCCATTAATCTAAGGAGAAGGCGGAGCTTTTTGCTGCACATGCTCTGGCACTTGTGTCATTAATCTATGGAGAAGGCGGAGCTTTTTGCTGCACATGCTCGGGCACTTGTGCCATTAATCTATGGAGAAGGCGGAGCTTTTTGCTGCACATGCTCGGGCACTTGTGCCATTAATCTATGGAGAAGGCGGAGCTTGCTACTGCACATGCTCGGGCACTTGTGCCATTAATCTATGGAGAAGGCGGAGCTTGCTACGGCACATGCTCGGGCACTTGTGCCATTAATCTATGGAGAAGGCGGAGCTTGCTACTGCACATGCTCGGGCACTTGTGCCATTAATCTATTGAGAAGGCGGAGCTTTTTGCTGCACATGCTCGGGCACTTGTGCCATTAATCTATGGAGAAAACAGAGCTTTTTGCTGCCCATGCTCGGGCACTTGTGCCATTAATCTATGGAGACGGCGGAGGTTTTTGCTGCACATGCTCGGGCACTTGTGCCATTATTCTATGGAGAAGGCGGAGCTTGCTACTGCACATGCTCGGGCACTTGTGCCATTAATCTATGGAGAAGGCGGAGCTTTTTGCTGCACGGGCACTTGTGCCATTAATCTATGGAGAAGGCGGAGCTTTTTGCTGCACATGCTCGGGCACTTGTGCCATTAATCTATGGAGAAGGCGGAGCTTTTTGCTGCACATGCTCGGGCACTTGTGCCATTAATCTATGGAGAAAACAGAGCTTTTTGCTGCCCATGCTCGGGCACTTGTGCCATTAATCTATGGAGACGGCGGAGGTTTTTGCTGCACATGCTCGGGCACTTGTGCCATTAATCTATGGAGAAGGCGGAGCTTGCTACTGCACATGCTCGGGCACTTGTGCCATTAATCTATGGAGAAAGCGAAGCTTTTTGCTGCACGTGCTCGGGCACTTGTGCCATTAATCTATGGATAAGGCGGAGCTTTTTGCTGCACATGCTCGGGCACTTGTGCCATTAATCTATGGAGAATGCGGAGCTTTTTGCTGCACCTGCTCGGGCACTTGTGCCATTAATCTATGGAGACGGCGGAGCTTTTTGCTGCACATGCTCGGCACTTGTGCCATTAATTTATGGAGAAGGCGGAGCTTTTTGCTGCACATGCTCGGGCACTTGTGCCATTAATCTATGGAGAAGGCGGAGCTTTTTGCTGCCCATGCTCGGGCACTTGTGCCATTAATCTATGGAGACGGCGGAGCTTTTTGCTGCACATGCTCGGGCACTTGTGCCATTAATCTATGGAGAAGGCGGAGCTTTTTGCTGCACATGCTCGGGCACTTGTGCCATTAATCTATGGAGAAGGCGGAGCTTTTTGCTGCACATGCTCGGGCACTTGTGCCATTAATCTATGGAGAAGGTGGAGCTTTTTGCTGCCCATGCTCTGGCACTTGTGCCATTAATCTATGGAGAAGGCGGAGCTTTTTGCTGCCCATGCTCGGGCACTTGTGCCATTAATCTATGGAGAAGGCGGAGCGTTTTGCTGCCCATGCTCGGGCACTTGTGCCATTAATCTATGGAGAAGGCGGAGCTTTTTGCTGCACATGCTCGGGCACTTGTGCCATTAATCTATGGAGAAGGCGGAGCTTTTTGCTGCACATGCTCGGCATTTGTGCCATTAATCTATGGAGAAGGCGGAGCTTTTTGCTGCACACGCTCGGGCACTTGTGCCATTAATCTATGGAGAAGGCGGAGCTTTTTGCTGCACATGCTCGGGCACTTGTGCCATTAATCTATGGAGAAAACAGAGCTTTTTACTGCCCATGCTCGGGCACTTGTGCCATTAATCTATGGAGAAGGCGGAGCTTTTTCTGCACATGCTCGGGCACTTGGGCCATTAATCTATGGAGAAGGCGGAGCTTTTTGCTGCACATGCTCGGGCACTTGTGCCATTAATCTATGGAGAAGGCGGAGCTTGCTACTGCACATGCTCGGGCACTTGTGCCATTAATCTATGGAGAAGGCGGAGCTTGCTACGGCACATGCTCGGGCACTTGTGCCATTAATCTATGGAGAAGGCGGAGCTTGCTACTGCACATGCTCGGGCACTTGTGCCATTAATCTATTGAGAAGGCGGAGCTTTTTGCTGCACATGCTCGGGCACTTGTGCCATTAATCTATGGAGAAAACAGAGCTTTTTGCTGCCCATGCTCGGGCACTTGTGCCATTAATCTATGGAGACGGCGGAGGTTTTTGCTGCACATGCTCGGGCACTTGTGCCATTAATCTATGGAGAAGGCGGAGCTTGCTACTGCACATGCTCGGGCACTTGTGCCATTAATCTATGGAGAAGGCGGAGCTTTTTGCTGCACGGGCACTTGTGCCATTAATCTATGGAGAAGGCGGAGCTTTTTGCTGCACATGCTCGGGCACTTGTGCCATTAATCTATGGAGAAGGCGGAGCTTTTTGCTGCACATGCTCGGGCACTTGTGCCATTAATCTATGGAGAAAACAGAGCTTTTTGCTGCCCATGCTCGGGCACTTGTGCCATTAATCTATGGAGACGGCGGAGGTTTTTGCTGCACATGCTCGGGCACTTGTGCCATTAATCTATGGAGAAGGCGGAGCTTGCTACTGCACATGCTCGGGCACTTGTGCCATTAATCTATGGAGAAAGCGAAGCTTTTTGCTGCACGTGCTCGGGCACTTGTGCCATTAATCTATGGATAAGGCGGAGCTTTTTGCTGCACATGCTCGGGCACTTGTGCCATTAATCTATGGAGAATGCGGAGCTTTTTGCTGCACCTGCTCGGGCACTTGTGCCATTAATCTATGGAGACGGCGGAGCTTTTTGCTGCACATGCTCGGCACTTGTGCCATTAATTTATGGAGAAGGCGGAGCTTTTTGCTGCACATGCTCGGGCACTTGTGCCATTAATCTATGGAGAAGGCGGAGCTTTTTGCTGCCCATGCTCGGGCACTTGTGCCATTAATCTATGGAGACGGCGGAGCTTTTTGCTGCACATGCTCGGGCACTTGTGCCATTAATCTATGGAGAAGGCGGAGCTTTTTGCTGCACATGCTCGGGCACTTGTGCCATTAATCTATGGAGAAGGCGGAGCTTTTTGCTGCACATGCTCGGGCACTTGTGCCATTAATCTATGGAGAAGGTGGAGCTTTTTGCTGCCCATGCTCTGGCACTTGTGCCATTAATCTATGGAGAAGGCGGAGCTTTTTGCTGCCCATGCTCGGGCACTTGTGCCATTAATCTATGGAGAAGGCGGAGCGTTTTGCTGCCCATGCTCGGGCACTTGTGCCATTAATCTATGGAGAAGGTGGAGCTTTTTGCTGCACATGCTCGGGCACTTGTGCCATTAATCTATGGAGAAGGCGGAGCTTTTTGCTGCACATGCTCGGCATTTGTGCCATTAATCTATGGAGAAGGCGGAGCTTTTTGCTGCACACGCTCGGGCACTTGTGCCATTAATCTATGGAGAAGGCGGAGCTTTTTGCTGCACATGCTCGGGCACTTGTGCCATTAATCTATGGAGAAAACAGAGCTTTTTACTGCCCATGCTCGGGCACTTGTGCCATTAATCTATGGAGAAGGCGGAGCGTTTTGCTGCCCATGCTCGGGCACTTGTGCCATTAATCTATGGAGAAGGCGGAGCTTTTTGCTGCACATGCTCGGGCACTTGTGCCATTAATCTATGGAGAAGGCGGAGCTTTTTGCTGCACATGCTCGGCATTTGTGCCATTAATCTATGGAGAAGGCGGAGCTTTTTGCTGCACACGCTCGGGCACTTGTGCCATTAATCTATGGAGAAGGCGGAGCTTTTTGCTGCACATGCTCGGGCACTTGTGCCATTAATCTATGGAGAAAACAGAGCTTTTTACTGCCCATGCTCGGGCACTTGTGCCATTAATCTATGGAGAAGGCGGAGCTTTTTCTGCACATGCTCGGGCACTTGGGCCATTAATCTATGGAGAAGGCGGAGCTTTTTGCTGCACATGCTCGGGCACTTGTGCCATTAATCTATGGAGAAGGCGGAGCTTGCTACTGCACATGCTCGGGCACTTGTGCCATTAATCTATGGAGAAGGCGGAGCTTGCTACGGCACATGCTCGGGCACTTGTGCCATTAATCTATGGAGAAGGCGGAGCTTGCTACTGCACATGCTCGGGCACTTGTGCCATTAATCTATTGAGAAGGCGGAGCTTTTTGCTGCACATGCTCGGGCACTTGTGCCATTAATCTATGGAGAAAACAGAGCTTTTTGCTGCCCATGCTCGGGCACTTGTGCCATTAATCTATGGAGACGGCGGAGGTTTTTGCTGCACATGCTCGGGCACTTGTGCCATTAATCTATGGAGAAGGCGGAGCTTGCTACTGCACATGCTCGGGCACTTGTGCCATTAATCTATGGAGAAGGCGGAGCTTTTTGCTGCACGGGCACTTGTGCCATTAATCTATGGAGAAGGCGGAGCTTTTTGCTGCACATGCTCGGGCACTTGTGCCATTAATCTATGGAGAAGGCGGAGCTTTTTGCTGCACATGCTCGGGCACTTGTGCCATTAATCTATGGAGAAAACAGAGCTTTTTGCTGCCCATGCTCGGGCACTTGTGCCATTAATCTATGGAGACGGCGGAGGTTTTTGCTGCACATGCTCGGGCACTTGTGCCATTAATCTATGGAGAAGGCGGAGCTTGCTACTGCACATGCTCGGGCACTTGTGCCATTAATCTATGGAGAAAGCGAAGCTTTTTGCTGCACGTGCTCGGGCACTTGTGCCATTAATCTATGGATAAGGCGGAGCTTTTTGCTGCACATGCTCGGGCACTTGTGCCATTAATCTATGGAGAATGCGGAGCTTTTTGCTGCACCTGCTCGGGCACTTGTGCCATTAATCTATGGAGACGGCGGAGCTTTTTGCTGCACATGCTCGGCACTTGTGCCATTAATTTATGGAGAAGGCGGAGCTTTTTGCTGCACATGCTCGGGCACTTGTGCCATTAATCTATGGAGAAGGCGGAGCTTTTTGCTGCCCATGCTCGGGCACTTGTGCCATTAATCTATGGAGACGGCGGAGCTTTTTGCTGCACATGCTCGGGCACTTGTGCCATTAATCTATGGAGAAGGCGGAGCTTTTTGCTGCACATGCTCGGGCACTTGTGCCATTAATCTATGGAGAAGGCGGAGCTTTTTGCTGCACATGCTCGGGCACTTGTGCCATTAATCTATGGAGAAGGTGGAGCTTTTTGCTGCCCATGCTCTGGCACTTGTGCCATTAATCTATGGAGAAGGCGGAGCTTTTTGCTGCCCATGCTCGGGCACTTGTGCCATTAATCTATGGAGAAGGCGGAGCGTTTTGCTGCCCATGCTCGGGCACTTGTGCCATTAATCTATGGAGAAGGTGGAGCTTTTTGCTGCACATGCTCGGGCACTTGTGCCATTAATCTATGGAGAAGGCGGAGCTTTTTGCTGCACATGCTCGGCATTTGTGCCATTAATCTATGGAGAAGGCGGAGCTTTTTGCTGCACACGCTCGGGCACTTGTGCCATTAATCTATGGAGAAGGCGGAGCTTTTTGCTGCACATGCTCGGGCACTTGTGCCATTAATCTATGGAGAAAACAGAGCTTTTTACTGCCCATGCTCGGGCACTTGTGCCATTAATCTATGGAGAAGGCGGAGGTTTTTCTGCACATGCTCGGGCACTTGGGCCATTAATCTATGGAGAAGGCGGAGCTTTTTGCTGCACACGCTCGGGCACTTGTGCCATTAATCTATGGAGAAGGCGGAGCTTTTTGCTGCACATGCTCGGCACTTGTGCCATTAATTTATGGAGAAGGCGGAGCTTTTTGCTGCACATGCTCGGGCACTTGTGCCATTAATCTATGGAGAAGGCGGCGCTTGCTACTGCACATGCTCGGGCACTTGTGCCATTAATCTATGGAGAAGGCGGAGCTTGCTACTGCACATGCTCGGCACTTGTGCCATTAATCTATGGAGAAGGCGGAGCTTTTTGCTGCTCATGCTCGGGCACTTGTGCCATTAATCTGTGGAGAAGGCGGAGCTTTTTGCTGCACATGCTCGGGCACTTGTGCCATTAATCTATGGAGAAGGCGGAGCTTTTTGCTGCCCATGCTCGGGCACTTGTGCCATTAATCTATGGAGAAGGCGGAGCTTGCTACTGCACATGCTCCGGCACTTGTGCCATTAATCTATGGAGAAGGCGGAGCTTTTTGCTGCCCGTGCTCGGGCACTTGTGCCATTAATCTATGGAGACGGCGGAGCTTTTTGCTGCACATGCTCGGGCACTTGTGCCATTAATCTATGGAGAAGGCGGAGCTTTTTGCTGCACATGCTATGGCACTTGTGCCATTAATCTATGGAGAAGGCGGAGCTTTTTGCTGCACATGCTCGGGCATTTGTGCCATTAATCTATGGAGAAGGCGGAGCTTTTTGCTGCACATGCTCTGGCACTTGTGTCATTAATCTATGGAGAAGGCGGAGCTTTTTGCTGCACACGCTCGGGCACTTGTGCCATTAATCTGGAGAAGGCGGAGCTTTTTGCTGCACACGCTCGGGCACTTGTGCCATTAATCTATGGAGAAGGCGGAGCTTTTTGCTGCACACGCTCGGCCATTTGTGCCATTAATCTATGGAGAAGGCGGAGCTTTTTGCTGCACACGCTCGGGCATTTGTGCCATTAATCTATGGAGATGGCGGAGCTTTTTGCTGCACACGCTCGGGCATTTGTGCCATTAATCTATGGAGAAGGCGGAGCTTTTTGCTGCACACGCTCTAGCACTTGTGCCATTAATCTATGGAGGAGGCGGAGCTTTTTGCTGCACACGCTCGGGCATTTGTGCCATTAATCTATGGAGAAGGCGGAGCTTTTTGCTGCACATGCTCGGGCACTTGTGCCATTAATCTATGGAGAAAACAGAGCTTTTTGCTGCCCATGCTCGGGCACTTGTGCCATTAATCTATGGAGACGGTGGAGCTTTTTGCTGCACATGCTCGGGCACTTGTGCCATTAATCTATGGAGAAGGCGGAGCTTTTTGCTGCACATGCTCGGGCACTTGGGCCATTAATCTATGGAGAAAACAGAGCTTTTTGCTGCACATGCTCGGGCACTTGTGCCATTAATCTATGGAGAAGGCGGAGCTTTTTGCTGCACATGCTCGGCACTTGTGCCATTAATTTATGGAGAAGGCGGAGCTTTTTGCTGCACATGCTCGGGCACTTGTGCCATTAATCTATGGAGAAAACAGAGCTTTTTGCTGCCCATGCTCGGGCACTTGTGCCATTAATCTATGGAGACGGCGCAGGTTTTTGCTGCACATGCTCGGGCACTTGTGCCATTAATCTATGGAGAAGGCGGAGCTTGCTGCTGCACATGCTCGGGCACTTGTGCCATTAATCTATGGAGACGGCGGAGCTTTTTGCTGCACATGCTCGGGCACTTGTGCAATTAATCTATGGAGACGGCGGAGCTTTTTGCTGCACATGCTCGGCACTTGTGCCATTAATTTATGGAGAAGGCGGAGCTTTTTGCTGCACATGCTCGGGCACTTGTGCCATTAATCTATGGAGAAGGCGGAGCTTTTTGCTGCACATGCTCGGGCATTTGTGCCATTAATCTATGGAGAAGGCGGAGCTTTTTGCTGCCCATGCTCGGGCACTTGTGCCATTAATCTATGGAGAAAACAGCTTTTTGCTGCCCATGCTCGGGCACTTGTGCCATTAATCTATGGAGACGGCGGAGCTTTTTGCTGCACATGCTCGGGCACTTGTGCCATTAATCTATGGAGAAGGCGGAGCTTTTTGCTGCACATGCTCGGGCACTTGGGCCATTAATCTATGGAGAAAACATAGCTTTTTGCTGCACATGCTCGAGCACTTGTGCCATTAATCTATGGAGAAGGCGGAGCTTTTTGCTGCACATGCTCGGGCACTTGTGCCATTAATCTATGGAGAAGGCGGAGCTTTTTGCTGCACATGCTCGGCACTTGTGCCATTAATTTATGGAGAAGGCGGAGCTTTTTGCTGCACATGCTCGGGCACTTGTGCCATTAATCTATGGAGAAGGCGGAGCTTTTTGCTGCCCATGCTCGGGCACTTGTGTCATTAATCTATGGAGAAGGCGGAGCTTTTTGCTGCCCATGCTCGGGCATCTGTGCCATTAATCTATGGAGAAGGCGGAGCTTTTTGCTGCATATGCTCGGGCACTTGTGCCATTAATCTATGGAGAAGACGGAGCTTTTTGCTGCACATGCTCGGGCACTTGTGCCATTAATCTATGGAGAAGGCGGAGCTTTTTGCTGCACATGCTCGAGCACTTGTGCCATTAATCTATGGAGAAGGCGGAGCTTGCTACTGCACATGCTCGGGCACTTGTGCCATTAATCTATGGAGAAGGCGGAGCTTGCTACTGCACATGCTCGGCCCTTGTGCCATTAATCTATGGAGAAAGCGGAGCTTTTTGCTGCTCATGCTCGGGCACTTGTACCATTAATCTATGGAGAAGGTGGAGCTTTTTGCTGCACATGCTCGGGCACTTGTGCCATTAATCTATGGAGAAGGCGGAGCTTTTTACTGCCCATGCTCGAGCACTTGTGCCATTTATCTATGGAGAAGGCGGAGCTTTTTGCTGCCCATGCTCGGGCACTTGTGCCATTAATCTATGGAGAAGGCGGAGCTTTTTGCTGCCCATACTCGGGCACTTGTGCCATTAATCTATGGAGAAGGTGGAGCTTTTTGCTGCACATGCTCGGGCACTTGTGCCATTAATCTATGGAGAAGGCGGAGCTTGCTACTGCACATGCTCGGGCACTTTTGCCATTAATCTATGGAGAAGGCGGAGCTTTTTGCTGCCCATGCTCGGGCACTTGTGCCATTAATCTATGGAGACGGCGGAGCTTTTTGCTGCACATGCTCGGGCACTTGTGCCATTAATCTATGGAGAAAACAGAGCTTTTTGCTGCCCATGCTCGGGCACTTGTGCCATTAATCTATGGAGACGGCGGAGGTTTTTGCTGCACATGCTCGGGCACTTGTGCCATTAATCTATGGAGAAGGCGGAGCTTGCTACTGCACATGCTCGGGCACTTGTGCCATTAATCTATGGAGACGGCGGAGCTTTTTGCTGCACATGCTCGGCACTTGTGCCATTAATTTATGGAGAAGGCGGAGCTTTTTGCTGCACATGCTCGGGCACTTGTGCCATTAATCTATGGAGAAAACAGAGCTTTTTGCTGCCCATGCTCGGGCACTTGTGCCATTAATCTATGGAGACGGCGGAGCTTTTTGCTGCACATGCTCGGGCACTTGTGCCATTAATCTATGGAGAAGGCGGAGCTTTTTGCTGCACATGCTCGGGCACTTGGGCCATTAATCTATGGAGAAAACAGAGCTTTTTGCTGCACATGCTCGGGCACTTGTGCCATTAATCTATGGAGAAGGCGGAGCTTTTTGCTGCACATGCTCGGGCACTTGTGCCATTCATCTATGGAGAAGGCGGAGCTTTTTGCTGCACATGCTCGGGCACTTGTGCCATTAATCTATGGAGAAGGCGGAGCTTTTTGCTGCACATGCTCGGCACTTGTGCCATTAATTTATGGAGAAGGCGGAGCTTTTTGCTGCACATGCTCGGGCACTTGTGCCATTAATCTATGGAGAAGGCGGAGCTTTTTATTGCCCATGCTCGGGCACTTGTGCCATTAATCTATGGAGACGGCGGAGATTTTTGCTGCACATGCTCGGGCACTTGTGCCATTAATCTATGGAGAAGGTGGAGCTTTTTGCTGCACATGCTCGGGCACTTGTGCCATTAATCTATGGAGAAGGCGGAGCTTGCTACTGCACATGCTCGGGCACTTGTGCCATTAATCTATGGAGAAGGCGGAGCCTTTTGCTGCCCATGCTCGGGCACTTGTGCCATTAATCTATGGAGAAGGCGGAGCTTTTTGCTGCACATGCTCGGACATTTGTGCCATTAATCTATGGAGAAGGCGGAGCTTTTTGCTGCACATGCTCGGGCACTTGTGCCATTAATCTATGGAGAAGGCGGAGCTTTTTGCTGCACATGCTCGGGCACTTGTGCCATTAATCTATGGAGACGGCGGAGGTTTTTGCTGCACATGCTCGGGCACTTGTGCCATTAATCTATGGAGAAGGCGGAGCTTGCTGCTGCACATGCTCGGGCACTTGTGCCATTAATCTATGGAGACGGCGGAGCTTTTTGCTGCACATGCTCGGGCACTTGTGCCATTAATCTATGGAGACGGCGGAGCTTTTTGCTGCACATGCTCGGCACTTGTGCCATTAATTTATGGAGAAGGCGGAGCTTTTTGCTGCACATGCTCGGGCACTTGTGCCATTAATCTATGGAGAAGGCGGAGCTTTTTGCTGCCCATGCTCGGGCATTTGTGCCATTAATCTATGGAGAAGGCGGAGCTTTTTGCTGCCCATGCTCGGGCACTTGTGCCATTAATCTATGGAGAAAACGGAGCTTTTTGCTGCCCATGCTCGGGCACTTGTGCCATTAATCTATGGAGACGGCGGAGCTTTTTGCTGCACATGCTCGGGCACTTGTGCCATTAATCTATGGAGAAGGCGGAGCTTTTTGCTGCACATGCTCGGGCACTTGGGCCATTAATCTATGGAGAAAACAGAGCTTTTTGCTGCACATGCTCGAGCACTTGTGCCATTAATCTATGAAGAAGGCGGAGCTTTTTGCTGCACATGCTCGGGCACTTGTGCCATTAATCTATGGAGAAGGCGGAGCTTTTTGCTGCACATGCTCGGCACTTGTGCCATTAATTTATGGAGAAGGCGGAGCTTTTTGCTGCACATGCTCGGGCACTTGTGCCATTAATCTATGGAGAGGGCGGAGCTTTTTGCTGCCCATGCTCGGGCACTTGTGTCATTAATCTATGGAGAAGGCGGAGCTTTTTGCTGCCCATGCTCGGGCACTTGTGTCATTAATCTATGGAGAAGGCGGAGCTTTTTGCTGCCCATGCTCGGGCATCTGTGCCATTAATCTATGGAGAAGGCGGAGCTTTTTGCTGCACATGCTCGGGCACTTGTGCCATTAATCTATGGAGAAGACGGAGCTTTTTGCTGCACATGCTCGGGCACTTGTGCCATTAATCTATGGAGAAGGCGGAGCTTTTTGCTGCACATGCTCGAGCACTTGTGCCATTAATCTATGGAGAAGGCGGAGCTTGCTACTGCACATGCTCGGGCACTTGTGCCATTAATCTATGGAGAAAGCGGAGCTTGCTACTGCACATGCTCGGTCCTTGTGCCATTAATCTATGGAGAAAGCGTAGCTTTTTGCTGCTCATGCTCGGGCACTTGTACCATTAATCTATGGAGAAGGTGGAGCTTTTTGCTGCACATGCTCGGGCACTTGTGCCATTAATCTATGGAGAAGGCGGAGCTTTTTGCTGCCCATGCTCGAGCACTTGTGCCATTAATCTATGGAGAAGGCGGAGCTTTTTGCTGCCCATGCTCGGGCACTTGTGCCATTAATCTATGGAGAAGGCGGAGCTTTTTGCTGCCCATACTCGGGCACTTGTGCCATTAATCTATGGAGAAGGTGGAGCTTTTTGCTGCACATGCTCGGGCACTTGTGCCATTAATCTATGGAGAAGGCGGAGCTTGCTACTGCACATGCTCGGGCACTTGTGCCATTAATCTATGGAGACGGCGGAGCTTTTTGCTGCACATGCTCGGGCACTTGTGCCATTAATCTGTGGAGACGGCGGAGCTTTTTGCTGCACATGCTCGGGCACTTGTGCCATTAATCTATGGAGAAGGCGGAGCTTTTTGCTGCACATGCTCGGGCACTTGTGCCATTAATCTATGGAGAAGGCGGAGCTTTTTGCTGCACATGCTCGGGCATTTGTGCCATTAATCTATGGAGAAGGCGGAGCTTTTTGCTGCACATGCTCGGGCATTTGTGCCATTAATCTATGGAGAAGGCGGAGCTTGCTACTGCACATGCTCGGGCACTTGTGCCATTAATGTATGGAGAAGGCGGAGCTTGCTACTGCACATGCTCGGGCACTTGTGCCATTAATGTATGGAGAAGGCGGAGCTTTTTGCTGCACATGCTCGGGCACTTGTGCCATTAATCTATGGAGAAAATAGAGCTTTTTGCTGCCCATGCTCGGGCACTTGTGCCATTAATCTATGGAGATGGCGGAGGTTTTTGCTGCACATGCTCGGGCACTTGTGCCATTAATCTATGGAGAAGGCGGAGCTTTTTGCTGCACATGCTCGGGCACTTGTGCCATTAATCTATGGAGAAGGCGGAGCTTTTTGCTGCCCATACTCGGGCACTTGTGCCATTAATCTATGGAGAAGGTGGAGCTTTTTGCTGCACATGCTCGGGCACTTGTGCCATTAATCTATGGAGAAGGCGGAGCTTGCTACTGCACATGCTCGGGCACTTGTGCCATTAATCTATGGAGACGGCGGAGCTTTTTGCTGCACATGCTCGGGCACTTGTGCCATTAATCTATGGAGACGGCGGAGATTTTTGCTGCACATGCTCGGGCACTTGTGCCATTAATCTATGGAGAAGGCGGAGCTTTTTGCTGCACATGCTCGGGCACTTGTGCCATTAATCTATGGAGAAGGCGGAGCTTTTTGCTGCACATGCTCGGGCATTTGTGCCATTAATCTATGGAGAAGGCGGAGCTTTTTGCTGCACATGCTCGGGCATTTGTGCCATTAATCTATGGAGAAGGCGGAGCTTGCTACTGCACATGCTCGGGCACTTGTGCCATTAATGTATGGAGAAGGCGGAGCTTGCTACTGCACACGCTCGGGCACTTGTGCCATTAATGTATGGAGAAGGCGGAGCTTTTTGCTGCACATGCTCGGGCACTTGTGCCATTAATCTATGGAGAAAATAGAGCTTTTTGCTGCCCATGCTCGGGCACTTGTGCCATTAATCTATGGAGATGGCGGAGGTTTTTGCTGCACATGCTCGGGCACTTGTGCCATTAATCTATGGAGAAGGCGGAGCTTTTTGCTGCACATGCTCGGGCACTTGTGCCATTAATCTATGGAGAAGGTGGAGCTTTTTGCTGCACATGCTCGGGCATTTGTGCCATTAATCTATGGAGAAGGCGGAGCTTTTTGCTGCACATGCTCGGGCATTTGTACCATTAATCTATGGAGAAGTCGGAGCTTTTTGCTGCACACGCTCTGGCACTTGTGTCATTAATCTATGGAGAAGGCGGACCTTTTTGCTGCACACGCTCGGGCACTTGTGCCATTAATCTATGGAGAAGGCGGAGCTTTTTGCTGCACACGCTCGGGCACTTGTGCCATTAATCTATGGAGAAGGCGGAGCTTTTTGCTGCACACGCTCGGGCATTTGTGCCATTAATCTATGGAGAAGGCGGAGCTTTTTGCTGCACACGCTCGGGCACTTGTGCCATTAATCTATGGAGAAGGCGGAGCTTTTTGCTGCACACGCTCGGGCACTTGTGCCATTAATCTAAGGAGAAGGCGGAGCTTTTTGCTGCACATGCTCTGGCACTTGTGTCATTAATCTATGGAGAAGGCGGAGCTTTTTGCTGCACATGCTCGGGCACTTGTGCCATTAATCTATGGAGAAGGCGGAGCTTTTTGCTGCACATGCTCGGGCACTTGTGCCATTAATCTATGGAGAAGGCGGAGCTTGCTACTGCACATGCTCGGGCACTTGTCCCATTAATCTATGGAGAAGGCGGAGCTTGCTACGGCACATGCTCGGGCACTTGTGCCATTAATCTATGGAGAAGGCGGAGCTTGCTACTACACATGCTCGGGCACTTGTGCCATTAATCTATGGAGAAGGCGGAGCTTTTTGCTGCACATGCTCGGGCACTTGTGCCATTAATCTATGGAGAAAACAGAGCTTTTTGCTGCCCATGCTCGGGCACTTGTGCCATTAATCTATGGAGACGGCGGAGGTTTTTGCTGCACATGCTCGGGCACTTGTGCCATTAATCTATGGAGAAGGCGGAGCTTGCTACTGCACATGCTCGGGCACTTGTGCCATTAATCTATGGAGAAGGCGGAGCTTTTTGCTGCACGTGCACGGGCACTTGTGCCATTAATCTATGGAGAAGGCGGAGCTTTTTGCTGCACATGCTCGGGCACTTGTGCCATTAATCTATGGAGAAGGCGGAGCTTTTTGCTGCACATGCTCGGGCACTTGTGCCATTAATCTATGGAGAAAACAGAGCTTTTTGCTGCCCATGCTCGGGCACTTGTGCCATTAATCTATGGAGACGGCGGAGGTTTTTGCTGCACATGCTCGGGCACTTGTGCCATTAATCTATGGAGAAGGCGGAGCTTGCTACTGCACATGCTCGGGCACTTGTGCCATTAATCTATGGAGAAAGCGAAGCTTTTTGCTGCACGTGCTCGGGCACTTGTGCCATTAATCTATGGATAAGGCGGAGCTTTTTGCTGCACATGCTCGGGCACTTGTGCCATTAATCTATGGAGAATGCGGAGCTTTTTGCTGCACCTGCTCGGGCACTTGTGCCATTAATCTATGGAGACGGCGGAGCTTTTTGCTGCACATGCTCGGCACTTGTGCCATTAATTTATGGAGAAGGCGCAGCTTTTTGCTGCACATGCTCGGGCACTTGTGCCATTAATCTATGGAGAAGGCGGAGCTTTTTGCTGCCCATGCTCGGGCACTTGTGCCATTAATCTATGGAGACGGCGGAGCTTTTTGCTGCACATGCTCGGGCACTTGTGCCATTAATCTATGGAGAAGGCGGAGCTTTTTGCTGCACATGCTCGGGCACTTGTGCCATTAATCTATGGAGAAGGCGGAGCTTTTTGCTGCACATGCTCGGGCACTTGTGCCATTAATCTATGGAGAAGGTGGAGCTTTTTGCTGCCCATGCTCTGGCACTTGTGCCATTAATCTATGGAGAAGGCGGAGCTTTTTGCTGCCCATGCTCGGGCACTTGTGCCATTAATCTATGGAGAAGGCGGAGCGTTTTGCTGCCCATGCTCGGGCACTTGTGCCATTAATCTATGGAGAAGGCGGAGCTTTTTGCTGCACATGCTCGGGCACTTGTGCCATTAATCTCTGGAGAAGGCGGAGCTTGCTACTGCACATGCTCGGGCACTTGTGCCATTAATCTATGGAGAAGACGGAGCTTTTTGCTGCCCATGCTCGGTCACTTGTGCCATTAATCTATGGAGACGGCGGAGCTTTTTGCTGCACATGCTCGGGCATTTGTGCCATTAATCTATGGAGAAGGCGGAGCTTTTTGCTGCACATGCTCGGCATTTGTGCCATTAATCTATGGAGAAGGCGGAGCTTTTTGCTGCACACGCTCGGGCACTTGTGCCATTAATCTATGGAGAAGGCGGAGCTTTTTGCTGCACATGCTCGGGCACTTGTGCCATTAATCTATGGAGAAAACAGAGCTTTTTATTGCCCATGCTCGGGCACTTGTGCCATTAATCTATGGAGAAGGCGGAGCTTTTTCTGCACATGCTCGGGCACTTGGGCCATTAATCTATGGAGAAAACAGAGCTTTTTGCTGCACATGCTCGGGCACTTGTGCCATTAATCTGTGGAGAAGGCGGAGCTTTTTGCTGCACATGCTCGGGCACTTGTGCCATTCATCTATGGAGAAGGCGGAGCTTTTTGCTGCACGTGCTCGGGCACTTGTGCCATTAATCTATGGAGAAGGCGGAGCTTTTTGCTGCACATGCTCGGGCACTTGTGCCATTAATCTATGGAGAAGGCGGAGCTTTTTGCTGCACATGCTCGGCACTTGTGCCATTAATTTATGGAGAAGGCGGAGCTTTTTGCTGCACATGCTCGGGCACTTGTGCCATTAATCTATGGAGAAGGCGGAGCTTGCTACTGCACATGCTCGGGCACTTGTGCCATTAATCTATGGAGAAGGCGGAGCTTGCTACTGCACATGCTCGGCACTTGTGCCATTAATCTATGGAGAAGGCGGAGCTTTTTGCTGCTCATGCTCGGGCACTTGTGCCATTAATCTGTGGAGAAGGCGGAGCTTTTTGCTGCACATGCTCGGGCACTTGTGCCATTAATCTATGGAGAAGGCGGAGCTTTTTGCTGCCCATGCTCGGGCACTTGTGCCATTAATCTATGGAGAAGGCGGAGCTTTTTGCTGCACATCCTCGGGCACTTGTGCCATTAATCTATGGAGAAGGCGGAGCTTGCTACTGCACATGCTCGGGCACTTGTGCCATTAATCTATGGAGAAGGCGGAGCTTTTTGCTGCCCGTGCTCGGGCACTTGTGCCATTAATCTATGGAGACGGCGGAGCTTTTTGCTGCACATGCTCGGGCACTTGTGCCATTAATCTATGGAGAAGGCGGAGCTTTTTGCTGCACATGCTATGGCACTTGTGCCATTAATCTATGGAGAAGGCGGAGCTTTTTGCTGCACATGCTCGGGCATTTGTGCCATTAATCTATGGAGAAGGCGGAGCTTTTTGCTGCACATGCTCTGGCACTTGTGTCATTAATCTATGGAGAAGGCGGAGCTTTTTGCTGCACACGCTCGGGCACTTGTGCCATTAATCTGGAGAAGGCGGAGCTTTTTGCTGCACACGCTCGGGCACTTGTGCCATTAATCTATGGAGAAGGCGGAGCTTTTTGCTGCACACGCTCGGCCATTTGTGCCATTAATCTATGGAGAAGGCGGAGCTTTTTGCTGCACACGCTCGGGCATTTGTGCCCTTAATCTATGGAGATGGCGGAGCTTTTTGCTGCACACGCTCGGGCACTTGTGCCATTAATCTATGGAGAAGGCGGATCTTTTTGCTGCACACGCTCGGGCATTTGTGCCATTAATCTATGGAGAAGGCGGAGCTTTTTGCTGCACACGCTCTAGCACTTGTGCCATTAATCTATGGAGGAGGCGGAGCTTTTTGCTGCACACGCTCGGGCATTTGTGCCATTAATCTATGGAGAAGGCGGAGCTTTTTGCTGCACATGCTCGGGCACTTGTGCCATTAATCTATGGAGAAGGCGGAGCGTTTTGCTGCCCATGCTCGGGCACTTGTGCCATTAATCTATGGAGAAAACAGAGCTTTTTGCTGCCCATGCTCGGGCACTTGTGCCATTAATCTATGGAGACGGTGGAGCTTTTTGCTGCACATGCTCGGGCACTTGTGCCATTAATCTATGGAGAAGGCGGAGCTTTTTGCTGCACATGCTCGGGCACTTGGGCCATTAATCTATGGAGAAAACAGAGCTTTTTGCTGCACATGCTCGGGCACTTGTGCCATTAATCTATGGAGAAGGCGGAGCTTTTTGCTGCACATGCTCGGCACTTGTGCCATTAATTTATGGAGAAGGCGGAGCTTTTTGCTGCACATGCTCGGGCACTTGTGCCATTAATCTATGGAGAAGGCGGAGCTTTTTATTGCCCATGCTCGGGCACTTGTGCCATTAATCTATGGAGACGGCGGAGATTTTTGCTGCACATGCTCGGACATTTGTGCCATTAATCTATGGAGAAGGCGGAGCTTTTTGCTGCACATGCTCGGGCACTTGTGCCATTAATCTATGGAGAAGGCGGAGCTTTTTATTGCCCATGCTCGGGCACTTGTGCCATTAATTTATGGAGAAGGCGGAGCTTTTTGCTGCACATGCTCGGACATTTGTGCCCTTAATCTATGGAGAAGGCGGAGCTTTTTGCTGCACATGCTCGGGCACTTGTGCCATTAATCTATGGAGAAGGCGGAGCTTGCTACTGCACATGCTCGGGCACTTGTGCCATTAATCTATGGAGACGGCGGAGCTTTTTGCTGCACATGCTCGGGCACTTGTGCCATTAATCTATGGAGAAAACAGAGCTTTTTGCTGCCCATGCTCGGGCACTTGTGCCATTAATCTATGGAGACGGCGCAGGTTTTTGCTGCACATGCTCGGGCACTTGTGCCATTAATCTATGGAGAAGGCGGAGCTTGCTGCTGCACATGCTCGGGCACTTGTGCCATTAATCTATGGAGACGGCGGAGCTTTTTGCTGCACATGCTCGGGCACTTGTGCAATTAATCTATGGAGACGGCGGAGCTTTTTGCTGCACATGCTCGGCACTTGTGCCATTAATTTATGGAGAAGGCGGAGCTTTTTGCTGCACATGCTCGGGCACTTGTGCCATTAATCTATGGAGAAGGCGGAGCTTTTTGCTGCACATGCTCGGGCATTTGTGCCATTAATCTATGGAGAAGGCGGAGCTTTTTGCTGCCCATGCTCGGGCACTTGTGCCATTAATCTATGGAGAAAACAGAGCTTTTTGCTGCCCATGCTCGGGCACTTGTGCCATTAATCTATGGAGACGGCGGAGCTTTTTGCTGCACATGCTCGGGCACTTGTGCCATTAATCTATGGAGAAGGCGGAGCTTTTTGCTGCACATGCTCGGGCACTTGGGCCATTAATCTATGGAGAAAACAGAGCTTTTTGCTGCACATGCTCGAGCACTTGTGCCATTAATCTATGGAGAAGGCGGAGCTTTTTGCTGCACATGCTCGGGCACTTGTGCCATTAATCTATGGAGAAGGCGGAGCTTTTTGCTGCACATGCTCGGCACTTGTGCCATTAATTTATGGAGAAGGCGGAGCTTTTTGCTGCACATGCTCTGGCACTTGTGCCATTAATCTATGGAGAAGGCGGAGCTTTTTGCTGCCCATGCTCGGGCACTTGTGTCATTAATCTATGGAGAAGGCGGAGCTTTTTGCTGCCCATGCTCGGGCATCTGTGCCATTAATCTATGGAGAAGGCGGAGCTTTTTGCTGCATATGCTCGGGCACTTGTGCCATTAATCTATGGAGAAGACGGAGCTTTTTGCTGCACATGCTCGGGCACTTGTGCCATTAATCTATGGAGAAGGCGGAGCTTTTTGCTGCACATGCTCGAGCACTTGTGCCATTAATCTATGGAGAAGGCGGAGCTTGCTACTGCACATGCTCGGGCACTTGTGCCATTAATCTATGGAGAAGGCGGAGCTTGCTACTGCACATGCTCGGCCCTTGTACCATTAATCTATGGAGAAGGTGGAGCTTTTTGCTGCACATGCTCGGGCACTTGTGCCATTAATCTATGGAGAAGGCGGAGCTTTTTGCTGCCCATGCTCGAGCACTTGTGCCATTTATCTATGGAGAAGGCGGAGCTTTTTGCTGCCCATGCTCGGGCACTTGTGCCATTAATCTATGGAGAAGGCGGAGCTTTTTGCTGCCCATACTCGGGCACTTGTGCCATTAGTCTATGGAGAAGGTGGAGCTTTTTGCTGCACATGCTCGGGCACTTGTGCCATTAATCTATGGAGAAGGCGGAGCTTGCTACTGCACATGCTCGGGCACTTTTGCCATTAATCTATGGAGAAGGTGGAGCTTTTTGCTGCCCATGCTCGGGCACTTGTGCCATTAATCTATGGAGACGGCGGAGCTTTTTGCTGCACATGCTCGGGCACTTGTGCCATTAATCTATGGAGAAGGCGGAGCTTTTTGATGCACATGCTCGGGCACTTGTGCCATTAATCTATGGAGAAGGCGGAGCTTTTTGCTGCACATGCTCGGGCATTTGTGCCATTAATCTATGGAGAAGGCGGAGCTTTTTGCTGCACATGCTCGGGCATTTGTGCCATTAATCTATGGAGAAGGCGGAGCTTGCTACTGCACATGCTCGGGCACTTGTGCCATTAATGTATGGAGAAGGCGGAGCTTGCTACTGCACATGCTCGGGCACTTGTGCCATTAATGTATGGAGAAGGCGGAGCTTTTTGCTGCACATGCTCGAGCACTTGTGCCATTAATCTATGGAGAAAACAGAGCTTTTTGCTGCCCATGCTCGGGCACTTGTGCCATTAATCTATGGAGACGGCGGAGGTTTTTGCTGCACATGCTCGGGCACTTGTGCCATTAATCTATGGAGAAGGCGGAGCTTGCTACTGCACATGCTCGGGCACTTGTGCCATTAATCTATGGAGACGGCGGAGCTTTTTGCTGCACATGCTCGGCACTTGTGCCATTAATTTATGGAGAAGGCGGAGCTTTTTGCTGCACATGCTCGGGCACTTGTGCCATTAATCTATGGAGAAAACAGCTTTTTGCTGCCCATGCTCGGGCACTTGTGCCATTAATCTATGGAGACGGCGTAGCTTTTTGCTGCACATGCTCGGGCACTTGTGCCATTAATCTATGGAGAAGGCGGAGCTTTTTGCTGCACATGCTCGGGCACTTGGGCCATTAATCTATGGAGAAAACAGAGCTTTTTGCTGCACATGCTCGGGCACTTGTGCCATTAATCTATGGAGAAGGCGGAGCTTTTTGCTGCACATGCTCGGGCACTTGTGCCATTCATCTATGGAGAAGGCGGAGCTTTTTGCTGCACATGCTCGGGCACTTGTGCCATTAATCTATGGAGAAGGCGGAGCTTTTTGCTGCACATGCTCGGCACTTGTGCCATTAATTTATGGAGAAGGCGGAGCTTTTTGCTGCACATGCTCGGGCACTTGTGCCATTAATCTATGGAGAAGGCGGAGCTTTTTATTGCCCATGCTCGGGCACTTGTGCCATTCATCTATGGAGACGGCGGAGATTTTTGCTGCACATGCTCGGGCACTTGTGCCATTAATCTATGGAGAAGGTGGAGCTTTTTGCTGCACATGCTCGGGCACTTGTGCCATTAATCTATGGAGAAGGCGGAGCTTGCTACTGCACATGCTCGGGCACTTGTGCCATTAATCTATGGAGAAGGCGGAGCCTTTTGCTGCCCATGCTCGGGCACTTGTGCCATTAATCTATGGAGAAGGCGGAGCTTTTTGCTGCACATGCTCGGACATTTGTGCCATTAATCTATGGAGAAGGCGGAGCTTTTTGCTGCACATGCTCGGGCACTTGTGCCATTAATCTATGGAGAAGGCGGAGCTTGCTACTGCACATGCTCGGGCACTTGTGCCATTAATCTATGGAGACGGCGGAGCTTTTTGCTGCACATGCTCGGGCACTTGTGCCATTAATCTATGGAGAAAACAGAGCTTTTTGCTGCCCATGCTCGGGCACTTGTGCCATTAATCTATGGAGACGGCGGAGGTTTTTGCTGCACATGCTCGGGCACTTGTGCCATTAATCTATGGAGAAGGCGGAGCTTGCTGCTGC
This sequence comes from Phyllobates terribilis, assembly GCF_046119375.1. Taxonomy (NCBI): domain Eukaryota; kingdom Metazoa; phylum Chordata; class Amphibia; order Anura; family Dendrobatidae; genus Phyllobates; species Phyllobates terribilis. Next base: position 10,488,669 of record NW_027362766.1, on the reverse strand, counting down.
ACATGCTCGGGCACTTGTGCCATTAATCTATGGAGACGGCGGAGCTTTTTGCTGCACATGCTCGGGCACTTGTGCCATTAATCTATGGAGACGGCGGAGCTTTTTGCTGCACATGCTCGGCACTTGTGCCATTAATTTATGGAGAAGGCGGAGCTTTTTGCTGCACATGCTCGGGCACTTGTGCCATTAATCTATGGAGAAGGCGGAGCTTTTTGCTGCCCATGCTCGGGCATTTGTGCCATTAATCTATGGAGAAGGCGGAGCTTTTTGCTGCCCATGCTCGGGCACTTGTGCCATTAATCTATGGAGAAAACGGAGCTTTTTGCTGCCCATGCTCGGGCACTTGTGCCATTAATCTATGGAGACGGCGGAGCTTTTTGCTGCACATGCTCGGGCACTTGTGCCATTAATCTATGGAGAAGGCGGAGCTTTTTGCTGCACATGCTCGGTCACTTGGGCCATTAATCTATGGAGAAAACAGAGCTTTTTGCTGCACATGCTCGAGCACTTGTGCCATTAATCTATGGAGAAGGCGGAGCTTTTTGCTGCACATGCTCGGGCACTTGTGCCATTAATCTATGGAGAAGGCGGAGCTTTTTGCTGCACATGCTCGGCACTTGTGCCATTAATCTATGGAGAAGGCGGAGCTTTTTGCTGCCCATGCTCGGGCACTTGTGTCATTAATCTATGGAGAAGGCGGAGCTTTTTGCTGCCCATGCTCGGGCACTTGTGTCATTAATCTATGGAGAAGGCGGAGCTTTTTGCTGCCCATGCTCGGGCATCTGTGCCATTAATCTATGGAGAAGGCGGAGCTTTTTGCTGCACATGCTCGGGCACTTGTGCCATTAATCTATGGAGAAGACGGAGCTTTTTGCTGCACATGCTCGGGCACTTGTGCCATTAATCTATGGAGAAGGCGGAGCTTTTTGCTGCACATGCTCGAGCACTTGTGCCATTAATCTATGGAGAAGGCGGAGCTTGCTACTGCACATGCTCGGGCACTTGTGCCATTAATCTATGGAGAAGGCGGAGCTTGCTACTGCACATGCTCGGTCCTTGTGCCATTAATCTATGGAGAAAGCGGAGCTTTTTGCTGCTCATGCTCGGGCACTTGTACCATTAATCTATGGAGAAGGTGGAGCTTTTTGCTGCACATGCTCGGGCACTTGTGCCATTAATCTATGGAGAAGGCGGAGCTTTTTGCTGCCCATGCTCGAGCACTTGTGCCATTAATCTATGGAGAAGGCGGAGCTTTTTGCTGCCCATGCTCGGGCACTTGTGCCATTAATCTATGGAGAAGGCGGAGCTTTTTGCTGCCCATACTCGGGCACTTGTGCCATTAATCTATGGAGAAGGTGGAGCTTTTTGCTGCACATGCTCGGGCACTTGTGCCATTAATCTATGGAGAAGGCGGAGCTTGCTACTGCACATGCTCGGGCACTTGTGCCATTAATCTATGGAGACGGCGGAGCTTTTTGCTGCACATGCTCGGGCACTTGTGCCATTAATCTATGGAGACGGCGGAGCTTTTTGCTGCACATGCTCGGGCACTTGTGCCATTAATCTATGGAGAAGGCGGAGCTTTTTGCTGCACATGCTCGGGCACTTGTGCCATTAATCTATGGAGAAGGCGGAGCTTTTTGCTGCACATGCTCGGGCATTTGTGCCATTAATCTATGGAGAAGGCGGAGCTTGCTACTGCACATGCTCGGGCACTTGTGCCATTAATGTATGGAGAAGGCGGAGCTTGCTACTGCACATGCTCGGGCACTTGTGCCATTAATGTATGGAGAAGGCGGAGCTTTTTGCTGCACATGTTCGGGCACTTGTGCCATTAATCTATGGAGAAAATAGAGCTTTTTGCTGCCCATGCTCGGGCACTTGTGCCATTAATCTATGGAGAAGGCGGAGCTTTTTGCTATCCATGCTCGGGCACTTGTGCCATTGATCTATGGAGAAGGCGGAGCTTTTTGCTGCCCATGCTCGGGCACTTGTGCCATTAATCTATGGAGAAGGCGGAGCGTTTTGCTGCCCATGCTCGGGCACTTGTGCCATTAATCTATGGAGAAGGCGGAGCTTTTTGCTGCACATGCTCAGGCACTTGTGCCATTAATCTATGGAGAAGGCGGAGCTTGCTACTGCACATGCTCGGGCACTTGTGCCATTAATCTATGGAGAAGGCGGAGCTTGCTACTGCACATGCTCGGCACTTGTGCCATTAATCTATGGAGAAGGCGGAGCTTTTTGCTGCTCATGCTCGGGCACTTGTGCCATTAATCTATGGAGAAGGATGAGCTTTTTGCTGCACATGCTCGGGCACTTGTGCCATTAATCTATGGAGAAGGTGGAGCATTTTGCTGCACATGCTCGGGCACTTGTGCCATTAATCTATGGAGAAGGCGGAGCTTTTTGCTGCACATGCTCGGGCACTTGTGCCATTAATCTATGGAGAAGGCGGAGCTTTTTGCTGCCCATGCTCGGGCACTTGTGCCATTAATCTGTGGAGAAGGCGGAGCTTTTTGCTACCCATGCTCGGGCACTTGTGCCATTAATCTATGGAGAAGGCGGAGCTTTTTGCTGCCCATGCTCGGGCACTTGTGCCATTAATCTATGGAGAAGGCGGAGCGTTTTGCTGCCCATGCTCGGGCACTTGTGCCATTAATTTATGGAGAAGGCGGAGCTTTTTGCTGCACATGCTCGGGCACTTGTGCCATTAATCTATGGAGAAGGCGGAGCTTGCTACTGCACATGCTCGGGCACTTGTGCCATTAATCTATGGAGAAGGCGGAGCTTTTTGCTGCCCATGCTCGGGCACTTGTGCCATTAATCTATGGAGACGGCGGAGCTTTTTGCTGCACATGCTCGGGCACTTGTGCCATTAATCTATGGAGAAGGCGGAGCTTGCTACTGCACATGCTCGGGCACTTGTGCCATTAATCTATGGAGACGGCGGAGCTTTTTGCTGCACATGCTCGGCACTTGTGCCATTAATTTATGGAGAAGGCGGAGCTTTTTGCTGCATATGCTCGGGCACTTGTGCCATTAATCTATGGAGAAGGCGGAGCTTTTTGCTGCACATGCTCGGGCACTTGGGCCATTAATCTGTGGAGAAAACAGAGCTTTTTGCTGCACATGCTCGGGCACTTGTGCCATTAATCTATGGAGAAGGCGGAGCTTTTTGCTGCACATGCTCGGGCACTTGTGCCATTAATCTATGGAGAAGGCGGAGCTTTTTGCTGCACATGCTCGGCACTTGTGCCATTAATTTATGGAGAAGGCGGAGCTTTTTGCTGCACATGCTCGGGCACTTGTGCCATTAATCTATGGAGAAGGCGGAGCATGCTACTGCACATGCTCGGGCACTTGTGCCATTAATCTATGGAGAAGGCGGAGCTTGCTACTGCACATGCTCGGCACTTGTGCCATTAATCTATGGAGAAGGCGGAGGTTTTTGCTGCCCATGCTCGGGCACTTGTGCCATTAATCTATGGAGAAGGCGGAGCTTTTTGCTACCCATGCTCGGGCACTTGTGCCATTAATCTATGGAGAAGGCGGAGCTTTTTGCTGCCCATGCTCGGGCACTTGTGCCATTAATCTATGGAGAAGGCGGAGCGTTTTGCTGCCCATGCTCGGGCACTTGTGCCATTAATCTATGGAGAAGGCGGAGCTTTTTGCTGCACATGTTCGGGCACTTGTGCCATTAATCTATGGAGAAGGCGGAGCTTGCTACTGCACATGCTCGGGCACTTGTGCCATTAATCTATGGAGAAGGCGGAGCTTTTTGCTGCCCGTGCTCGGGCACTTGTGCCATTAATCTATGGAGACGGCGGAGCTTTTTGCTGCACATGCTCGGGCACTTGTGCCATTAATCTATGGAGAAGGCGGAGCTTTTTGCTGCACATGCTCGGGCATTTGTGCCATTAATCTATGGAGAAGGCGGAGCTTTTTGCTGCACACGCTCGGGCACTTGTGCCATTAATCTGGAGAAGGCGGAGCTTTTTGCTGCACACGCTCGGGCACTTGTGCCATTAATCTATGGAGAAGGCGGAGCTTTTTGCTGCACACGCTCGGCCATTTGTGCCATTAATCTATGGAGAAGGCGGAGCTTTTTGCTGCACACGCTCGGGCATTTGTGTCATTAATCTATGGAGAAGGCGGAGCTTTTTGCTGCACACGCTCGGGCACTTGTGCCATTAATCTATGGAGAAGGCGGAGCTTTTTGCTGCACACGCTCGGGCATTTGTGCCATTAATCTATGGAGAAGGCGGAGCTTTTTGCTGCACATGCTCGGGCACTTGTGCCATTAATCTATGGAGAAGGCGGAGCGTTTTGCTGCCCATGCTCGGGCACTTGTGCCATTAATCTATGGAGAAAACAGAGCTTTTTGCTGCCCATGCTCGGGCACTTGTGCCATTAATCTATGGAGACGGCGGAGCTTTTTGCTGCACATGCTCGGGCACTTGTGCCATTAATCTATGGAGAAGGCGGAGCTTTTTGCTGCACATGCTCGGGCACTTGGGCCATTAATCTATGGAGAAGGCGGAGCTTGCTACTGCACATGCTCGGGCACTTGTGCCATTAATCTATGGAGAAGGCGGCGCTTGCTACTGCACATGCTCGGGCACTTGTGCCATTAATCTATGGAGAAGGCGGAGCTTGCTACTGCACATGCTCGGCACTTGTGCCATTAATCTATGGAGAAGGCGGAGCGTTTTGCTGCCCATGCTCGGGCACTTGTGCCATTAATCTATGGAGAAGGCGGAGCTTTTTGCTGCACATGCTCGGGCACTTGTGCCATTAATCTATGGAGAAGGAGGAGCTTTTTGCTGCCCATGCTCGGGCACTTGTGCCATTAATCTATGGAGACGGCGGAGGTTTTTGCTGCACATGCTCGGGCACTTGTGCCATTAATCTATGGAGAAGGCGGAGCTTTTTGCTGCACAGGCTCGGGCACTTGTGCCATTAATCTATGGAGAAGGCGGAGCTTTTTGCTGCACACGCTCGGGCACTTGTGCCATTAATCTATGGAGAAGGCGGAGCTTTTTGCTGCACACGCTCGGGCATTTGTGCCATTAATCTATGGAGAAGGCGGAGCTTTTTGCTGCACACGCTCGGGCATTTGTGCCATTAATCTATGGAGAAGGAGGAGCTTTTTGCTGCACACGCTCGGGCACTTGTGCCATTAATCTATGGAGAAGGCGGAGCTTTTTGCTGCACAAGCTCGGGCACTTGTGCCATTAATCTATGGAGAAGGCGGAGCTTTTTGCTGCACATGCTCGGGCATTTGTGCCATTAATCTATGGAGAAGGCGGAGCTTTTTGCTGCACACGCTCTGGCACTTGTGCCATTAATCTATGGAGAAGGCGGAGCTTTTTGCTGCACATGCTCGGGCATTTGTGCCATTAATCTATGGAGAAGGCGGAGCTTTTTGCTGCACATGCTCGGGCACTTGTGCCATTAATCTATGGAGAAGGCGGAGCTTGCTACTGCACATGCTCGGGCACTTGTGCCATTAATGTATGGAGAAGGCGGAGCTTGCTACTGCACATGCTCGGGCACTTGTGCCATTAATGTATGGAGAAGGCAGAGCTTTTTGCTGCACATGCTCAGGCACTTGTGCCATTAATCTATGGAGACGGCGGAGGTTTTGCTGCACATGCTCGGGCACTTGTGCCATTAATCTATGGAGAAGGCGGAGCTTGCTACTGCACATGCTCGGTCACTTGTGCCATTAATCTATGGAGACGGCGGAGCTTTTTGCTGCACATGCTCGGCACTTGTGCCATTAATTTATGGAGAAGGCGGAGCTTTTTGCTGCACATGCTCGGGCACTTGTGCCATTAATCTATGGAGAAGGCGGAGCTTTTTACTGCCCATGCTCGGGCACTTGTGCCATTAATCTATGGAGACGGCGGAGCTTTTTGCTGCACATGCTCGGGCACTTGTGCCATTAATCTATGGAGGAGGCGGAGCTTTTTGCTGCACATGCTCGGGCACTTGGGCCATTAATCTATGGAGAAAACAGAGCTTTTTGCTGCACATGCTCGGGCACTTGTGCCATTAATCTATGGAGAAGGCGGAGCTTTTTGCTGCACATGCTCGGGCACTTGTGCCATTCATCTATGGAGAAGGCGGAGCTTTTTGCTACACGTGCTCGGGCACTTGTGCCATTAATCTATGGAGAAGGCGGAGCTTTTTGCTGCACATGCTCGGGCACTTGTGCCATTAATCTATGGAGAAGGCGGAGCTTTTTGCTGCACATGCTCGGCACTTGTGCCATTAATTTATGGAGAAGGCGGAGCTTTTTGCTGCACATGCTCGGGCACTTGTGCCATTAATCTATGGAGAAGGCGGAGCTTGCTACTGCACATTCTCGGGCACTTGTGCCATTAATCTATGGAGAAGGCGGAGCTTGCTACTGCACATGCTCGGCACTTGTGCCATTAATCTATGGAGAAGGCGGAGCTTTTTGCTGCTCATGCTCGGGCACTTGTGCCATTAATCTATGGAGAAGGAGGAGCTTTTTGCTGCACATGCTCGGCACTTGTGCCATTAATGTATGGAGAAGGCGGAGCTTTTTGCTGCACATGCTCGGGCACTTGTGCCATTAATCTATGGAGAAGGCGGAGCTTTTTGCTGCACATGCTCTGCCACTTGTGCCATTAATCTATGGAAAAGGCGGAGCTTTTTGCTGCACATGCTCGGGCACTTGTGCCATTCATCTATGGAGAAGGCGGAGCTTTTTGCTACACGTGCTCGGGCACTTGTGCCATTAATCTATGGAGAAGGCGGAGCTTTTTGCTGCACATGCTCGGGCACTTGTGCCATTAATCTATGGAGAAGGCGGAGCTTTTTGCTGCACATGCTCGGCACTTGTGCCATTAATTTATGGAGAAGGCGGAGCTTTTTGCTGCACATGCTCGGGCACTTGTGCCATTAATCTATGGAGAAGGCGGAGCTTGCTACTGCACATTCTCGGGCACTTGTGCCATTAATCTATGGAGAAGGCGGAGCGTTTTGCTGCCCATGCTCGGGCACTTGTGCCATTAATCTATGGAGAAGGCGGAGCTTGCTACTGCACATGCTCGGGCACTTGTGCCATTAATCTATGGAGAAGGCGGAGCTTGCTACTGCACATGCTCGGCACTTGTGCCATTAATCTATGGAGAAGGCGGAGCTTTTTGCTGCTCATGCTCGGGCACTTGTGCCATTAATCTATGGAGAAGGATGAGCTTTTTGCTGCACATGCTCGGGCACTTGTGCCATTAATCTATGGAGAAGGTGGAGCATTTTGCTGCACATGCTCGGGCACTTGTGCCATTAATCTATGGAGAAGGCGGAGCTTTTTGCTGCACATGCTCGGGCACTTGTGCCATTAATCTATGGAGAAGGCGGAGCTTTTTGCTGCCCATGCTCGGGCACTTGTGCCATTAATCTGTGGAGAAGGCGGAGCTTTTTGCTACCCATGCTCGGGCACTTGTGCCATTAATCTATGGAGAAGGCGGAGCTTTTTGCTGCCCATGCTCGGGCACTTGTGCCATTAATCTATGGAGAAGGCGGAGCGTTTTGCTGCCCATGCTCGGGCATTTGTGCCATTAATTTATGGAGAAGGCGGAGCTTTTTGCTGCACATGCTCGGGCACTTGTGCCATTAATCTATGGAGAAGGCGGAGCTTGCTACTGCACATGCTCGGGCACTTGTGCCATTAATCTATGGAGAAGGCGGAGCTTTTTGCTGCCCATGCTCGGGCACTTGTGCCATTAATCTATGGAGACGGCGGAGCTTTTTGCTGCACATGCTCGGGCACTTGTGCCATTAATCTATGGAGAAGGCGGAGCTTTTTGCTGCACATGCTCGGGCACTTGTGCCATTAATCTATGGAGAAGGCGGAGCTTTTTGCTGCACACGCTCGGGCATTTGTGCCATTAATCTATGGAGAAGGCGGAGCTTTTTGCTGCACACGCTCGGGCACTTGTGCCATTAATCTATGGAGAAGGCGGAGCTTTTTGCTGCACACGCTCGGGCACTTGTGCCATTAATCTATGGAGAAGGCGGAGCTTTTTGCTGCACACGCTCGGCCATTTGTGCCATTAATCTATGGAGAAGGCGGAGCTTTTTGCTGCACACGCTCGGGCATTTGTGCCATTAATCTATGGAGAAGGCGGAGCTTTTTGCTGCACACGTTCGGGCATTTGTGCCATTAATCTATGGAGAAGGCGGAGCTTTTTGCTGCACACGCTCTGGCACTTGTGCCATTAATCTATGGAGGAGGCGGAGCTTTTTGCTTCACACGCTCGTGCATTTGTGCCATTAATCTATGGAGAAGGCGGAGCTTTTTGCTGCACATGCTCGGGCACTTGTGCCATTAATGTATGGAGAAGGCGGAGTTTTTTGCTGCACATGCTCGGGCACTTGTGCCATTAATCTCTGGAGAAGGCGGAGCTTGCTACTGCACATGCTCGGGCACTTGTGCCATTAATCTATGGAGAAGGCGGAGCTTTTTGCTGCACATGTTCGGGCACTTGTGCCATTAATCTATGGAGAAGGCGGAGCTTTTTGCTGCACATGCTCGGGCACTTGTGCCATTAATCTATGGAGAAGGCGGAGCTTTTTGCTGCACATGCTCAGGCACTTGTGCCATTAATCTATGGAGAAGGCGGAGCGTTTTGCTGCCCATGCTCGGGCACTTGTGCCATTAATCTATGGAGAAAACAGAGCTTTTTGCTGCCCATGCTCGGGCACTTGTGCCATTAATCTATGGAGACGGCGGAGCTTTTTGCTGCACATGCTCGGGCACTTGTGCCATTAATCTATGGAGAAGGCGGAGCTTTTTGCTGCACATGCTCGGGCACTTGGGCCATTAATCTATGGAGAAGGCGGAGCTTTTTGCTGCACATGCTCGGGCACTTGTGCCATTCATCTATGGAGAAGGCGGAGCTTTTTGCTGCACATGCTCGGGCACTTGTGCCATTAATCTATGGAGAAGGCGGAGCTTTTTGCTGCACATGCTCGGCACTTGTGCCATTAATTCATGGAGAAGGCGGAGCTTTTTGCTGCACATGCTCGGGCACTTATGCCATTAATCTATGGAGAAGGCGGAGCTTTTTGCTGCCCATGCTCGGGCACTTGTGCCATTAATCTATGGAGACGGCGGAGATTTTTGCTGCACATGCTCGGGCACTTGTGCCATTAATCTATGGAGACGGCGGAGGTTTGTGCTGCACATGCTCGGGCACTTGTGCCATTAATCTATGGAGAAGGCGGAGCTTGCTACTGCACATGCTCGGGCACTTGTGCCATTAATCTATGGAGACGGCGGAGCTTGCTACTGCACATGCTCGGGCACTTGTGCCATTAATCTATTGTGAAGGCGGAGCTTTTTGCTGCCCATGCTCGGGCACTTGTGCCATTAATCTATGGAGACGGCGGAGCTTTTTGCTGCACATGCTCGGGCACTTGTGCCATTAATCTATGGAGAAGGCGGAGCTTTTTGCTGCACATGCTCGGGCACTTGTGCCATTAATCTATGGAGAAGGCGGAGCTTTTTGCTGCACATGCTCGGGCATTTGTGCCATTAATCTATGGAGAAGGCGGAGCTTTTTGCTGCACATGCTCTGGCACTTGTGTCATTAATCTATGGAGAAGGCGGAGCTTTTTGCTGCACACGCTCGGGCACTTGTGCCATTAATCTATGGAGAAGGCGGAGCTTTTTGCTGCACACGCTCGGGCCCTTGTGCCATTAATCTATGGAGAAGGCGGAGCTTTTTGCTGCACACGCTCGGCCATTTGTGCCATTAATCTATGGAGAAGGCGGAGCTTTTTGCTGCACACGCTCGGGCACTTGTGCCATTAATCTATGGAGAAGGCGGAGCTTTTTGCTGCACACGCTCTGGCACTTGTGCCATTAATCTATGGAGGAGGCGGAGCTTTTTGCTGCACACGCTCGGGCATTTGTGCCATTAATCTATGGAGAAGGCGGAGCTTTTTGCTGCACATGCTCGGGCACTTGTGCCATTAATGTATGGAGAAGGCGGAGCTTTTTGCTGCCCATGCTCGGGCACTTGTGCCATTAATCTATGGATACGGCGGAGGTTTTTGCTGCACATGCTCGGGCACTTGTGCCATTAATCTATGGAGAAGGCGGAGCTTGCTACTGCACATGCTCGGGCACTTGTGCCATTAATCTATGGAGACGGCGGAGCTTTTTGCTGCACATGTTCGGCACTTGTGCCATTAATTTATGGAGAAGGCGGAGCTTTTTGCTGCACATGCTCGGGCACTTGTGCCATTAATCTATGGAGAAGGCGGAGCTTTTTGCTGCGCATGCTCGGGCACTTGTGCCATTAATCTATGGAGAAGGCGGAGCTTTTTGCTGCACATGCTCAGGCACTTGTGCCATTAATCTATGGAGAAGGCGGAGCGTTTTGCTGCCCATGCTCGGGCACTTGTGCCATTAATCTATGGAGAAATCAGAGCTTTTTGCTGCCCATGCTCGGGCACTTGTGCCATTAATCTATGGAGACGGAGGAGCTTTTTGCTGCACATGCTCGGGCACTTGTGCCATTAATCTTTGGAGAAGGCGGAGCTTTTTGCTGCACATGCTCGGGCACTTGGGCCATTAATCTATGGAGAAAACAGAGCTTTTTGCTGCACATGCTCGGGCACTTGTGCCATTAATCTATGGAGAAGGCGGAGCTTTTTGCTGCACATGCTCGGGCACTTGTGCCATTCATCTATGGAGAAGGCGGAGCTTTTTGCTGCACATGCTCGGGCACTTGTGCCATTAATCTATGGAGAAGGCGGAGCTTTTTGCTGCACATGCTCGGGCACTTGTGCCATTAATCTATGGAGAAGGCGGAGCTTTTTGCTGCCCATGCTCGGGCACTTGTGCCATTAATCTATGGAGACGGCGGAGATTTTTGCTGCACATGCTCGGGCACTTGTGCCATTAATCTATGGAGAAGGTGGAGCTTTTTGCTGCACACGCTCGGGCACTTGTGCCATTAATCTATGGAGAAGGCGGAGCTTTTTGCTGCACACGCTCGGGCACTTGTGCCATTAATCTATGGAGAAGGCGGAGCTTTTTCCTGCACATGCTCGGGCACTTGTTCCATTCATCTATGGAGAAGGCGGAGCTTTTTGCTGCACATGCTCGGGCACTTGTGCCATTAATCTATGGAGAAGGCGGAGCTTTTTGCTGCACATGCTCGGGCACTTGGGCCATTAATCTATGGAGAAAACAGAGCTTTTTGCTGCACATGCTCGGGCACTTGTGCCATTAATCTATGGAGAAGGCGGAGCTTTTTGTTGCACATGCTCGGGCACTTGTGCCATTCATCTATGGAGAAGGCGGAGCTTTTTGCTGCACATGCTCGGGCACTTGTGCCATTAATCCATGGAGAAGGCGGAGCTTTTTGCTGCACATGCTCGGCACTTGTGCCATTAATTTATGGAGAAGGCGGAACTTTTTGCTGCACATGCTCGGGCACTTGTGCCATTAATCTATGGAGAAGGCGGAGCTTTTTGCTGCCCATGCTCGGGCACTTGTGCCATTAATCTATGGAGAAGGCGGAGCTTTTTGCTGCACATGCTCGGGCACTTGGGCCATTAATCTATGGAGAAGTCGGAGCTTTTTGCTGCACATGCTCGGGCACTTGTGCCATTCATCTATGGAGAAGGCGGAGCTTTTTGCTGCACATGCTCGGGCACTTGTGCCATTAATCTATGGAGAAGGCAGAGCTTTTTGCTGCACATGCTCGGCACTTGTGCCATTAATTTATGGAGAAGGCGGAGCTTTTTGCTGCACATGCTCGGGCACTTGTGCCATTAATCTATGGAGAAGGCGGAGCTTTTTGCTGCCCATGCTCGGGCACTTGTGCCATTAATCTATGGAGACGGCGGAGATTTTTGCTGCACATGCTCGGGCACTTGTGCCATTAATCTATGGAGACGGCGGAGGTTTGTGCTGCACATGCTCGGGCACTTGTGCCATTAATCTATGGAGAAGGCGGAGCTTGCTACTGCACATGCTCGGGCACTTGTGCCATTAATCTATGGAGACGGCGGAGCTTGCTACTGCACATGCTCGGGCACTTGTGCCATTAATCTATTGTGAAGGCGGAGCTTTTTGCTGCCCATGCTCGGGCACTTGTGCCATTAATCTATGGAGACGGCGGAGCTTTTTGCTGCACATGCTCGGGCACTTGTGCCATTAATCTATGGAGAAGGCGGAGCTTTTTGCTGCACACGCTCGGGCACTTGTGCCATTAATCTATGGAGAAGGCGGAGCTTTTTGCTGCACACGCTCGGGCACTTGTGCCATTAATCTATGGAGAAGGCGGAGCTTTTTGCTGCACACGCTCGGCCATTTGTGCCATTAATCTATGGAGAAGGCGGAGCTTTTTGCTGCACACGCTCGGGCATTTGTGCCATTAATCTATGGAGAAGGCGGAGCTTTTTGCTGCACACGCTCGGGCACTTGTGCCATTAATCTATGGAGAAAGCGGAGCTTTTTGCTGCTCATGCTCGGGCACTTGTACCATTAATCTATGGAGAAGGTGGAGCTTTTTGCTGCACATGCTCGGGCACTTGTGCCATTAATCTATGGAGAAGGCGGAGCTTTTTGCTGCCCATGCTCGAGCACTTGTGCCATTAATCTATGGAGAAGGCGGAGCTTTTTGCTGCCCATGCTCGGGCACTTGTGCCATTAATCTATGGAGAAGGCGGAGCTTTTTGCTGCCCATACTCGGGCACTTGTGCCATTAATCTATGGAGAAGGTGGAGCTTTTTGCTGCACATGCTCGGGCACTTGTGCCATTAATCTATGGAGAAGGCGGAGCTTGCTACTGCACATGCTCGGGCACTTGTGCCATTAATCTATGGAGACGGCGGAGCTTTTTGCTGCACATGCTCGGGCACTTGTGCCATTAATCTATGGAGACGGCGGAGCTTTTTGCTGCACATGCTCGGGCACTTGTGCCATTAATCTATGGAGAAGGCGGAGCTTTTTGCTGCACATGCTCGGGCACTTGTGCCATTAATCTATGGAGAAGGCGGAGCTTTTTGCTGCACATGCTCGGGCATTTGTGCCATTAATCTATGGAGAAGGCGGAGCTTGCTACTGCACATGCTCGGGCACTTGTGCCATTAATGTATGGAGAAGGCGGAGCTTGCTACTGCACATGCTCGGGCACTTGTGCCATTAATGTATGGAGAAGGCGGAGCTTTTTGCTGCACATGTTCGGGCACTTGTGCCATTAATCTATGGAGAAAATAGAGCTTTTTGCTGCCCATGCTCGGGCACTTGTGCCATTAATCTATGGAGAAGGCGGAGCTTTTTGCTATCCATGCTCGGGCACTTGTGCCATTAATCTATGGAGAAGGCGGAGCTTTTTGCTGCCCATGCTCGGGCACTTGTGCCATTAATCTATGGAGAAGGCGGAGCGTTTTGCTGCCCATGCTCGGGCACTTGTGCCATTAATCTATGGAGAAGGCGGAGCTTTTTGCTGCACATGCTCAGGCACTTGTGCCATTAATCTATGGAGAAGGCGGAGCTTGCTACTGCACATGCTCGGGCACTTGTGCCATTAATCTATGGAGAAGGCGGAGCTTGCTACTGCACATGCTCGGCACTTGTGCCATTAATCTATGGAGAAGGCGGAGCTTTTTGCTGCTCATGCTCGGGCACTTGTGCCATTAATCTATGGAGAAGGATGAGCTTTTTGCTGCACATGCTCGGGCACTTGTGCCATTAATCTATGGAGAAGGTGGAGCATTTTGCTGCACATGCTCGGGCACTTGTGCCATTAATCTATGGAGAAGGCGGAGCTTTTTGCTGCACATGCTCGGGCACTTGTGCCATTAATCTATGGAGAAGGCGGAGCTTTTTGCTGCCCATGCTCGGGCACTTGTGCCATTAATCTGTGGAGAAGGCGGAGCTTTTTGCTACCCATGCTCGGGCACTTGTGCCATTAATCTGGAGAAGGCGGAGCTTTTTGCTGCACACGCTCGGGCACTTGTGCCATTAATCTATGGAGAAGGCGGAGCTTTTTGCTGCACACGCTCGGCCATTTGTGCCATTAATCTATGGAGAAGGCGGAGCTTTTTGCTGCACACGCTCGGGCATTTGTGTCATTAATCTATGGAGAAGGCGGAGCTTTTTGCTGCACACGCTCGGGCACTTGTGCCATTAATCTATGGAGAAGGCGGAGCTTTTTGCTGCACACGCTCGGGCATTTGTGCCATTAATCTATGGAGAAGGCGGAGCTTTTTGCTGCACATGCTCGGGCACTTGTGCCATTAATCTATGGAGAAGGCGGAGCGTTTTGCTGCCCATGCTCGGGCACTTGTGCCATTAATCTATGGAGAAAACAGAGCTTTTTGCTGCCCATGCTCGGGCACTTGTGCCATTAATCTATGGAGACGGCGGAGCTTTTTGCTGCACATGCTCGGGCACTTGTGCCATTAATCTATGGAGAAGGCGGAGCTTTTTGCTGCACATGCTCGGGCACTTGGGCCATTAATCTATGGAGAAGGCGGAGCTTGCTACTGCACATGCTCGGGCACTTGTGCCATTAATCTATGGAGAAGGCGGCGCTTGCTACTGCACATGCTCGGGCACTTGTGCCATTAATCTATGGAGAAGGCGGAGCTTGCTACTGCACATGCTCGGCACTTGTGCCATTAATCTATGGAGAAGGCGGAGCGTTTTGCTGCCCATGCTCGGGCACTTGTGCCATTAATCTATGGAGAAGGCGGAGCTTTTTGCTGCACATGCTCGGGCACTTGTGCCATTAATCTATGGAGAAGGAGGAGCTTTTTGCTGCCCATGCTCGGGCACTTGTGCCATTAATCTATGGAGACGGCGGAGGTTTTTGCTGCACATGCTCGGGCACTTGTGCCATTAATCTATGGAGAAGGCGGAGCTTTTTGCTGCACATGCTCGGGCACTTGTGCCATTAATCTATGGAGAAGGCGGAGCTTTTTGCTGCACACGCTCGGGCACTTGTGCCATTAATCTATGGAGAAGGCGGAGCTTTTTGCTGCACACGCTCGGGCATTTGTGCCATTAATCTATGGAGAAGGCGGAGCTTTTTGCTGCACACGCTCGGGCATTTGTGCCATTAATCTATGGAGAAGGAGGAGCTTTTTGCTGCACACGCTCGGGCACTTGTGCCATTAATCTATGGAGAAGGCGGAGCTTTTTGCTGCACAAGCTCGGGCACTTGTGCCATTAATCTATGGAGAAGGCGGAGCTTTTTGCTGCACATGCTCGGGCATTTGTGCCATTAATCTATGGAGAAGGCGGAGCTTTTTGCTGCACACGCTCTGGCACTTGTGCCATTAATCTATGGAGAAGGCGGAGCTTTTTGCTGCACATGCTCGGGCATTTGTGCCATTAATCTATGGAGAAGGCGGAGCTTTTTCCTGCACATGCTCGGGCACTTGTGCCATTAATCTATGGAGAAGGCGGAGCTTGCTACTGCACATGCTCGGGCACTTGTGCCATTAATGTATGGAGAAGGCGGAGCTTGCTACTGCACATGCTCGGGCACTTGTGCCATTAATGTATGGAGAAGGCAGAGCTTTTTGCTGCACATGCTCAGGCACTTGTGCCATTAATCTATGGAGACGGCGGAGGTTTTTGCTGCACATGCTCGGGCACTTGTGCCATTAATCTATGGAGAAGGCGGAGCTTGCTACTGCACATGCTCGGTCACTTGTGCCATTAATCTATGGAGACGGCGGAGCTTTTTGCTGCACATGCTCGGCACTTGTGCCATTAATTTATGGAGAAGGCGGAGCTTTTTGCTGCACATGCTCGGGCACTTGTGCCATTAATCTATGGAGAAGGCGGAGCTTTTTACTGCCCATGCTCGGGCACTTGTGCCATTAATCTATGGAGACGGCGGAGCTTTTTGCTGCACATGCTCGGGCACTTGTGCCATTAATCTATGGAGGAGGCGGAGCTTTTTGCTGCACATGCTCGGGCACTTGGGCCATTAATCTATGGAGAAAACAGAGCTTTTTGCTGCACATGCTCGGGCACTTGTGCCATTAATCTATGGAGAAGGCGGAGCTTTTTGCTGCACATGCTCGGGCACTTGTGCCATTCATCTATGGAGAAGGCGGAGCTTTTTGCTACACGTGCTCGGGCACTTGTGCCATTAATCTATGGAGAAGGCGGAGCTTTTTGCTGCACATGCTCGGGCACTTGTGCCATTAATCTATGGAGAAGGCGGAGCTTTTTGCTGCACATGCTCGGCACTTGTGCCATTAATTTATGGAGAAGGCGGAGCTTTTTGCTGCACATGCTCGGGCACTTGTGCCATTAATCTATGGAGAAGGCGGAGCTTGCTACTGCACATTCTCGGGCACTTGTGCCATTAATCTATGGAGAAGGCGGAGCTTGCTACTGCACATGCTCGGCACTTGTGCCATTAATCTATGGAGAAGGCGGAGCTTTTTGCTGCTCATGCTCGGGCACTTGTGCCATTAATCTATGGAGAAGGAGGAGCTTTTTGCTGCACATGCTCGGCACTTGTGCCATTAATCTATGGAGAAGGCGGAGCTTTTTGCTGCACATGCTCGGGCACTTGTGCCATTAATCTATGGAGAAGGCGGAGCTTTTTGCTGCACATGCTCTGCCACTTGTGCCATTAATCTATGGAGAAGGCGGAGCTTTTTGCTGCACATGCTCGGGCACTTGTGCCATTCATCTATGGAGAAGGCGGAGCTTTTTGCTACACGTGCTCGGGCACTTGTGCCATTAATCTATGGAGAAGGCGGAGCTTTTTGCTGCACATGCTCGGGCACTTGTGCCATTAATCTATGGAGAAGGCGGAGCTTTTTGCTGCACATGCTCGGCACTTGTGCCATTAATTTATGGAGAAGGCGGAGCTTTTTGCTGCACATGCTCGGGCACTTGTGCCATTAATCTATGGAGAAGGCGGAGCTTGCTACTGCACATTCTCGGGCACTTGTGCCATTAATCTATGGAGAAGGCGGAGCGTTTTGCTGCCCATGCTCGGGCACTTGTGCCATTAATCTATGGAGAAGGCGGAGCTTGCTACTGCACATGCTCGGGCACTTGTGCCATTAATCTATGGAGAAGGCGGAGCTTGCTACTGCACATGCTCGGCACTTGTGCCATTAATCTATGGAGAAGGCGGAGCTTTTTGCTGCTCATGCTCGGGCACTTGTGCCATTAATCTATGGAGAAGGATGAGCTTTTTGCTGCACATGCTCGGGCACTTGTGCCATTAATCTATGGAGAAGGTGGAGCATTTTGCTGCACATGCTCGGGCACTTGTGCCATTAATCTATGGAGAAGGCGGAGCTTTTTGCTGCACATGCTCGGGCACTTGTGCCATTAATCTATGGAGAAGGCGGAGCTTTTTGCTGCCCATGCTCGGGCACTTGTGCCATTAATCTGTGGAGAAGGCGGAGCTTTTTGCTACCCATG
Organism: Phyllobates terribilis; assembly: GCF_046119375.1. Lineage (NCBI taxonomy): Eukaryota > Metazoa > Chordata > Amphibia > Anura > Dendrobatidae > Phyllobates > Phyllobates terribilis. The sequence goes on along the minus strand of NW_027362766.1, from coordinate 10,471,205 downwards.
CTCGGGCACTTGTGCCATTAATCTATGGAAAAGGCGGAGCTTTTTGCTGCCCATGCTCGGGCACTTGTGCCATTAATCTATGGAGAAGGCGGAGCGTTTTGCTGCCCATGCTCGGGCACTTGTGCCATTAATTTATGGAGAAGGCGGAGCTTTTTGCTGCACATGCTCGGGCACTTGTGCCATTAATCTATGGAGAAGGCGGAGCTTGCTACTGCACATGCTCGGGCACTTGTGCCATTAATCTATGGAGAAGGCGGAGCTTTTTGCTGCCCATGCTCGGGCACTTGTGCCATTAATCTATGGAGACGGCGGAGCTTTTTGCTGCACATGCTCGGGCACTTGTGCCATTAATCTATGGAGAAGGCGGAGCTTTTTGCTGCACATGCTCGGGCACTTGTGCCATTAATCTATGGAGAAGGCGGAGCTTTTTGCTGCACACGCTCGGGCATTTGTGCCATTAATCTATGGAGAAGGCGGAGCTTTTTGCTGCACACGCTCGGGCACTTGTGCCATTAATCTATGGAGAAGGCGGAGCTTTTTGCTGCACACGCTCGGGCACTTGTGCCATTAATCTATGGAGAAGGCGGAGCTTTTTGCTGCACACGCTCGGCCATTTGTGCCATTAATCTATGGAGAAGGCGGAGCTTTTTGCTGCACACGCTCGGGCATTTGTGCCATTAATCTATGGAGAAGGCGGAGCTTTTTGCTGCACACGTTCGGGCATTTGTGCCATTAATCTATGGAGAAGGCGGAGCTTTTTGCTGCACACGCTCTGGCACTTGTGCCATTAATCTATGGAGGAGGCGGAGCTTTTTGCTTCACACGCTCGTGCATTTGTGCCATTAATCTATGGAGAAGGCGGAGCTTTTTGCTGCACATGCTCGGGCACTTGTGCCATTAATGTATGGAGAAGGCGGAGGTTTTTGCTGCACATGCTCGGGCACTTGTGCCATTAATCTCTGGAGAAGGCGGAGCTTGCTACTGCACATGCTCGGGCACTTGTGCCATTAATCTATGGAGAAGGCGGAGCTTTTTGCTGCACATGCTCGGGCACTTGTGCCATTAATCTATGGAGAAGGCGGAGCTTTTTGCTGCACATGCTCGGGCACTTGTGCCATTAATCTATGGAGAAGGCGGAGCTTTTTGCTGCACATGCTCAGGCACTTGTGCCATTAATCTATGGAGAAGGCGGAGCGTTTTGCTGCCCATGCTCGGGCACTTGTGCCATTAATCTATGGAGAAAACAGAGCTTTTTGCTGCCCATGCTCGGGCACTTGTGCCATTAATCTATGGAGACGGCGGAGCTTTTTGCTGCACATGCTCGGGCACTTGTGCCATTAATCTATGGAGAAGGCGGAGCTTTTTGCTGCACATGCTCGGGCACTTGGGCCATTAATCTATGGAGAAGGCGGAGCTTTTTGCTGCACATGCTCGGGCACTTGTGCCATTCATCTATGGAGAAGGCGGAACTTTTTGCTGCACATGCTCGGGCACTTGTGCCATTAATCTATGGAGAAGGCGGAGCTTTTTGCTGCACATGCTCGGCACTTGTGCCATTAATTCATGGAGAAGGCGGAGCTTTTTGCTGCACATGCTCGGGCACTTATGCCATTAATCTATGGAGAAGGCGGAGCTTTTTGCTGCCCATGCTCGGGCACTTGTGCCATTAATCTATGGAGACGGCGGAGATTTTTGCTGCACATGCTCGGGCACTTGTGCCATTAATCTATGGAGACGGCGGAGGTTTGTGCTGCACATGCTCGGGCACTTGTGCCATTAATCTATGGAGAAGGCGGAGCTTGCTACTGCACATGCTCGGGCACTTGTGCCATTAATCTATGGAGACGGCGGAGCTTGCTACTGCACATGCTCGGGCACTTGTGCCATTAATCTATTGTGAAGGCGGAGCTTTTTGCTGCCCATGCTCGGGCACTTGTGCCATTAATCTATGGAGACGGCGGAGCTTTTTGCTGCACATGCTCGGGCACTTGTGCCATTAATCTATGGAGAAGGCGGAGCTTTTTGCTGCACATGCTCGGGCACTTGTGCCATTAATCTATGGAGAAGGCGGAGCTTTTTGCTGCACATGCTCGGGCATTTGTGCCATTAATCTATGGAGAAGGCGGAGCTTTTTGCTGCACATGCTCTGGCACTTGTGTCATTAATCTATGGAGAAGGCGGAGCTTTTTGCTGCACACGCTCGGGCACTTGTGCCATTAATCTATGGAGAAGGCGGAGCTTTTTGCTGCACACGCTCGGGCCCTTGTGCCATTAATCTATGGAGAAGGCGGAGCTTTTTGCTGCACACGCTCGGCCATTTGTGCCATTAATCTATGGAGAAGGCGGAGCTTTTTGCTGCACACGCTCGGGCACTTGTGCCATTAATCTATGGAGAAGGCGGAGCTTTTTGCTGCACACGCTCTGGCACTTGTGCCATTAATCTATGGAGGAGGCGGAGCTTTTTGCTGCACACGCTCGGGCATTTGTGCCATTAATCTATGGAGAAGGCGGAGCTTTTTGCTGCACATGCTCGGGCACTTGTGCCATTAATGTATGGAGAAGGCGGAGCTTTTTGCTGCCCATGCTCGGGCACTTGTGCCATTAATCTATGGATACGGCGGAGGTTTTTGCTGCACATGCTCGGGCACTTGTGCCATTAATCTATGGAGAAGGCGGAGCTTGCTACTGCACATGCTCGGGCACTTGTGCCATTAATCTATGGAGACGGCGGAGCTTTTTGCTGCACATGTTCGGCACTTGTGCCATTAATTTATGGAGAAGGCGGAGCTTTTTGCTGCACATGCTCGGGCACTTGTGCCATTAATCTATGGAGAAGGCGGAGCTTTTTGCTGCACATGCTCGGGCACTTGTGCCATTAATCTATGGAGAAGGCGGAGCTTTTTGCTGCACATGCTCAGGCACTTGTGCCATTAATCTATGGAGAAGGCGGAGCGTTTTGCTGCCCATGCTCGGGCACTTGTGCCATTAATCTATGGAGAAATCAGAGCTTTTTGCTGCCCATGCTCGGGCACTTGTGCCATTAATCTATGGAGACGGAGGAGCTTTTTGCTGCACATGCTCGGGCACTTGTGCCATTAATCTTTGGAGAAGGCGGAGCTTTTTGCTGCACATGCTCGGGCACTTGGGCCATTAATCTATGGAGAAAACAGAGCTTTTTGCTGCACATGCTCGGGCACTTGTGCCATTAATCTATGGAGAAGGCGGAGCTTTTTGCTGCACATGCTCGGGCACTTGTGCCATTCATCTATGGAGAAGGCGGAGCTTTTTGCTGCACATGCTCGGGCACTTGTGCCATTAATCTATGGAGAAGGCGGAGCTTTTTGCTGCACATGCTCGGGCACTTGTGCCATTAATCTATGGAGAAGGCGGAGCTTTTTGCTGCCCATGCTCGGGCACTTGTGCCATTAATCTATGGAGACGGCGGAGATTTTTGCTGCACATGCTCGGGCACTTGTGCCATTAATCTATGGAGAAGGTGGAGCTTTTTGCTGCACACGCTCGGGCACTTGTGCCATTAATCTATGGAGAAGGCGGAGCTTTTTGCTGCACACGCTCGGGCACTTGTGCCATTAATCTATGGAGAAGGCGGAGCTTTTTGCTGCACATGCTCGGGCACTTGTTCCATTCATCTATGGAGAAGGCGGAGCTTTTTGCTGCACATGCTCGGGCACTTGTGCCATTAATCTATGGAGAAGGCGGAGCTTTTTGCTGCACATGCTCGGGCACTTGGGCCATTAATCTATGGAGAAAACAGAGCTTTTTGCTGCACATGCTCGGGCACTTGTGCCATTAATCTATGGAGAAGGCGGAGCTTTTTGTTGCACATGCTCGGGCACTTGTGCCATTCATCTATGGAGAAGGCGGAGCTTTTTGCTGCACATGCTCGGGCACTTGTGCCATTAATCCATGGAGAAGGCGGAGCTTTTTGCTGCACATGCTCGGCACTTGTGCCATTAATTTATGGAGAAGGCGGAGCTTTTTGCTGCACATGCTCGGGCACTTGTGCCATTAATCTATGGAGAAGGCGGAGCTTTTTGCTGCCCATGCTCGGGCACTTGTGCCATTAATCTATGGAGAAGGCGGAGCTTTTTGCTGCACATGCTCGGGCACTTGGGCCATTAATCTATGGAGAAGTCGGAGCTTTTTGCTGCACATGCTCGGGCACTTGTGCCATTCATCTATGGAGAAGGCGGAGCTTTTTGCTGCACATGCTCGGGCACTTGTGCCATTAATCTATGGAGAAGGCGGAGCTTTTTGCTGCACATGCTCGGCACTTGTGCCATTAATTTATGGAGAAGGCGGAGCTTTTTGCTGCACATGCTCGGGCACTTGTGCCATTAATCTATGGAGAAGGCGGAGCTTTTTGCTGCCCATGCTCGGGCACTTGTGCCATTAATCTATGGAGACGGCGGAGATTTTTGCTGCACATGCTCGGGCACTTGTGCCATTAATCTATGGAGACGGCGGAGGTTTGTGCTGCACATGCTCGGGCACTTGTGCCATTAATCTATGGAGAAGGCGGAGCTTGCTACTGCACATGCTCGGGCACTTGTGCCATTAATCTATGGAGACGGCGGAGCTTGCTACTGCACATGCTCGGGCACTTGTGCCATTAATCTATTGTGAAGGCGGAGCTTTTTGCTGCCCATGCTCGGGCACTTGTGCCATTAATCTATGGAGACGGCGGAGCTTTTTGCTGCACATGCTCGGGCACTTGTGCCATTAATCTATGGAGAAGGCGGAGCTTTTTGCTGCACATGCTCGGGCACTTGTGCCATTAATCTATGGAGAAGGCGGAGCTTTTTGCTGCACATGCTCGGGCATTTGTGCCATTAATCTATGGAGAAGGCGGAGCTTTTTGCTGCACATGCTCTGGCACTTGTGTCATTAATCTATGGAGAAGGCGGAGCTTTTTGCTGCACACGCTCGGGCACTTGTGCCATTAATCTATGGAGAAGGCGGAGCTTTTTGCTGCACACGCTCGGGCACTTGTGCCATTAATCTATGGAGAAGGCGGAGCTTTTTGCTGCACACGCTCGGCCATTTGTGCCATTAATCTATGGAGAAGGCGGAGCTTTTTGCAGCACACGCTCGGGCATTTGTGCCATTAATCTATGGAGAAGGCGGAGCTTTTTGCTGCACACGCTCGGGCACTTGTGCCATTAATCTATGGAGAAGGCGGAGCTTTTTGCTGCACACGCTCTGGCACTTGTGCCATTAATCTATGGAGGAGGCGGAGCTTTTTGCTGCACACGCTCGGGCATTTGTGCCATTAATCTATGGAGAAGGCGGAGCTTTTTGCTGCACATGCTCGGGCACTTGTGCCATTAATGTATGGAGAAGGCGGAGCTTTTTGCTGCCCATGCTCGGGCACTTGTGCCATTAATCTATGGAGACGGCGGAGGTTTTTGCTGCACATGCTCGGGCACTTGTGCCATTAATCTATGGAGAAGGCGGAGCTTGCTCCTGCACATGCTCGGGCACTTGTGCCATTAATCTATGGAGACGGCGGAGCTTTTTGCTGCACATGTTCGGCACTTGTGCCATTAATTTATGGAGAAGGCGGAGCTTTTTGCTGCACATGCTCGGGCACTTGTGCCATTAATCTATGGAGAAGGCGGAGCTTTTTGCTGCACATGCTCGGGCACTTGTGCCATTAATCTATGGAGAAGGCGGAGCTTTTTGCTGCACATGCTCAGGCACTTGTGCCATTAATCTATGGAGAAGGCGGAGCGTTTTGCTGCCCATGCTCGGGCACTTGTGCCATTAATCTATGGAGAAATCAGAGCTTTTTGCTGCCCATGCTCGGGCACTTGTGCCATTAATCTATGGAGACGGAGGAGCTTTTTGCTGCACATGCTCGGGCACTTGTGCCATTAATCTATGGAGAAGGCGGAGCTTTTTGCTGCACATGCTCGGGCACTTGGGCCATTAATCTATGGAGAAAACAGAGCTTTTTGCTGCACATGCTCGGGCACTTGTGCCATTAATCTATGGAGAAGGCGGAGCTTTTTGCTGCACATGCTCGGGCACTTGTGCCATTCATCTATGGAGAAGGCGGAGCTTTTTGCTGCACATGCTCGGGCACTTGTGCCATTAATCTATGGAGAAGGCGGAGCTTTTTGCTGCACATGCTCGGGCACTTGTGCCATTAATCTATGGAGAAGGCGGAGCTTTTTGCTGCCCATGCTCGGGCACTTGTGCCATTAATCTATGGAGACGGCGGAGATTTTTGCTGCATATGCTCGGGCACTTGTGCCATTAATCTATGGAGAAGGTGGAGCTTTTTGCTGCACACGCTCGGGCACTTGTGCCATTAATCTATGGAGAAGGCGGAGCTTTTTGCTGCACACACTCGGGCACTTGTGCCATTAATCTATGGAGAAGGCGGAGCTTTTTGCTGCACATGCTCGGGCACTTGTGCCATTCATCTATGGAGAAGGCGGAGCTTTTTGCTGCACATGCTCGGGCACTTGTGCCATTAATCTATGGAGAAGGCGGAGCTTTTTGCTGCACATGCTCGGGCACTTGGGCCATTAATCTATGGAGAAAACAGAGCTTTTTGCTGCACATGCTCGGGCACTTGTGCCATTAATCTATGTAGAAGGCGGAGCTTTTTGCTGCACATGCTCGGGCACTTGTGCCATTTATCTATGGAGAAGGCGGAGCTTTTTGCTGCACATGCTCGGGCACTTGTGCCATTAATCTATGGAGAAGGCGGAGCTTTTTGCTGCACATGCTCGGCACTTGTGCCATTAATTTATGGAGAAGGCGGAGCTTTTTGCTGCACATGCTCGGGCACTTGTGCCATTAATCTATGGAGAAGGCGGAGCTTTTTGCTGCCCATGCTCGGGCACTTGTGCCATTAATCTATGGAGAAGGCGGAGCTTTTTGCTGCCCATGCTCGGGCACTTGTGCCATTAATCTATGGAGAAGGCGGAGCTTTTTGCTGCCCATGCTCGGGCACTTGTGCCATTAATCTATGGAGACGGCGGAGATTTTTGCTGCACACGCTCGGGCACTTGTGCCATTAATCTATGGAGAAGGTGGAGCTTTTTGCTGCACACGCTCGGGCACTTGTGCCATTAATCTATGGAGAAGGCGGAGCTTTTTGCTGCACATGCTCGGGCACTTGTGCCATTCATCTATGGAGAAGGCGGAGCTTTTTGCTGCACATGCTCGGGCACTTGTGCCATTAATCTATGGAGAAGGCGGAGCTTTTTACTGCACATGCTCGGGCACTTGTGCCATTAATTTATTGAGAAGGCGGAGCTTTTTGCTGCACACGCTCGGGCACTTGTGCCATTAATCTATGGAGAAGGCGGAGCTTTTTGCTGCACACGCTCGGGCATTTGTGCCATTAATCTATGGAGAAGGCGGAGCTTTTTGCTGCACACGCTCTGGCACTTGTGCCATTAATCTATGGAGGAGGCGGAGCTTTTTGCTGCACACGCTCGGGCACTTGTGCCATTAATCTATGGAGAAGGCGGAGCTTTTTGCTGCACACGCTCGGGCATTTGTGCCATTAATCTATGGAGAAGGCGGAGCTTTTTGCTGCACACGCTCTGGCACTTGTGCCATTAATCTATGGAGGAGGCGGAGCTTTTTGCTGCACACGCTCGGGCATTTGTGCCATTAATCTATGGAGAAGGCGGAGCTTTTTGCTGCACATGCTCGGGCACTTGTGCCATTAATGTATGGAGAAGGCGGAGCTTTTTGCTGCCCATGCTCGCGCACTTGTGCCATTAATCTATGGAGACGGCGGAGGTTTGTGCTGCACATGCTCGGGCACTTGTGCCATTAATCTATGGAGAAGGCGGAGCTTGCTACTGCACATGCTCGGGCACTTGTGCCATTAATCTATGGAGACGGCGGAGCTTTTTGCTGCACATGTTCGGCACTTGTGCCATTAATTTATGGAGAAGGCGGAGCTTTTTGCTGCACATGCTCGGGCACTTGTGCCATTAATCTATGGAGAAAACAGAGCTTTTTGCTGCCCATGCTCGGGCACTTGTGCCATTAATCTATGGAGAAAACAGAGCTTTTTGCTGCACATGCTCGGGCACTTGTGCCATTAATCTATGGAGAAAACAGAGCTTTTTGCTGCCCATGCTCGGGCACTTGTGCCATTAATCTATGGAGACGGCGGAGCTTTTTGCTGCACATGCTCGGGCACTTGTGCCATTAATCTATGGAGAAGGCGGGGCTTTTTGCTGCACATGCTCGGGCACTTGGGCCATTAATCTATTGAGAAAACAGAGCTTTTTGCTGCACATGCTCGGGCACTTGGGCCATTAATCTATAGAGAAGGCGGAGCTTTTTGCTGCACATGCTCGGGCACTTGTGCCATTCATCTATGGAGAAGGCGGAGCTTTTTGCTGCACATGCTCGGGCACTTGTGCCATTCATCTATGGAGAAGGCGGAGCTTTTTGCTGCACATGCTCGGCACTTGTGCCATTAATTTATGGAGAAGGCGGAGCTTTTTGCTGCACATGCTCGGGCACTTGTGCCATTAATCTATGGAGAAGGCGGAGCTTTTTGCTGCCCATGCTCGGGCACTTGTGCCATTAATCTATGGAGAAGGCGGAGCTTTTTGCTGCACATGCTCGGGCACTTGTGCCATTAATCTATGGAGAAGGCGGAGCTTTTTGCTGCCCATGCTCGGGCACTTGTGCCATTAATCTATGGAGACGGCGGAGATTTTTGCTGCACATGCTCGGGCACTTGTGCCATTAATCTATGGAGAAGGTGGAGCTTTTTGCTGCACACGCTCGGGCACTTGTGCCATTAATCTATGGAGAAGGTGGAGCTTTTTGCTGCACACGCTCGGGCACTTGTGCCATTAATCTATGGAGAAGGCGGAGCTTTTTGCTGCACATGCTCGGGCACTTGTGCCATTCATCTATGGAGAAGGCGGAGCTTTTTGCTGCACATGCTCGGCACTTGTGCCATTAATTTATGGAGAAGGCGGAGCTTTTTGCTGCACATGCTCGGGCACTTGTGCCATTAATCTATGGAGAAGGCGGAGCTTTTTGCTGCCCATGCTCGGGCACTTGTGCCATTAATCTATGGAGACGGCGGAGATTTTTGCTGCACACGCTCGGGCACTTGTGCCATTAATCTATGGAGAAGGTGGAGCTTTTTGCTGCACACGCTCGGGCACTTGTGCCATTAATCTATGGAGAAGGCGGAGCTTTTTGCTGCACATGCTCGGGCACTTGTGCCATTCATCTATGGAGAAGGCGGAGCTTTTTGCTGCACATGCTCGGGCACTTGTGCCATTAATCTATGGAGAAGGCGGAGCTTGCTACTGCACATGCTCGGGCACTTGTGCCATTAATCTATGGAGAAGGCGGAGCTTGCTACTGCACATGCTCGGCACTTGTGCCATTAATCTATGGAGAAGGCGGAGCGTTTTGCTGCCCATGCTCGGGCACTTGTGCCATTAATCTATGGAGAAGGCGGAGCTTTTTGCTGCACATGCTCGGGCACTTGTGCCATTAATCTATGGAGAAGGAGGAGCTTTTTGCTGCCCATGCTCGGGCACTTGTGCCATTAATCTATGGAGACGGCGGAGGTTTTTGCTGCACATGCTCGGGCACTTGTGCCATTAATCTATGGAGAAGGCGGAGCTTTTTGCTGCACATGCTCGGGCACTTGTGCCATTAATCTATGGAGAAGGCGGAGCTTTTTGCTGCACACGCTCGGGCACTTGTGCCATTAATCTATGGAGGAGGCGGAGCTTTTTGCTGCACACGCTCGGGCATTTGTGCCATTAATCTATGGAGAAGGCGGAGCTTTTTGCTGCACACGCTCGGGCATTTGTGCCATTAATCTATGGAGAAGGAGGAGCTTTTTGCTGCACACGCTCGGGCACTTGTGCCATTAATCTATGGAGAAGGCGGAGCTTTTTGCTGCACAAGCTCGGGCACTTGTGCCATTAATCTATGGAGAAGGCGGAGCTTTTTGCTGCACATGCTCGGGCATTTGTGCCATTAATCTATGGAGAAGGCGGAGCTTTTTGCTGCACACGCTCTGGCACTTGTGCCATTAATCTATGGAGAAGGCGGAGCTTTTTGCTGCACATGCTCGGGCATTTGTGCCATTAATCTATGGAGAAGGCGGAGCTTTTTGCTGCACATGCTCGGGCACTTGTGCCATTAATCTATGGAGAAGGCGGAGCTTGCTACTGCACATGCTCGGGCACTTGTGCCATAAATGTATGGAGAAGGCGGAGCTTGCTACTGCACATGCTCGGGCACTTGTGCCATTAATGTATGGAGAAGGCAGAGCTTTTTGCTGCACATGCTCAGGCACTTGTGCCATTAATCTATGGAGAAAACAGAGCTTTTTGCTGCACATGCTCGGGCACTTGTGCCATTAATCTATGGAGAAGGCGGAGCTTTTTGCTGCACATGCTCGGGCACTTGTGCCATTCATCTATGGAGAAGGCGGAGCTTTTTGCTACACGTGCTCGGGCACTTGTGCCATTAATCTATGGAGAAGGCGGAGCTTTTTGCTGCACATGCTCGGGCACTTGTGCCATTAATCTATGGAGAAGGCGGAGCTTTTTGCTGCACATGCTCGGCACTTGTGCCATTAATTTATGGAGAAGGCGGAGCTTTTTGCTGCACATGCTCGGGCACTTGTGCCATTAATCTATGGAGAAGGCGGAGCTTGCTACTGCACATTCTCGGGCACTTGTGCCATTAATCTATGGAGAAGGCGGAGCTTGCTACTGCACATGCTCGGCACTTGTGCCATTAATCTATGGAGAAGGCGGAGCTTTTTGCTGCTCATGCTCGGGCACTTGTGCCATTAATCTATGGAGAAGGAGGAGCTTTTTGCTGCACATGCTCGGCACTTGTGCCATTAATCTATGGAGAAGGCGGAGCTTTTTGCTGCACATGCTCGGGCACTTGTGCCATTAATCTATGGAGAAGGCGGAGCTTTTTGCTGCACATGCTCTGCCACTTGTGCCATTAATCTATGGAGAAGGCGGAGCTTTTTGCTGCACATGCTCGGGCACTTGTGCCATTCATCTATGGAGAAGGCGGAGCTTTTTGCTACACGTGCTCGGGCACTTGTGCCATTAATCTATGGAGAAGGCGGAGCTTTTTGCTGCACATGCTCGGGCACTTGTGCCATTAATCTATGGAGAAGGCGGAGCTTTTTGCTGCACATGCTCGGCACTTGTGCCATTAATTTATGGAGAAGGCGGAGCTTTTTGCTGCACATGCTCGGGCACTTGTGCCATTAATCTATGGAGAAGGCGGAGCTTGCTACTGCACATTCTCGGGCACTTGTGCCATTAATCTATGGAGAAGGCGGAGCGTTTTGCTGCCCATGCTCGGGCACTTGTGCCATTAATCTATGGAGAAGGCGGAGCTTGCTACTGCACATGCTCGGGCACTTGTGCCATTAATCTATGGAGAAGGCGGAGCTTGCTACTGCACATGCTCGGCACTTGTGCCATTAATCTATGGAGAAGGCGGAGCTTTTTGCTGCTCATGCTCGGGCACTTGTGCCATTAATCTATGGAGAAGGATGAGCTTTTTGCTGCACATGCTCGGGCACTTGTGCCATTAATCTATGGAGAAGGTGGAGCATTTTGCTGCACATGCTCGGGCACTTGTGCCATTAATCTATGGAGAAGGCGGAGCTTTTTGCTGCACATGCTCGGGCACTTGTGCCATTAATCTATGGAGAAGGCGGAGCTTTTTGCTGCCCATGCTCGGGCACTTGTGCCATTAATCTGTGGAGAAGGCGGAGCTTTTTGCTACCCATGCTCGGGCACTTGTGCCATTAATCTATGGAAAAGGCGGAGCTTTTTGCTGCCCATGCTCGGGCACTTGTGCCATTAATCTATGGAGAAGGCGGAGCGTTTTGCTGCCCATGCTCGGGCACTTGTGCCATTAATTTATGGAGAAGGCGGAGCTTTTTGCTGCACATGCTCGGGCACTTGTGCCATTAATCTATGGAGAAGGCGGAGCTTGCTACTGCACATGCTCGGGCACTTGTGCCATTAATCTATGGAGAAGGCGGAGCTTTTTGCTGCCCATGCTCGGGCACTTGTGCCATTAATCTATGGAGACGGCGGAGCTTTTTGCTGCACATGCTCGGGCACTTGTGCCATTAATCTATGGAGAAGGCGGAGCTTTTTGCTGCACATGCTCGGGCACTTGTGCCATTAATCTATGGAGAAGGCGGAGCTTTTTGCTGCACACGCTCGGGCATTTGTGCCATTAATCTATGGAGAAGGTGGAGCTTTTTGCTGCACACGCTCGGGCACTTGTGCCATTAATCTATGGAGAAGGCGGAGCTTTTTGCTGCACACGCTCGGGCACTTGTGCCATTAATCTATGGAGAAGGCGGAGCTTTTTGCTGCACACGCTCGGCCATTTGTGCCATTAATCTATGGAGAAGGCGGAGCTTTTTGCTGCACACGCTCGGGCATTTGTGCCATTAATCTATGGAGAAGGCGGAGCTTTTTGCTGCACACGTTCGGGCATTTGTGCCATTAATCTATGGAGAAGGCGGAGCTTTTTGCTGCACACGCTCTGGCACTTGTGCCATTAATCTATGGAGGAGGCGGAGCTTTTTGCTTCACACGCTCGTGCATTTGTGCCATTAATCTATGGAGAAGGCGGAGCTTTTTGCTGCACATGCTCGGGCACTTGTGCCATTAATGTATGGAGAAGGCGGAGGTTTTTGCTGCACATGCTCGGGCACTTGTGCCATTAATCTCTGGAGAAGGCGGAGCTTGCTACTGCACATGCTCGGGCACTTGTGCCATTAATCTATGGAGAAGGCGGAGCTTTTTGCTGCACATGCTCGGGCACTTGTGCCATTAATCTATGGAGAAGGCGGAGCTTTTTGCTGCACATGCTCGGGCACTTGTGCCATTAATCTATGGAGAAGGCGGAGCTTTTTGCTGCACATGCTCAGGCACTTGTGCCATTAATCTATGGAGAAGGCGGAGCGTTTTGCTGCCCATGCTCGGGCACTTGTGCCATTAATCTATGGAGAAAACAGAGCTTTTTGCTGCCCATGCTCGGGCACTTGTGCCATTAATCTATGGAGACGGCGGAGCTTTTTGCTGCACATGCTCGGGCACTTGTGCCATTAATCTATGGAGAAGGCGGAGCTTTTTGCTGCACATGCTCGGGCACTTGGGCCATTAATCTATGGAGAAGGCGGAGCTTTTTGCTGCACATGCTCGGGCACTTGTGCCATTCATCTATGGAGAAGGCGGAACTTTTTGCTGCACATGCTCGGGCACTTGTGCCATTAATCTATGGAGAAGGCGGAGCTTTTTGCTGCACATGCTCGGCACTTGTGCCATTAATTCATGGAGAAGGCGGAGCTTTTTGCTGCACATGCTCGGGCACTTATGCCATTAATCTATGGAGAAGGCGGAGCTTTTTGCTGCCCATGCTCGGGCACTTGTGCCATTAATCTATGGAGACGGCGGAGATTTTTGCTGCACATGCTCGGGCACTTGTGCCATTAATCTATGGAGACGGCGGAGGTTTGTGCTGCACATGCTCGGGCACTTGTGCCATTAATCTATGGAGAAGGCGGAGCTTGCTACTGCACATGCTCGGGCACTTGTGCCATTAATCTATGGAGACGGCGGAGCTTGCTACTGCACATGCTCGGGCACTTGTGCCATTAATCTATTGTGAAGGCGGAGCTTTTTGCTGCCCATGCTCGGGCACTTGTGCCATTAATCTATGGAGACGGCGGAGCTTTTTGCTGCACATGCTCGGGCACTTGTGCCATTAATCTATGGAGAAGGCGGAGCTTTTTGCTGCACATGCTCGGGCACTTGTGCCATTAATCTATGGAGAAGGCGGAGCTTTTTGCTGCACATGCTCGGGCATTTGTGCCATTAATCTATGGAGAAGGCGGAGCTTTTTGCTGCACATGCTCTGGCACTTGTGTCATTAATCTATGGAGAAGGCGGAGCTTTTTGCTGCACACGCTCGGGCACTTGTGCCATTAATCTATGGAGAAGGCGGAGCTTTTTGCTGCACACGCTCGGGCCCTTGTGCCATTAATCTATGGAGAAGGCGGAGCTTTTTGCTGCACACGCTCGGGCACTTGTGCCATTAATCTATGGAGAAGGCGGAGCTTTTTGCTGCACACGCTCGGGCCCTTGTGCCATTAATCTATGGAGAAGGCGGAGCTTTTTGCTGCACACGCTCGGCCATTTGTGCCATTAATCTATGGAGAAGGCGGAGCTTTTTGCTGCACACGCTCGGGCACTTGTGCCATTAATCTATGGAGAAGGCGGAGCTTTTTGCTGCACACGCTCTGGCACTTGTGCCATTAATCTATGGAGGAGGCGGAGCTTTTTGCTGCACACGCTCGGGCATTTGTGCCATTAATCTATGGAGAAGGCGGAGCTTTTTGCTGCACATGCTCGGGCACTTGTGCCATTAATGTATGGAGAAGGCGGAGCTTTTTGCTGCCCATGCTCGGGCACTTGTGCCATTAATCTATGGATACGGCGGAGGTTTTTGCTGCACATGCTCGGGCACTTGTGCCATTAATCTATGGAGAAGGCGGAGCTTGCTACTGCACATGCTCGGGCACTTGTGCCATTAATCTATGGAGACGGCGGAGCTTTTTGCTGCACATGTTCGGCACTTGTGCCATTAATTTATGGAGAAGGCGGAGCTTTTTGCTGCACATGCTCGGGCACTTGTGCCATTAATCTATGGAGAAGGCGGAGCTTTTTGCTGCACATGCTCGGGCACTTGTGCCATTAATCTATGGAGAAGGCGGAGCTTTTTGCTGCACATGCTCAGGCACTTGTGCCATTAATCTATGGAGAAGGCGGAGCGTTTTGCTGCCCATGCTCGGGCACTTGTGCCATTAATCTATGGAGAAATCAGAGCTTTTTGCTGCCCATGCTCGGGCACTTGTGCCATTAATCTATGGAGACGGAGGAGCTTTTTGCTGCACATGCTCGGGCACTTGTGCCATTAATCTTTGGTGAAGGCGGAGCTTTTTGCTGCACATGCTCGGGCACTTGGGCCATTAATCTATGGAGAAAACAGAGCTTTTTGCTGCACATGCTCGGGCACTTGTGCCATTAATCTATGGAGAAGGCGGAGCTTTTTGCTGCACATGCTCGGGCACTTGTGCCATTCATCTATGGAGAAGGCGGAGCTTTTTGCTGCACATGCTCGGGCACTTGTGCCATTAATCTATGGAGAAGGCGGAGCTTTTTGCTGCACATGCTCGGGCACTTGTGCCATTAATCTATGGAGAAGGCGGAGCTTTTTGCTGCCCATGCTCGGGCACTTGTGCCATTAATCTATGGAGACGGCGGAGATTTTTGCTGCACATGCTCGGGCACTTGTGCCATTAATCTATGGAGAAGGTGGAGCTTTTTGCTGCACACGCTCGGGCACTTGTGCCATTAATCTATGGAGAAGGCGGAGCTTTTTGCTGCACACGCTCGGGCACTTGTGCCATTAATCTATGGAGAAGGCGGAGCTTTTTGCTGCACATGCTCGGGCACTTGTTCCATTCATCTATGGAGAAGGCGGAGCTTTTTGCTGCACATGCTCGGGCACTTGTGCCATTAATCTATGGAGAAGGCGGAGCTTTTTGCTGCACATGCTCGGGCACTTGGGCCATTAATCTATGGAGAAAACAGAGCTTTTTGCTGCACATGCTCGGGCACTTGTGCCATTAATCTATGGAGAAGGCGGAGCTTTTTGTTGCACATGCTCGGGCACTTGTGCCATTCATCTATGGAGAAGGCGGAGCTTTTTGCTGCACATGCTCGGGCACTTGTGCCATTAATCCATGGAGAAGGCGGAGCTTTTTGCTGCACATGCTCGGCACTTGTGCCATTAATTTATGGAGAAGGCGGAGCTTTTTGCTGCACATGCTCGGGCACTTGTGCCATTAATCTATGGAGAAGGCGGAGCTTTTTGCTGCCCATGCTCGGGCACTTGTGCCATTAATCTATGGAGAAGGCGGAGCTTTTTGCTGCACATGCTCGGGCACTTGGGCCATTAATCTATGGAGAAGTCGGAGCTTTTTGCTGCACATGCTCGGGCACTTGTGCCATTCATCTATGGAGAAGGCGGAGCTTTTTGCTGCACATGCTCGGGCACTTGTGCCATTAATCTATGGAGAAGGCGGAGCTTTTTGCTGCACATGCTCGGCACTTGTGCCATTAATTTATGGAGAAGGCGGAGCTTTTTGCTGCACATGCTCGGGCACTTGTGCCATTAATCTATGGAGAAGGCGGAGCTTTTTGCTGCCCATGCTCGGGCACTTGTGCCATTAATCTATGGAGACGGCGGAGATTTTTGCTGCACATGCTCGGGCACTTGTGCCATTAATCTATGGAGACGGCGGAGGTTTGTGCTGCACATGCTCGGGCACTTGTGCCATTAATCTATGGAGAAGGCGGAGCTTGCTACTGCACATGCTCGGGCACTTGTGCCATTAATCTATGGAGACGGCGGAGCTTGCTACTGCACATGCTCGGGCACTTGTGCCATTAATCTATTGTGAAGGCGGAGCTTTTTGCTGCCCATGCTCGGGCACTTGTGCCATTAATCTATGGAGACGGCGGAGCTTTTTGCTGCACATGCTCGGGCACTTGTGCCATTAATCTATGGAGAAGGCGGAGCTTTTTGCTGCACATGCTCGGGCACTTGTGCCATTAATCTATGGAGAAGGCGGAGCTTTTTGCTGCACATGCTCGGGCATTTGTGCCATTAATCTATGGAGAAGGCGGAGCTTTTTGCTGCACATGCTCTGGCACTTGTGTCATTAATCTATGGAGAAGGCGGAGCTTTTTGCTGCACACGCTCGGGCACTTGTGCCATTAATCTATGGAGAAGGCGGAGCTTTTTGCTGCACACGCTCGGGCACTTGTGCCATTAATCTATGGAGAAGGCGGAGCTTTTTGCTGCACACGCTCGGCCATTTGTGCCATTAATCTATGGAGAAGGCGGAGCTTTTTGCTGCACACGCTCGGGCATTTGTGCCATTAATCTATGGAGAAGGCGGAGCTTTTTGCTGCACACGCTCGGGCACTTGTGCCATTAATCTATGGAGAAGGCGGAGCTTTTTGCTGCACACGCTCTGGCACTTGTGCCATTAATCTATGGAGGAGGCGGAGCTTTTTGCTGCACACGCTCGGGCATTTGTGCCATTAATCTATGGAGAAGGCGGAGCTTTTTGCTGCACATGCTCGGGCACTTGTGCCATTAATGTATGGAGAAGGCGGAGCTTTTTGCTGCCCATGCTCGGGCACTTGTGCCATTAATCTATGGAGACGGCGGAGGTTTTTGCTGCACATGCTCGGGCACTTGTGCCATTAATCTATGGAGAAGGCGGAGCTTGCTACTGCACATGCTCGGGCACTTGTGCCATTAATCTATGGAGACGGCGGAGCTTTTTGCTGCACATGTTCGGCACTTGTGCCATTAATTTATGGAGAAGGCGGAGCTTTTTGCTGCACATGCTCGGGCACTTGTGCCATTAATCTATGGAGAAGGCGGAGCTTTTTGCTGCACATGCTCGGGCACTTGTGCCATTAATCTATGGAGAAGGCGGAGCTTTTTGCTGCACATGCTCGGGCACTTGTGCCATTAATCTATGGAGAAGGCGGAGCGTTTTGCTGCCCATGCTCGGGCACTTGTGCCATTAATCTATGGAGAAATCAGAGCTTTTTGCTGCCCATGCTCGGGCACTTGTGCCATTAATCTATGGAGACGGAGGAGCTTTTTGCTGCACATGCTCGGGCACTTGTGCCATTAATCTATGGAGAAGGCGGAGCTTTTTGCTGCACATGCTCGGGCACTTGGGCCATTAATCTATGGAGAAAACAGAGCTTTTTGCTGCACATGCTCGGGCACTTGTGCCATTAATCTATGGAGAAGGCGGAGCTTTTTGCTGCACATGCTCGGGCACTTGTGCCATTCATCTATGGAGAAGGCGGAGCTTTTTGCTGCACATGCTCGGGCACTTGTGCCATTAATCTATGGAGAAGGCGGAGCTTTTTGCTGCACATGCTCGGGCACTTGTGCCATTAATCTATGGAGAAGGCGGAGCTTTTTGCTGCCCATGCTCGGGCACTTGTGCCATTAATCTATGGAGACGGCGGAGATTTTTGCTGCACATGCTCGGGCACTTGTGCCATTAATCTATGGAGAAGGTGGAGCTTTTTGCTGCACACGCTCGGGCACTTGTGCCATTAATCTATGGAGAAGGCGGAGCTTTTTGCTGCACACGCTCGGGCACTTGTGCCATTAATCTATGGAGAAGGCGGAGCTTTTTGCAGCACATGCTCGGGCACTTGTGCCATTCATCTATGGAGAAGGCGGAGCTTTTTGCTGCACATGCTCGGGCACTTGTGCCATTAATCTATGGAGAAGGCGGAGCTTTTTGCTGCACATGCTCGGGCACTTGGGCCATTAATCTATGGAGAAAACAGAGCTTTTTGCTGCACATGCTCGGGCACTTGTGCCATTAATCTATGTAGAAGGCGGAGCTTTTTGCTGCACATGCTCGGGCACTTGTGCCATTCATCTATGGAGAAGGCGGAGCTTTTTGCTGCACATGCTCGGGCACTTGTGCCATTAATCTATGGAGAAGGCGGAGCTTTTTGCTGCACATGCTCGGCACTTGTGCCATTAATTTATGGAGAAGGCGGAGCTTTTTGCTGCACATGCTCGGGCACTTGTGCCATTAATCTATGGAGAAGGCGGAGCTTTTTGCTGCCCATGCTCGGGCACTTGTGCCATTAATCTATGGAGAAGGCGGAGCTTTTTGCTGCCCATGCTCGGGCACTTGTGCCATTAATCTATGGAGAAGGCGGAGCTTTTTGCTGCCCATGCTCGGGCACTTGTGCCATTAATCTATGGAGACGGCGGAGATTTTTGCTGCACATGCTCGGGCACTTGTGCCATTAATCTATGGAGAAGGTGGAGCTTTTTGCTGCACACGCTCGGGCACTTGTGCCATTAATCTATGGAGAAGGCGGAGCTTTTTGCTGCACATGCTCGGGCACTTGTGCCATTCATCTATGGAGAAGGCGGAGCTTTTTGCTGCACATGCTCGGGCACTTGTGCCATTAATCTATGGAGAAGGCGGAGCTTTTTACTGCACATGCTCGGGCACTTGTGCCATTAATTTATTGAGAAGGCGGAGCTTTTTGCTGCACACGCTCGGGCACTTGTGCCATTAATCTATGGAGAAGGCGGAGCTTTTTGCTGCACACGCTCGGGCATTTGTGCCATTAATCTATGGAGAAGGCGGAGCTTTTTGCTGCACACGCTCTGGCACTTGTGCCATTAATCTATGGAGGAGGCGGAGCTTTTTGCTGCACACGCTCGGGCACTTGTGCCATTAATCTATGGAGAAGGCGGAGCTTTTTGCTGCACACGCTCGGGCATTTGTGCCATTAATCTATGGAGAAGGCGGAGCTTTTTGCTGCACACGCTCTGGCACTTGTGCCATTAATCTATGGAGGAGGCGGAGCTTTTTGCTGCACACGCTCGGGCATTTGTGCCATTAATCTATGGAGAAGGCGGAGCTTTTTGCTGCACATGCTCGGGCACTTGTGCCATTAATGTATGGAGAAGGCGGAGCTTTTTGCTGCCCATGCTCGCGCACTTGTGCCATTAATCTATGGAGACGGCGGAGGTTTGTGCTGCACATGCTCGGGCACTTGTGCCATTAATCTATGGAGAAGGCGGAGCTTGCTACTGCACATGCTCGGGCACTTGTGCCATTAATCTATGGAGACGGCGGAGCTTTTTGCTGCACATGTTCGGCACTTGTGCCATTAATTTATGGAGAAGGCGGAGCTTTTTGCTGCACATGCTCGGGCACTTGTGCCATTAATCTATGGAGAAAACAGAGCTTTTTGCTGCCCATGCTCGGGCACTTGTGCCATTAATCTATGGAGAAAACAGAGCTTTTTGCTGCACATGCTCGGGCACTTGTGCCATTAATCTATGGAGAAAACAGAGCTTTTTGCTGCCCATGCTCGGGCACTTGTGCCATTAATCTATGGAGACGGCGGAGCTTTTTGCTGCACATGCTCGGGCACTTGTGCCATTAATCTATGGAGAAGGCGGGGCTTTTTGCTGCACATGCTCGGGCACTTGGGCCATTAATCTATGGAGAAAACAGAGCTTTTTGCTGCACATGCTCGGGCACTTGGGCCATTAATCTATAGAGAAGGCGGAGCTTTTTGCTGCACATGCTCGGGCACTTGTGCCATTCATCTATGGAGAAGGCGGAGCTTTTTGCTGCACATGCTCGGGCACTTGTGCCATTCATCTATGGAGAAGGCGGAGCTTTTTGCTGCACATGCTCGGCACTTGTGCCATTAATTTATGGAGAAGGCGGAGCTTTTTGCTGCACATGCTCGGGCACTTGTGCCATTAATCTATGGAGAAGGCGGAGCTTTTTGCTGCCCATGCTCGGGCACTTGTGCCATTAATCTATGGAGAAGGCGGAGCTTTTTGCTGCACATGCTCGGGCACTTGTGCCATTAATCTATGGAGAAGGCGGAGCTTTTTGCTGCCCATGCTCGGGCACTTGTGCCATTAATCTATGGAGACGGCGGAGATTTTTGCTGCACATGCTCGGGCACTTGTGCCATTAATCTATGGAGAAGGTGGAGCTTTTTGCTGCACACGCTCGGGCACTTGTGCCATTAATCTATGGAGAAGGTGGAGCTTTTTGCT
This sequence comes from Phyllobates terribilis, assembly GCF_046119375.1. NCBI lineage: Eukaryota > Metazoa > Chordata > Amphibia > Anura > Dendrobatidae > Phyllobates > Phyllobates terribilis. Next base: position 10,450,445 of record NW_027362766.1, on the reverse strand, counting down.
GCACACGCTCGGGCACTTGTGCCATTAATCTATGGAGAAGGCGGAGCTTTTTGCTGCACATGCTCGGGCACTTGTGCCATTCATCTATGGAGAAGGCGGAGCTTTTTGCTGCACATGCTCGGCACTTGTGCCATTAATTTATGGAGAAGGCGGAGCTTTTTGCTGCACATGCTCGGGCACTTGTGCCATTAATCTATGGAGAAGGCGGAGCTTTTTGCTGCCCATGCTCGGGCACTTGTGCCATTAATCTATGGAGACGGCGGAGATTTTTGCTGCACACGCTCGGGCACTTGTGCCATTAATCTATGGAGAAGGTGGAGCTTTTTGCTGCACACGCTCGGGCACTTGTGCCATTAATCTATGGAGAAGGCGGAGCTTTTTGCTGCACATGCTCGGGCACTTGTGCCATTCATCTATGGAGAAGGCGGAGCTTTTTGCTGCACATGCTCGGGCACTTGTGCCATTAATCTATGGAGAAGGCGGAGCTTTTTGCTGCACACGCTCGGCCATTTGTGCCACTAATCTATGGAGAAGGCGGAGCTTTTTGCTGCACACGCTCGGGCACTTGTGCCATTAATCTATGGAGAAGGCGGAGCTTTTTGCTGCACACGCTCGGGCATTTGTGCCATTAATCTATGGAGAAGGCGGAGCTTTTTGCTGCACACGTTCGGGCACTTGTGCCATTAATGTATGGAGAAGGCGGAGCTTTTTGCTGCCCATGCTCGCGCACTTGTGCCATTAATCTATGGAGAAGGCGGAGCTTGCTACTGCACATGCTCGGGCACTTGTGCCATTAATCTATGGAGACGGCGGAGCTTTTTGCTGCACATGTTCGGCACTTGTGCCATTAATTTATGGAGAAGGCGGAGCTTTTTGCTGCACATGCTCGGGCACTTGTGCCATTAATCTATGGAGAAGGCGGAGCTTTTTGCTGCACATGCTCGGGCACTTGTGCCATTAATCTATGGAGAAGGCGGAGCTTTTTGCTGCACATGCTCGGGCACTTGTGCCATTAATCTATGGAGAAGGCGGAGCGTTTTGCTGCTCATGCTCGGGCACTTGTGCCATTAATCTATGGAGAAAACAGAGCTTTTTGCTGCCCATGCTCGGGCACTTGTGCCATTAATCTATGGAGACGGCGGAGCTTTTTGCTGCACATGCTCGGGCACTTGTGCCATTAATCTATGGAGAAGGCGGAGCTTCTTGCTGCACATGCTCGGGCACTTGGGCCATTAATCTATGGAGAAAACAGAGCTTTTTGCTGCACATGCTCGGGCACTTGTGCCATTAATCTATGGAGAAGGCGGAGCTTTTTGCTGCACATGCTCGGGCACTTGTGCCATTCATCTATGGAGAAGGCGGAGCTTTTTGCTGCACATGCTCGGGCACTTGTGCCATTAATCTATGGAGAAGGCGGAGCTTTTTGCTGCAGATGCTCGGCACTTGTGCCATTAATTTATGGAGAAGGCGGAGCTTTTTGCTGCACATGCTCGGGCACTTGTGCCATTAATCTATGGAGAAGGCGGAGCTTTTTGCTGCCCATGCTCGGGCACTTGTGCCATTAATCTATGGAGACGGCGGAGGTTTCTGCTGCACATGCTCGGGCACTTGTGCCATTAATCTATGGAGAAGGCGGAGCTTTTTGCTGCACATGCTCTGCACTTGTGCCATTAATTTATGGAGAAGGCGGAGCTTTTTGCTGCACATGCTCGGGCACTTGTGCCATTAATCTATGGAGAAGGCGGAGCTTTTTGCTGCCCATGCTCGGGCACTTGTGCCATTAATCTATGGAGACGGCCGAGGTTTCTGCTGCACATGCTCGGGCACTTGTGCCATTAATCTATGGAGAAGGCGGAGCTTGCTACTGCACATGCTCGGGCACTTGTGCCATTAATCTATGGAGACGGCGGAGCTTTTTGCTGCACATGTTCGGCACTTGTGCCATTAATTTATGGAGAAGGCGGAGCTTTTTGCTGCACATGCTCGGGCACTTGTGCCATTAATCTATGGAGAAGGCGGAGCTTCTTGCTGCACATGCTCGGGCACTTGGGCCATTAATCTATGGAGAAAACAGAGCTTTTTGCTGCACATGCTCGGGCACTTGTGCCATTAATCTATGGAGAAGGCGGAGCTTTTTGCTGCACATGCTCGGTCACTTGTGCCATTCATCTATGGAGAAGGCGGAGCTTTTTGCTGCACATGCTCGGGCACTTGTGCCATTAATCTATGGAGAAGGCGGAGCTTTTTGCTGCAGATGCTCGGCACTTGTGCCATTAATTTATGGAGAAGGCGGAGCTTTTTGCTGCACATGCTCGGGCACTTGTGCCATTAATCTATGGAGAAGGCGGAGCTTTTTGCTGCCCATGCTCGGGCACTTGTGCCATTAATCTATGGAGACGGCGGAGGTTTCTGCTGCACATGCTCGGGCACTTGTGCCATTAATCTATGGAGAAGGCGGAGCTTTTTGCTGCACATGCTCTGCACTTGTGCCATTAATTTATGGAGAAGGCGGAGCTTTTTGCTGCACATGCTCGGGCACTTGTGCCATTAATCTATGGAGAAGGCGGAGCTTTTTGCTGCCCATGCTCGGGCACTTGTGCCATTAATCTATGGAGACGGCCGAGGTTTCTGCTGCACATGCTCGGGCACTTGTGCCATTAATCTATGGAGAAGGCGGAGCTTGCTACTGCACATGCTCGGGCACTTGTGCCATTAATCTATGGAGACGGCGGAGCTTGCTACTGCACATGCTCGGGCACTTGTGCCATTAATCTATGGAGAAGGCGGAGCTTTTTGCTGCCCATGCTCGGGCACTTGTGCCATTAATCTATGGAGACGGCGGAGCTTTTTGCTGCACATGCTCGGGCACTTGTGCCATTAATCTATGGAGAAGGCGGAGCTTTTTGCTGCACATGCTCGGGCACTTGTGCCATTAATCTATGGAGAAGGCGGAGCTTTTTGCTGCACATGCTCGGGCATTTGTGCCATTAATCTATGGAGAAGGCGGAGCTTTTTGCTGCACATGCTCTGGCACTTGTGTCATTAATCTATGGAGAAGGCGGAGCTTTTTGCTGCACACGCTCGGGCACTTGTGCCATTAATCTATGGAGAAGGCGGAGCTTTTTGCTGCACACGCTCGGCCATTTGTGCCATTAATCTATGGAGAAGGCAGAGCTTTTTGCTGCACACGCTCGGGCATTTGTGCTATTAATCTATGGAGAAGGCGGAGCTTTTTGCTGCACACGCTCGGGCACTTGTGCCATTAATCTATGGAGAAGGCGGAGCTTTTTGCTGCACACGCTCGGGCATTTGTGTCATTAATCTATGGAGAAGGCGGAGCTTTTTGCTGCACACGCTCTGGCACTTGTGCCATTAATCTATGGAGGAGGCGGAGCTTTTTGCTGCACACGCTCGGGCATTTGTGCCATTAATCTATGGAGAAGGCGGAGCTTTTTGCTGCACATGCTCGGACACTTGTGCCATTAATGTATGGAGAAGGCGGAGCTTTTTGCTGCTCATGCTCGGGCACTTGTGCCATTAATCTATGGAGACGGCGGAGGTTTTTGCTGCACATGCTCGGGCACTTGTGCCATTAATTTATGGAGAAGGCGGAGCTTGCTACTGCACATGCTCGGGCACTTGTGCCATTAATCTATGGAGACGGCGGAGCTTTTTGCTGCACATGTTCGGCACTTGTGCCATTAATTTATGGAGAAGGCGGAGCTTTTTGCTGCACATGCTCGGGCACTTGTGCCATTAATCTATGGAGAAGGCGGAGCTTTTTGCTGCACTTGCTCGGGCACTTGTGCCATTAATCTATGGAGAAGGCGGAGCGTTTTGCTGCCCATGCTCGGGCACTTGTGCCATTAATCTATGGAGAAAACAGAGCTTTTTGCTGCCCATGCTCGGGCACTTGTGCCATTAATCTATGGAGACGGAGGAGCTTTTTGCTGCACATGCTCGGGCACTTGTGCCATTAATCTATGGAGAAGGCGGAGCTTTTTGCTGCACATGCTCGGGCACTTGGGCCATTAATCTATGGAGAAAACAGAGCTTTTTGCTGCACATGCTCGGGCACTTGTGCCATTAATCTATGGAGAAGTCGGAGCTTTTTGCTGCACATGCTCGGGCACTTGTGCCATTCATCTATGGAGAAGGCGGAGCTTTTTGCTGCACATGCTCGGGCACTTGTACCATTAATCTATGGAGAAGGCGGAGCTTTTTGCTGCACATGCTCGGGCACTTGGGCCATTAATCTATGGAGAAAACAGAGCTTTTTGCTGCACATGCTCGGGCACTTGTGCCATTAATCTATGGAGAAGGCGGAGCTTTTTGCTGCACATGCTCGGCACTTGTGCCATTAATTTATGGAGAAGGCGGAGCTTTTTGCTGCACATGCTCGGGCACTTGTGCCATTAATCTATGGAGAAGGCCGAGCTTTTTGCTGCACATGCTCGGGCACTTGTGCCATTAATCTATGGAGAAGGTGGAGCTTTTTGCTGCACACGCTCGGGCACTTGTGCCATTAATCTATGGAGAAGGCGGAGCTTTTTGCTGCACACGCTCGGCCATTTGTGCCATTAATCTATGGAGAAGGCGGAGCTTTTTGCTGCACACGCTCGGGCACTTGTGCCATTAATCTATGGAGAAGGCGGAGCTTTTTGCTGCACATGCTCTGGCACTTGTGTCATTAATCTATGGAGAAGGCGGAGCTTTTTGCTGCACACGCTCGGGCACTTGTGCCATTAATCTATGGAGAAGGTGAAGCTTTTTGCTGCACATGCTCGGGCACTTGTGCCATTCATCTATGGAGAAGGCGGAGCTTTTTGCTGCACATGCTCGGGCACTTGTGCCATTAATCTATGGAGAAGGCGGAGCTTTTTGCTGCACATGCTCGGCACTTGTGCCATTAATTTATGGAGAAGGCGGAGCTTTTTGCTGCACATGCTCGGGCACTTGTGCCATTAATCTATGGAGAAGGCGGAGCTTTTTGCTGCACATGCTCGGGCACTTGTGCCATTAATCTATGGAGAAGGCGGAGCGTTTTGCTGCCCATGCTCGGGCACTTGTGCCATTAATCTATGGAGAAAACAGAGCTTTTTGCTGCCCATGCTCGGGCACTTGTGCCATTAATCTATGGAGACGGCGGAGCTTTTTGCTGCACATGCTCGGCACTTGTGCCATTAATCTATGGAGAAGGCGGAGCTTTTTGCTGCACATGCTCGGGCACTTGTGCCATTAATCTATGGAGAAGGCGGAGCTTTTTGCTGCCCATGCTCGGGCACTTGTGCCATTAATCTATGGAGAAGGCGGAGCTTTTTGCTGCACATGCTCGGGCACTTGTGCCATTCATCTATGGAGAAGGTGGAGCTTTTTGCTGCCCATGCTCGGGCACTTGTGCCATTAATCTATGGAGACGGCGGAGATTTTTGCTGCACATGCTCGGGCACTTGTGCCATTAATCTATGGAGAAGGTGGAGCTTTTTGCTGCACACGCTCGGGCACTTGTGCCATTAATCTATGGAGAAGGCGGAGCTTTTTGCTGCACATGCTCGGGCACTTGTGCCATTAATCTATGGAGAAGGCGGAGCTTTTTGCTGCACATGCTTTGGCACTTGTGCCATTAATCTATGGAGAAGGCGGAGCTTTTTGCTGCACATGCTCGGCACTTGTGCCATTAATTTATGGAGAAGGCGGAGCTTTTTGCTGCACATGCTCGGGCACTTGTGCCATTAATCTATGGAGAAGGCGGAGCTTTTTGCTGCCCATGCTCGGGCACTTGTGCCATTAATCTATGGAGACGGCGGAGATTTTTGCTGCACACGCTCGGGCACTTGTGCCAATAATCTATGGAGAAGGCGGAGCTTTTTGCTGCACATGCTCGGGCACTTGTGCCATTCATCTATGGAGAAGGCGGAGCTTTTTGCTGCACATGCTCGGGCACTTGTGCCATTAATCTATGGAGAAGGCGGAGCTTTTTGCTGCACATGCTCGGGCACTTGTGCCATTAATTTATGGAGAAGGCGGAGCTTTTTGCTGCACATGCTCGGGCACTTGTGCCATTAATCTATGGAGAAGGCGGAGCTTTTTGCTGCACACGCTCGGCCATTTGTGCCATTAATCTATGGAGAAGGCGGAGCTTTTTGCTGCACACGCTCGGGCATTTGTGCCATTAATCTATGGAGAAGGCGGAGCTTTTTGCTGCACACGCTCGGGCACTTGTGCCATTAATCTATGGAGAAGGCGGAGCTTTTTGCTGCACACGCTCGGGCATTTGTGCCATTAATCTATGGAGAAGGCGGAGCTTTTTGCTGCACACGCTCTGGCACTTGTGCCATTAATCTATGGAGGAGGCGGAGCTTTTTGCTGCACACGCTCGGGCATTTGTGCCATTAATCTATGGAGAAGGCGGAGCTTTTTGCTGCACATGCTCGGGCACTTGTGCCATTAATGTATGGAGAAGGCGGAGCTTTTTGCTTCACATGCTCGCGCACTTGTGCCATTAATCTATGGAGACGGCGGAGGTTTGTGCTGCACATGCTCGGGCACTTGTGCCATTAATCTATGGAGAAGGCGGAGCTTGCTACTGCACATGCTCGGGCACTTGTGCCATTAATCTATGGAGACGGCGGAGCTTTTTGCTGCACATGTTCGGCACTTGTGCCATTAATTTATGGAGAAGGCGGAGCTTTTTGCTGCACATGCTCGGGCACTTGTGCCATTAATCTATGGAGAAGGCGGAGCTTTTTGCTGCACATGCTCGGGCACTTGTGCCATTAATCTATGGAGAAGGCGGAGCTTTTTGCTGCACATGCTCGGGCACTTGTGCCATTAATCTATGGAGAAGGCGGAGCGTTTTGCTGCCCATGCTCAGGCACTTGTGCCATTAATCTATGGAGAAAACAGAGCTTTTTGCTGCCCATGCTCGGGCACTTGTGCCATTAATCTATGGAGACGGCGGAGCTTTTTGCTGCACATGCTCGGGCACTTGTGCCATTAATCTATGGAGAAGGCGGAGCTTTTTGCTGCACATGCTCGGGCACTTGGGCCATTAATCTATGGAGAAAACAGAGCTTTTTGCTGCACATGCTCGGGCACTTGTGCCATTAATCTATGGAGAAGGCGGAGCTTTTTGCTGCACATGCTCGGGCACTTGTGCCATTCATCTATGGAGAAGGCGGAGCTTTTTGCTGCACATGCTCGGGCACTTGTGCCATTAATCTATGGAGAAGGCGGAGCTTTTTGCTGCACATGCTCGGCACTTGTGCCATTAATTTATGGAGAAGGCGGAGCTTTTTGCTGCACATGCTCGGGCACTTGTGCCATTAATCTATGGAGAAGGCGGAGCTTTTTGCTGCCCATGCTCGGGCACTTGTGCCATTAATCTATGGAGACGGCGGAGGTTTCTGCTGCACATGCTCGGGCACTTGTGCCATTAATCTATGGAGAAGGCGGAGCTTTTTGCTGCACATGCTCGGCACTTGTGCCATTAATTTATGGAGAAGGCGGAGCTTTTTGCTGCACATGCTCGGGCACTTGTGCCATTAATCTATGGAGAAGGCGGAGCTTTTTGCTGCCCATGCTCGGGCACTTGTGCCATTAATCTATGGAGACGGCCGAGGTTTCTGCTGCACATGCTCGGGCACTTGTGCCATTAATCTATGGAGAAGGCGGAGCTTGCTACTGCACATGCTCGGGCACTTGTGCCATTAATCTATGGAGACGGCGGAGCTTGCTACTGCACATGCTCGGGCACTTGTGCCATTAATCTATGGAGAAGGCGGAGCTTTTTGCTGCCCATGCTCGGGCACTTGTGCCATTAATCTATGGAGACGGCGGAGCTTTTTGCTGCACATGCTCGGGCACTTGTGCCATTAATCTATGGAGAAGGCGGAGCTTTTTGCTGCACATGCTCGGGCACTTGTGCCATTAATCTATGGAGAAGGCGGAGCTTTTTGCTGCACATGCTCGGGCATTTGTGCCATTAATCTATGGAGAAGGCGGAGCTTTTTGCTGCACATGCTCTGGCACTTGTGTCATTAATCTATGGAGAAGGCGGAGCTTTTTGCTGCACACGCTCGGGCACTTGTGCCATTAATCTATGGAGAAGGCGGAGCTTTTTGCTGCACACGCTCGGCCATTTGTGCCATTAATCTATGGAGAAGGCGGAGCTTTTTGCTGCACACGCTCGGGCATTTGTGCCATTAATCTATGGAGAAGGCGGAGCTTTTTGCTGCACACGCTCGGGCACTTGTGCCATTAATCTATGGAGAAGGCGGAGCTTTTTGCTGCACACGCTCGGGCATTTGTGCCATTAATCTATGGAGAAGGCGGAGCTTTTTGCTGCACACGCTCTGGCACTTGTGCCATTAATCTATGGAGGAGGCGGAGCTTTTTGCTGCACACGCTCGGGCATTTGTGCCATTAATCTATGGAGAAGGCGGAGCTTTTTGCTGCACATGCTCGGGCACTTGTGCCATTAATCTATGGAGAAGGCGGAGCTTGCTACTGCACATGCTCGGGCACTTGTGCCATTAATCTATGGAGACGGCGGAGCTTTTTGCTGCACATGTTCGGCACTTGTGCCATTAATTTATGGAGAAGGCGGAGCTTTTTGCTGCACATGCTCGGGCACTTGTGCCATTAATCTATGGAGAAGGCGGAGCTTTTTGCTGCACATGCTCGGGCACTTGTGCCATTAATCTATGGAGAAGGCGGAGCTTTTTGCTGCACATGCTCGGGCACTTGTGCCATTAATCTATGGAGAAGGCGGAGCGTTTTGCTGCCCATGCTCGGGCACTTGTGCCATTAATCTATGGAGAAAACAGAGCTTTTTGCTGCCCATGCTCGGGCACTTGTGCCATTAATCTATGGAGACGGAGGAGCTTTTTGCTGCACATGCTCGGGCACTTGTGCCATTAATCTATGGAGAAGGCGGAGCTTTTTGCTGCACATGCTCGGGCACTTGGGCCATTAATCTATGGAGAAAACAGAGCTTTTTGCTGCACATGCTCGGGCACTTGTGCCATTAATCTATGGAGAAGGCGGAGCTTTTTGCTGCACATGCTCGGGCACTTGTGCCATTCATCTATGGAGAAGGAGGAGCTTTTTGCTGCACATGCTCGGGCACTTGTGCCATTCATCTATGGAGAAGGCGGAGCTTTTTGCTGCACATGCTCGGGCACTTGTGCCATTAATCTATGGAGAAGGCGGAGCTTTTTGCTGCACATGCTCGGGCACTTGTGCCATTAATCTATGGAGAAGGCGGAGCTTTTTGCTGCACATGCTCGGCACTTGTGCCATTAATTTATGGAGAAGGCGGAGCTTTTTGCTGCACACGCTCGGGCACTTGTGCCATTAATCTATGGAGAAGGCGGAGCTTTTTGCTGCACACGCTCGGGCATTTGTGCCATTAATCTATGGAGAAGGCGGAGCTTTTTGCTGCACACGCTCTGGCACTTGTGCCATTAATCTATGGAGGAGGCGGAGCTTTTTGCTGCTCACGCTCGGGCATTTGTGCCATTAATCTATGGAGAAGGCGGAGCTTTTTGTTGCACATGCTCGGGCACTTGTGCCATTAATGTATGGAGAAGGCGGAGCCTTTTGCTGCACATGCTCGGGCACTTGTGCCATTAATCTATGGAGACGGCGGAGGTTTGTGCTGCACATGCTCGGGCACTTGTGCCATTAATCTATGGAGAAGGCGGAGCTTGCTACTGCACATGCTCGGGCACTTGTGCCATTAATCTATGGAGACGGCGGAGCTTTTTGCTGCACATTTTCGGCACTTGTGCCATTAATTTATGGAGAAGGCGGAGCTTTTTGCTGCACATGCTCGGGCACTTGTGCCATTAATCTATGGAGAAGGCGGAGCTTTTTGCTGCACATGCTCGGGCACTTGTGCCATTAATCTATGAAGAAGGCGGAGCTTTTTGCTGCCCATGCTCGGGCACTTGTGCCATTAATCTATGGAGACGGCGGAGCTTTTTGCTGCACATGCTCGGGCACTTGTGCCATTAATCTATGGAGAAGGCGGAGCTTTTTGCTGCACATGCTCGGGCACTTGGGCCATTAATCTATGGAGAAAACAGAGCTTTTTGCTGCACATGCTCGGGCACTTGTGCCATTAATCTATGGAGAAGGCGGAGCTTTTTGCTGCACATGCTCGGCACTTGTGCCATTAATTTATGGAGAAGGCGGAGCTTTTTGCTGCACATGCTCGGGCACTTGTGCCATTAATCTATGGAGAAGGCGGAGCTTTTTGCTGCACATGCTCGGGCACTTGTGCCATTAATCTATGGAGAAGGTGGAGCTTTTTGCTGCACACGCTCGGGCACTTGTGCCATTAATCTATGGAGAAGGTGGAGCTTTTTGCTGCACACGCTCGGGCATTTGTGCCATTAATCTATGGAGAAGGCGGAGCTTTTTGCTGCACACGCTCGGGCACTTGTGCCATTAATCTATGGAGAAGGCGGAGCTTTTTGCTGCACATGCTCTGGCACTTGTGTCATTAATCTATGGAGAAGGCGGAGCTTTTTGCTGCACACGCTCGGGCACTTGTGCCATTAATCTATGGAGAAGGCGAAGCTTTTTGCTGCACATGCTCGGGCACTTGTGCCATTCATCTATGGAGAAGGCGGAGCTTTTTGCTGCACATGCTCGGGCACTTGTGCCATTAATCTATGGAGAAGGCGGAGCTTTTTGCTGCACATGCTCGGCACTTGTGCCATTAATTTATGGAGAAGGCGGAGCTTTTTGCTGCACACGCTCGGGCATTTGTGCCATTAATCTATGGAGAAGGCGGAGCTTTTTGCTGCACACGCTCGGGCATTTGTGCCATTAATCTATGGAGAAGGCGGAGCTTTTTGCTGCACACGCTCTGGCACTTGTGCCATTAATCTATGGAGGAGGCGGAGCTTTTTGCTGCACACGCTCGGGCATTTGTGCCATTAATCTATGGAGAAGGCGGAGCTTTTTGTTGCACATGCTCGGGCACTTGTGCCATTAATGTATGGAGAAGGCGGAGCCTTTTGCTGCCCATGCTCGGGCACTTGTGCCATTAATCTATGGAGACGGCGGAGGTTTGTGCTGCACATGCTCGGGCACTTGTGCCATTAATCTATGGAGAAGGCGGAGCTTGCTACTGCACATGCTCGGGCACTTGTGCCATTAATCTATGGAGACGGCGGAGCTTTTTGCTGCACATTTTCGGCACTTGTGCCATTAATTTATGGAGAAGGCGGAGCTTTTTGCTGCACATGCTCGGGCACTTGTGCCATTAATCTATGGAGAAGGCGGAGCTTTTTGCTGCACATGCTCGGGCACTTGTGCCATTAATCTATGAAGAAGGCGGAGCTTTTTGCTGCCCATGCTCGGGCACTTGTGCCATTAATCTATGGAGACGGCGGAGCTTTTTGCTGCACATGCTCGGGCACTTGTGCCATTAATCTATGGAGAAGGCGGAGCTTTTTGCTGCACATGCTCGGGCACTTGGGCCATTAATCTATGGAGAAAACAGAGCTTTTTGCTGCACATGCTCGGGCACTTGTGCCATTAATCTATGGAGAAGGCGGAGCTTTTTGCTGCACATGCTCGGCACTTGTGCCATTAATTTATGGATAAGGCGGAGCTTTTTGCTGCACATGCTCGGGCACTTGTGCCATTAATCTATGGAGAAGGCGGAGCTTTTTGCTGCACATGCTCGGGCACTTGTGCCATTAATCTATGGAGAAGGTGGAGCTTTTTGCTGCACACGCTCGGGCACTTGTGCCATTAATCTATGGAGAAGGTGGAGCTTTTTGCTGCACACGCTCGGGCATTTGTGCCATTAATCTATGGAGAAGGCGGAGCTTTTTGCTGCACACGCTCGGGCACTTGTGCCATTAATCTATGGAGAAGGCGGAGCTTTTTGCTGCACATGCTCTGGCACTTGTGTCATTAATCTATGGAGAAGGCGGAGCTTTTTGCTGCACACGCTCGGGCACTTGTGCCATTAATCTATGGAGAAGGCGAAGCTTTTTGCTGCACATGCTCGGGCACTTGTGCCATTCATCTATGGAGAAGGCGGAGCTTTTTGCTGCACATGCTCGGGCACTTGTGCCATTAATCTATGGAGAAGGCGGAGCTTTTTGCTGCACATGCTCGGCACTTGTGCCATTAATTTATGGAGAAGGCGGAGCTTTTTGCTGCACACGCTCGGGCACTTGTGCCATTAATCTATGGAGACGGTGGATTTAATCTATGGAGAAAACAGAGCTTTTTGCTGCACATGCTCGGGCACTTGTGCCATTAATCTATGGAGAAGGCGGAGCTTTTTGCTGCACATGCTCGGCACTTGTGCCATTAATTTATGGAGAAGGCGGAGCTTTTTGCTGCACATGCTCGGGCACTTGTGCCATTAATCTATGGAGAAGGCGGAGCTTTTTGCTGCACATGCTCGGGCACTTGTGCCATTAATCTATGGAGAAGGTGGAGCTTTTTGCTGCACACGCTCGGGCACTTGTGCCATTAATCTATGGAGAAGGCGGAGCTTTTTGCTGCACACGCTCGGGCACTTGTGCCATTAATCTATGGAGAAGGCGGAGCTTTTTGCTGCACTTGCTCGGCACTTGTGCCATTAATTCATGGAGAAGGCGGAGCTTTTTGCTGCACACGCTCGGGCACTTGTGCCATTAATCTATGGAGACGGCGGAGATTTTTGCTGCACATGCTCGGGCACTTGTGCCATTAATCTATGGAGAAGGTGGAGCTTGCTACTGCACATGCTCGGGCACTTGTGCCATTAATCTATGGAGACGGCGGAGCTTGCTACTGCACATGCTCGGGCACTTGTGCCATTAATCTATGGAGAAGGCGGAGCTTTTTGCTGCCCATGCTCGGGCACTTGTGCCATTAATCTATGGAGACGGCGGAGCTTTTTGCTGCACATGCTCGGGCACTTGTGCCATTAATCTATGGAGAAGGCGGAGCTTTTTGCTGCACATGCTCGGGCACTTGTGCCATTAATCTATGGAGAAGGCGGAGCTTTTTGCTGCACATGCTCGGGCATTTGTGCCATTAATCTATGGAGAAGGCGGAGCTTTTTGCTGCACATGCTCTGGCACTTGTGTCATTAATCTATGGAGAAGGCGGAGCTTTTTGCTGCACACGCTCGGGCACTTGTGCCATTAATCTATGGAGAAGGCGGAGCTTTTTGCTGCACACGCTCGGCCATTTGTGCCATTAATCTATGGAGAAGGCGGAGCTTTTTGCTGCACACGCTCGGGCATTTGTGCCATTAATCTATGGAGAAGGCGGAGCTTTTTGCTGCACACGCTCGGGCACTTGTGCCATTAATCTATGGAGAAGGCGGAGCTTTTTGCTGCACACGCTCGGGCATTTGTGCCATTAATCTATGGAGAAGGCGGAGCTTTTTGCTGCACACGCTCTGGCACTTGTGCCATTAATCTATGGAGGAGGCGGAGCTTTTTGCTGCACACGCTCGGGCATTTGTGCCATTAATCTATGGAGAAGGCGGAGCTTTTTGCTGCACATGCTCGGGCACTTGTGCCATTAATCTATGGAGAAGGCGGAGCTTGCTACTGCACATGCTCGGGCACTTGTGCCATTAATCTATGGAGACGGCGGAGCTTTTTGCTGCACATGTTCGGCACTTGTGCCATTAATTTATGGAGAAGGCGGAGCTTTTTGCTGCACATGCTCGGGCACTTGTGCCATTAATCTATGGAGAAGGCGGAGCTTTTTGCTGCACATGCTCGGGCACTTGTGCCATTAATCTATGGAGAAGGCGGAGCTTTTTGCTGCACATGCTCGGGCACTTGTGCCATTAATCTATGGAGAAGGCGGAGCGTTTTGCTGCCCATGCTCGGGCACTTGTGCCATTAATCTATGGAGAAAACAGAGCTTTTTGCTGCCCATGCTCGGGCACTTGTGCCATTAATCTATGGAGACGGAGGAGCTTTTTGCTGCACATGCTCGGGCACTTGTGCCATTAATCTATGGAGAAGGCGGAGCTTTTTGCTGCACATGCTCGGGCACTTGGGCCATTAATCTATGGAGAAAACAGAGCTTTTTGCTGCACATGCTCGGGCACTTGTGCCATTAATCTATGGAGAAGGCGGAGCTTTTTGCTGCACATGCTCGGGCACTTGTGCCATTCATCTATGGAGAAGGAGGAGCTTTTTGCTGCACATGCTCGGGCACTTGTGCCATTCATCTATGGAGAAGGCGGAGCTTTTTGCTGCACATGCTCGGGCACTTGTGCCATTAATCTATGGAGAAGGCGGAGCTTTTTGCTGCACATGCTCGGGCACTTGTGCCATTAATCTATGGAGAAGGCGGAGCTTTTTGCTGCACATGCTCGGCACTTGTGCCATTAATTTATGGAGAAGGCGGAGCTTTTTGCTGCACACGCTCGGGCACTTGTGCCATTAATCTATGGAGAAGGCGGAGCTTTTTGCTGCACACGCTCGGGCATTTGTGCCATTAATCTATGGAGAAGGCGGAGCTTTTTGCTGCACACGCTCTGGCACTTGTGCCATTAATCTATGGAGGAGGCGGAGCTTTTTGCTGCTCACGCTCGGGCATTTGTGCCATTAATCTATGGAGAAGGCGGAGCTTTTTGTTGCACATGCTCGGGCACTTGTGCCATTAATGTATGGAGAAGGCGGAGCCTTTTGCTGCACATGCTCGGGCACTTGTGCCATTAATCTATGGAGACGGCGGAGGTTTGTGCTGCACATGCTCGGGCACTTGTGCCATTAATCTATGGAGAAGGCGGAGCTTGCTACTGCACATGCTCGGGCACTTGTGCCATTAATCTATGGAGACGGCGGAGCTTTTTGCTGCACATTTTCGGCACTTGTGCCATTAATTTATGGAGAAGGCGGAGCTTTTTGCTGCACATGCTCGGGCACTTGTGCCATTAATCTATGGAGAAGGCGGAGCTTTTTGCTGCACATGCTCGGGCACTTGTGCCATTAATCTATGAAGAAGGCGGAGCTTTTTGCTGCCCATGCTCGGGCACTTGTGCCATTAATCTATGGAGACGGCGGAGCTTTTTGCTGCACATGCTCGGGCACTTGTGCCATTAATCTATGGAGAAGGCGGAGCTTTTTGCTGCACATGCTCGGGCACTTGGGCCATTAATCTATGGAGAAAACAGAGCTTTTTGCTGCACATGCTCGGGCACTTGTGCCATTAATCTATGGAGAAGGCGGAGCTTTTTGCTGCACATGCTCGGCACTTGTGCCATTAATTTATGGAGAAGGCGGAGCTTTTTGCTGCACATGCTCGGGCACTTGTGCCATTAATCTATGGAGAAGGCGGAGCTTTTTGCTGCACATGCTCGGGCACTTGTGCCATTAATCTATGGAGAAGGTGGAGCTTTTTGCTGCACACGCTCGGGCACTTGTGCCATTAATCTATGGAGAAGGTGGAGCTTTTTGCTGCACACGCTCGGGCATTTGTGCCATTAATCTATGGAGAAGGCGGAGCTTTTTGCTGCACACGCTCGGGCACTTGTGCCATTAATCTATGGAGAAGGCGGAGCTTTTTGCTGCACATGCTCTGGCACTTGTGTCATTAATCTATGGAGAAGGCGGAGCTTTTTGCTGCACACGCTCGGGCACTTGTGCCATTAATCTATGGAGAAGGCGAAGCTTTTTGCTGCACATGCTCGGGCACTTGTGCCATTCATCTATGGAGAAGGCGGAGCTTTTTGCTGCACATGCTCGGGCACTTGTGCCATTAATCTATGGAGAAGGCGGAGCTTTTTGCTGCACATGCTCGGCACTTGTGCCATTAATTTATGGAGAAGGCGGAGCTTTTTGCTGCACACGCTCGGGCATTTGTGCCATTAATCTATGGAGAAGGCGGAGCTTTTTGCTGCACACGCTCGGGCATTTGTGCCATTAATCTATGGAGAAGGCGGAGCTTTTTGCTGCACACGCTCTGGCACTTGTGCCATTAATCTATGGAGGAGGCGGAGCTTTTTGCTGCACACGCTCGGGCATTTGTGCCATTAATCTATGGAGAAGGCGGAGCTTTTTGTTGCACATGCTCGGGCACTTGTGCCATTAATGTATGGAGAAGGCGGAGCCTTTTGCTGCCCATGCTCGGGCACTTGTGCCATTAATCTATGGAGACGGCGGAGGTTTGTGCTGCACATGCTCGGGCACTTGTGCCATTAATCTATGGAGAAGGCGGAGCTTGCTACTGCACATGCTCGGGCACTTGTGCCATTAATCTATGGAGACGGCGGAGCTTTTTGCTGCACATTTTCGGCACTTGTGCCATTAATTTATGGAGAAGGCGGAGCTTTTTGCTGCACATGCTCGGGCACTTGTGCCATTAATCTATGGAGAAGGCGGAGCTTTTTGCTGCACATGCTCGGGCACTTGTGCCATTAATCTATGAAGAAGGCGGAGCTTTTTGCTGCCCATGCTCGGGCACTTGTGCCATTAATCTATGGAGACGGCGGAGCTTTTTGCTGCACATGCTCGGGCACTTGTGCCATTAATCTATGGAGAAGGCGGAGCTTTTTGCTGCACATGCTCGGGCACTTGGGCCATTAATCTATGGAGAAAACAGAGCTTTTTGCTGCACATGCTCGGGCACTTGTGCCATTAATCTATGGAGAAGGCGGAGCTTTTTGCTGCACATGCTCGGCACTTGTGCCATTAATTTATGGATAAGGCGGAGCTTTTTGCTGCACATGCTCGGGCACTTGTGCCATTAATCTATGGAGAAGGCGGAGCTTTTTGCTGCACATGCTCGGGCACTTGTGCCATTAATCTATGGAGAAGGTGGAGCTTTTTGCTGCACACGCTCGGGCACTTGTGCCATTAATCTATGGAGAAGGTGGAGCTTTTTGCTGCACACGCTCGGGCATTTGTGCCATTAATCTATGGAGAAGGCGGAGCTTTTTGCTGCACACGCTCGGGCACTTGTGCCATTAATCTATGGAGAAGGCGGAGCTTTTTGCTGCACATGCTCTGGCACTTGTGTCATTAATCTATGGAGAAGGCGGAGCTTTTTGCTGCACACGCTCGGGCACTTGTGCCATTAATCTATGGAGAAGGCGAAGCTTTTTGCTGCACATGCTCGGGCACTTGTGCCATTCATCTATGGAGAAGGCGGAGCTTTTTGCTGCACATGCTCGGGCACTTGTGCCATTAATCTATGGAGAAGGCGGAGCTTTTTGCTGCACATGCTCGGCACTTGTGCCATTAATTTATGGAGAAGGCGGAGCTTTTTGCTGCACACGCTCGGGCACTTGTGCCATTAATCTATGGAGACGGTGGATTTAATCTATGGAGAAAACAGAGCTTTTTGCTGCACATGCTCGGGCACTTGTGCCATTAATCTATGGAGAAGGCGGAGCTTTTTGCTGCACATGCTCGGCACTTGTGCCATTAATTTATGGAGAAGGCGGAGCTTTTTGCTGCACATGCTCGGGCACTTGTGCCATTAATCTATGGAGAAGGCGGAGCTTTTTGCTGCACATGCTCGGGCACTTGTGCCATTAATCTATGGAGAAGGTGGAGCTTTTTGCTGCACACGCTCGGGCACTTGTGCCATTAATCTATGGAGAAGGCGGAGCTTTTTGCTGCACACGCTCGGGCACTTGTGCCATTAATCTATGGAGAAGGCGGAGCTTTTTGCTGCACTTGCTCGGCACTTGTGCCATTAATTCATGGAGAAGGCGGAGCTTTTTGCTGCACACGCTCGGGCACTTGTGCCATTAATCTATGGAGACGGCGGAGATTTTTGCTGCACATGCTCGGGCACTTGTGCCATTAATCTATGGAGAAGGTGGAGCTTTTTGCTGCACACGCTCGGGCACTTGTGCCATTAATCTATGGAGAAGGCGGAGCTTTTTGCTGCACATGCTCGGGCACTTGTGCCATTCATCTATGGAGAAGGCGGAGCTTTTTGCTGCACATGCTCGGGCACTTGTGCCATTAATCTATGGAGAAGGCGGAGCTTTTTGCTGCACACGCTCGGCACTTCTGCCATTAATTTATGGAGAAGGCGGAGCTTTTTGCTGCACACGCTCGGGCACTTGTGCCATTAATCTATGGAGAAGGCGGAGCTTTTTGCTGCACATGCTCGGCACTTGTGCCATTAATTTATGGAGAAGGCGGAGCTTTTTGCTGCACATGCTCGGGCACTTGTGCCATTAATCTATGGAGAAGGCGGAGCTTTTTGCTGCCCATGCTCGGGCACTTGTGCCATTAATCTATGGAGACGGCGGAGATTTTTGCTGCCCATGCTCGGGCACTTGTGCCATTAATCTATGGAGAAGGTGGAGCTTTTTGCTGCACACGCTCGGGCACTTGTGCCATTAATCTATGGAGAAGGCGGAGCTTTTTGCTGCACATGCTCGGGCACTTGTGCCATTCATCTATGGAGAAGGCGGAGCTTTTTGCTGCACATGCTCGGGCACTTATGCCATTAATCTATGGAGAAGGCGGAGCTTTTTGCTGCACATGCTCGGCACTTGTGCCATTAATTTATGGAGAAGGCGGAGCTTTTTGCTGCACATGCTCGGGCACTTGTGCCATTAATCTGTGGAGAAGGCGGAGCTTTTTGCTGCACACGCTCGGCCATTTGTGCCATTAATCTATGGAGAAGGCGGAGCTTTTTGCTGCACACGCTCGGGCATTTGTGCCATTAATCTATGGAGAAGGCGGAGCTTTTTGCTGCACACGCTCGGGCACTTGTGCCATTAATCTATGGAGAAGGCGGAGCTTTTTGCTGCACATGCTCTGGCACTTGTGTCATTAATCTATGGAGAAGGCGGAGCTTTTTGCTGCACACGCTCGGGCACTTGTGCCATTAATCTATGGAGAAGGCGGAGCTTTTTGCTGCACACGCTCGGCCATTTGTGCCATTAATCTATGGAGAAGGCGGAGCTTTTTGCTGCACACGCTCGGGCATTTGTGCCATTAATCTATGGAGAAGGCGGAGCTTTTTGCTGCACACGCTCGGGCACTTGTGCCATTAATCTATGGAGAAGGCGGAGCTTTTTGCTGCACACGCTCGGGCATTTGTGCCATTAATCTATGGAGAACGCGGAGCTTTTTGCTGCACACGCTCTGGCACTTGTGCCATTAATCTATGGAGGAGGCGGAGCTTTTTGCTGCACACGCTCGGGCATTTGTGCCATTAATCTATGGAGAAGGCGGAGCTTTTTGCTGCACATGCTCGGGCACTTGTGCCATTAATGTATGGAGAAGGCGGAGCTTTTTGCTGCCCATGCTCGGTCACTTGTGCCAATAATCTATGGAGACGGCGGAGGTTTTTGCTGCACATGCTCGGGCAATTGTGCCATTAATCTATGGAGAAGGCGGAGCTTGCTACTGCACATGCTCGGGCACTTGTGCCATTAATCTATGGAGACGGCGGAGCTTTTTGCTGCACATGTTCGGCACTTGTGCCATTAATTTATGGAGAAAGCGGAGCTTTTTGCTGCACATGCTCGGGCACTTGTGCCATTAATCTATGGAGAAGGCGGAGCTTTTTGCTGCACATGCTCGGGCACTTGTGCCATTAATCTATGGAGAAGGCGGAGCTTTTTGCTGCACATGCTCGGGCACTTGTGCCATTAATCTATGGAGAAGGCGGAGCGTTTTGCTGCCCATGCTCGGGCACTTGTGCCATTAATCTATGGAGAAAAAAGAGCTTTTTGCTGCCCATGCTCGGGCACTTGTGCCATTAATCTATGGAGACGGAGGAGCTTTTTGCTGCACATGCTCGGGCACTTGTGCCATTAATCTATGGAGAAGGCGGAGCTTTTTGCTGCACATGCTCGGGCACTTGGGCCATTAATCTATGGAGAAAACAGAGCTTTTTGCTGCACATGCTCGGGCACTTGTGCCATTAATCTATGGAGAAGGCGGAGCTTTTTGCTGCACATGCTCGGGCACTTGTGCCATTCATCTATGGAGAAGGCGGAGCTTTTGCTGCACATGCTCGGGCACTTGTGCCATTAATCTATGGAGAAGGCGGAGCTTTTTGCTGCACATGCTCGGCACTTGTGGCATTAATTTATGGAGAAGGCGGAGCTTTTTGCTGCACATGCTCGGGCACTTGTGCCATTAATCTATGGAGAAGGCGGAGCTTTTTGCTGCCCATGCTCGGGCACTTGTGCCATTAATCTATGGAGACGGCGGAGATTTTTGCTGCACATGCTCGGGCACTTGTGCCATTAATCTATGGAGAAGGTGGAGCTTTTTGCTGCACACGCTCGGGCACTTGTGCCATTAATCTATGGAGAAGGCGGAGCTTTTTCTTGCACATGCTCGGGCACTTGTGCCATTCATCTATGGAGAAGGCGGAGCTTTTTGCTGCACATGCTCGGGCACTTGTGCCATTAATCTATGGAGAAGGCGGAGCTTTTTGCTGCACATGCTCGGCACTTGTGCCATTAATTTATGGAGAAGGCGGAGCTTTTTGCTGCACACGCTCGGGCACTTGTGCCATTAATCTATGGAGACGGTGGATTTAATCTATGGAGAAAACAGAGCTTTTTGCTGCACATGCTCGGGCACTTGTGCCATTAATCTATGGAGAAGGCGGAGCTTTTTGCTGCACATGCTCGGCACTTGTGCCATTAATTTATGGAGAAGGCGGAGCTTTTTGCTGCACATGCTCGGGCACTTGTGCCATTAATCTATGGAGAAGGCGGAGCTTTTTGCTGCACATGCTCGGGCACTTGTGCCATTAATCTATGGAGAAGGCGGAGCTTTTTGCTGCACACGCTCGGGCACTTGTGCCGTTAATCTATGGAGAAGGCGGAGCTTTTTGCTGCACACGCTCGGGCACTTGTGCCATTAATCTATGGAGAAGGCGGAGCTTTTTGCTGCACTTGCTCGGCACTTGTGCCATTAATTTATGGAGAAGGCGGAGCTTTTTGCTGCACACGCTCGGGCACTTGTGCCATTAATCTATGGAGACGGCGGAGATTTTTGCTGCACATGCTCGGGCACTTGTGCCATTAATCTATGGAGAAGGTGGAGCTTTTTGCTGCACACGCTCGGGCACTTGTGCCATTAATCTATGGAGAAGGCGGAGCTTTTTGCTGCACATGCTCGGGCACTTGTGCCTTTCATCTATGGAGAAGGCGGAGCTTTTTGCTGCACATGCTCGGGCACTTGTGCCATTAATCTATGGAGACGGCGGAGCTTTTTGCTGCACATGCTCGGCACTTGTGCCATTAATTTATGGAGAAGGCGGAGCTTTTTGCTGCACACGCTCGGGCACTTGTGCCATTAATCTATGGAGAAGGCGGAGCTTTTTGCTGCACATGCTCGGCACTTGTGCCATTAATTTATGGAGAAGGCGGAGCTTTTTGCTGCACATGCTCGGGCACTTGTGCCATTAATCTATGGAGAAGGCGGAGCTTTTTGCTGCCCATGCTCGGGCACTTGTGCCATTAATCTATGGAGACGGCGGAGATTTTTGCTGCCCATGCTCGGGCACTTGTGCCATTAATCTATGGAGAAGGTGGAGCTTTTTGCTGCACACGCTCGGGCACTTGTGCCATTAATCTATGGAGAAGGCGGAGCTTTTTGCTGCACATGCTCGGGCACTTGTGCCATTCATCTATGGAGAAGGCGGAGCTTTTTGCTGCACATGCTCGGTCACTTATGCCATTAATCTATGGAGAAGGCGGAGCTTTTTGCTGCACATGCTCGGCACTTGTGCCATTAATTTATGGAGAAGGCGGAGCTTTTTGCTGCACATGCTCGGGCACTTGTGCCATTAATCTATGGAGAAGGCGGAGCTTTTTGCTGCACACGCTCGGCCATTTGTGCCCTTAATCTATGGAGAAGGCGGAGCTTTTTGCTGCACACGCTCGGGCATTTGTGCCATTAATCTATGGAGAAGGCGGAGCTTTTTGCTGCACACGCTCGGGCACTTGTGCCATTAATCTATGGAGAAGGCGGAGCTTTTTGCTGCACATGCTCTGGCACTTGTGTCATTAATCTATGGAGAAGGCGGAGCTTTTTGCTGCACACGCTCGGGCACTTGTGCCATTAATCTATGGAGAAGGCGGAGCTTTTTGCTGCACACGCTCGGCCATTTGTGCCATTAATCTATGGAGAAGGCGGAGCTTTTTGCTGCACACGCTCGGGCATTTGTGCCATTAATCTATGGAGAAGGCGGAGCTTTTTGCTGCACACGCTCGGGCACTTGTGCCATTAATCTATGGAGAAGGCGGAGCTTTTTGCTGCACACGCTCGGGCATTTGTGCCATTAATCTATGGAGAACGCGGAGCTTTTTGCTGCACACGCTCTGGCACTTGTGCCATTAATCTATGGAGGAGGCGGAGCTTTTTGCTGCACACGCTCGGGCATTTGTGCCATTAATCTATGGAGAAGGCGGAGCTTTTTGCTGCACATGCTCGGGCACTTGTGCCATTAATGTATGGAGAAGGCGGAGCTTTTTGCTGCCCATGCTCGGGCACTTGTGCCAATAATCTATGGAGACGGCGGAGGTTTTTGCTGCACATGCTCGGGCACTTGTGCCATTAATCTATGGAGAAGGCGGAGCTTGCTACTGCACATGCTCGGGCACTTGTGCCATTAATCTATGGAGACGGCGGAGCTTTTTGCTGCACATGTTCGGCACTTGTGCCATTAATTTATGGAGAAGGCGGAGCTTTTTGCTGCACATGCTCGGGCACTTGTGCCATTAATCTATGGAGAAGGCGGAGCTTTTTGCTGCACATGCTCGGGCACTTGTGCCATTAATCTATGGAGAAGGCGGAGCTTTTTGCTGCACATGCTCGGGCACTTGTGCCATTAATCTATGGAGAAGGCGGAGCGTTTTGCTGCCCATGCTCGGGCACTTGTGCCATTAATCTATGGAGAAAACAGAGCTTTTTGCTGCCCATGCTCGGGCACTTGTGCCATTAATCTATGGAGACGGAGGAGCTTTTTGCTGCACATGCTCGGGCACTTGTGCCATTAATCTATGGAGAAGGCGGAGCTTTTTGCTGCACATGCTCGGGCACTTGGGCCATTAATCTATGGAGAAAACAGAGCTTTTTGCTGCACATGCTCGGGCACTTGTGCCATTAATCTATGGAGAAGGCGGAGCTTTTTGCTGCACATGCTCGGGCACTTGTGCCATTCATCTATGGAGAAGGCGGAGCTTTTGCTGCACATGCTCGGGCACTTGTGCCATTAATCTATGGAGAAGGCGGAGCTTTTTGCTGCACATGCTCGGCACTTGTGCCATTAATTTATGGAGAAGGCGGAGCTTTTTGCTGCACATGCTCGGGCACTTGTGCCATTAATCTATGGAGAAGGCGGAGCTTTTTGCTGCCCATGCTCGGGCACTTGTGCCATTAATCTATGGAGACGGCGGAGATTTTTGCTGCACATGCTCGGGCACTTGTGCCATTAATCTATGGAGAAGGTGGAGCTTTTTGCTGCACACGCTCGGGCACTTGTGCCATTAATCTATGGAGAAGGCGGAGCTTTTTCTTGCACATGCTCGGGCACTTGTGCCATTCATCTATGGAGAAGGCGGAGCTTTTTGCTGCACATGCTCGGGCACTTGTGCCATTAATCTATGGAGAAGGCGGAGCTTTTTGCTGCACATGCTCGGCACTTGTTCCATTAATTTATGGAGAAGGCGGAGCTTTTTGCTGCACATGCTCGGGCACTTGTGCCATTAATCTATGGAGAAGGCGGAGCTTTTTGCTGCACACGCTCGGCCATTTGTGCCATTAATCTATGGAGAAGGCGGAGCTTTTTGCTGCACACGCTCGGGCATTTGTGCCATTAATCTATGGAGAAGGCGGAGCTTTTTGCTGCACACGCTCGGGCACTTGTGCCATTAATCTATGGAGAAGGCGGAGCTTTTTGCTGCACACGCTCGGGCATTTGTGCCATTAATCTATGGAGAAGGCGGAGCTTTTTGCTGCACACGCTCTGGCACTTGTGCCATTAATCTATGGAGGAGGCGGAGCTTTTTGCTGCACATGCTCGGGCACTTGTGCCATTAATGTATGGAGAAGGCGGAGCCTTTTGCTGCCCATGCTCGGGCACTTGTGCCATTAATCTATGGAGACGGCGGAGGTTTGTGCTGCACATGCTCGGGCACTTGTGCCATTAATCTATGGAGAAGGCGGAGCTTGCTACTGCACATGCTCGGGCACTTGTGCCATTAATCTATGGAGACGGCGGAGCTTTTTGCTGCACATTTTCGGCACTTGTGCCATTAATTTATGGAGAAGGCGGAGCTTTTTGCTGCACATGCTCGGGCACTTGTGCCATTAATCTATGGAGAAGGCGGAGCTTTTTGCTGCACATGCTCGGGCACTTGTGCCATTAATCTATGGAGACGGCGGAGCTTTTTGCTGCACATGCTCGGGCACTTGTGCCATTAATCTATGGAGAAGGCGGAGCTTTTTGCTGCACATGCTCGGGCACTTGGGCCATTAATCTATGGAGAAAACAGAGCTTTTTGCTGCACATGCTCGGGCACTTGTGCCATTAATCTATGGAGAAGGCGGAGCTTTTTGCTGCACATGCTCGGCACTTGTGCCATTAATTTATGGAGAAGGCGGAGCTTTTTGCTGCACATGCTCGGGCACTTGTGCCATTAATCTATGGAGAAGGCGGAGCTTTTTGCTGCACATGCTCGGGCACTTGTGCCATTAATCTATGGAGAAGGTGGAGCTTTTTGCTGCACACGCTCGGGCACTTGTGCCATTAATCTATGGAGAAGGCGGAGCTTTTTGCTGCACATGCTCGGGCACTTCTGCCATTCATCTATGGAGAAGGCGGAGCTTTTTGCTGCACATGCTCGGGCACTTGTGCCATTAATCTATGGAGAAGGCGGAGCTTTTTGCTGCACATGCTCGGCACTTGTGCCATTAATTTATGGAGAAGGCGGAGCTTTTTGCTGCACACGCTCGGCCATTTGTGCCATTAATCTATGGAGAAGGCGGAGCTTTTTGCTGCACACGCTCGGGCATTTGTGCCATTAATCTATGGAGAAGGCGGAGCTTTTTGCTGCACACGCTCGGGCACTTGTGCCATTAATCTATGGAGAAGGCGGAGCTTTTTGCTGCACACGCTCGGGCATTTGTGCCATTAATCTATGGAGAAGGCGGAGCTTTTTGCTGCACACGCTCTGGCACTTGTGCCATTAATCTATGGAGGAGGCGGAGCTTTTTGCTGCACACGCTCGGGCATTTGTGCCATTAATCTATGGAGAAGGCGGAGCTTTTTGCTGCACATGCTCGGGCACTTGTGCCATTAATGTATGGAGAAGGCGGAGCTTTTTGCTGCCCATGCTCGGGCACTTGTGCCATTAATCTATGGAGATGGCGGAGGTTTGTGCTGCACATGCTCGGGCACTTGTGCCATTAATCTATGGAGAAGGCGGAGCTTCCTACTGCACATGCTCGGGCACTTGTGCCGTTAATCTATGGAGACGGCGGAGCTTTTTGCTGCACATGTTCGGCACTTGTGCCATTAATTTATGGAGAAGGCGGAGCTTTTTGCTGCACATGCTCGGGCACTTGTGCCATTAATCTATGGAGAAGGCGGAGCTTTTTGCTGCACATGCTCGGGCACTTGTGCCATTAATCTATGGAGAAGGCGGAGCTTTTTGCTGCACATGCTCGGGCACTTGGGCCATTAATCTATGGAGAAAACAGAGCTTTTTGCTGCACATGCTCGGGCACTTGTGCCATTAATCTATGGAGAAGGCGGAGCTTTTTGCTGCACATGCTCGGGCACTTGTGCCATTCATCTATGGAGAAGGCGGAGCTTGCTACTGCACATGCTTGGGCACTTGTGCCATTAATCTATGGAGACGGCGGAGCTTTTTGCTGCACATGCTCGGGCACTTGTGCGATTAATCTATGGAGAAAACAGAGCTTTTTGCTGCCCATGCTCGGGCACTTGTGCCATTAATCTATGGAGACGGCGGAGGTTTTTGCTGCACATGCTCGGGCACTTGTGCCATTAATCTATGGAGAAGGCGGAGCTTGCTACTGCACATGCTCGGGCACTTGTGCCATTAATCTATGGAGACGGCGGAGCTTTTTGCTGCACATGCTCGGCACTTGTGCCATTAATTTATGGAGAAGGCGGAGCTTTTTGCTGCACATGCTCGGGCACTTGTGCCAATAATCTATGGAGAAGGCGGAGCTTTTTGCTCCACATGCTCGGGCACTTGTGCCATTAATCTAGCGAGAAAACAGAGCTTTTTGCTGCCCATGCTCGGGCACTTGTGCCATTAATCTATGGAGACGGCGGAGCTTTTTGCTGCACATGCTCTGGCACTTGTGCCATTAATCTATGGAGACGGCGGAGCTTTTTGCTGCACATGCTCGGGCACTTGGGCCATTAATCTATGGAGAAAACAGAGCTTTTTGCTGCACATGCTCGGGCACTTGGGCCATTAATCTATGGAGAAGGCGGAGCTTTTTGCTGCACATGCTCGGGCACTTCTGCCATTCATCTATGGAGAAGGCGGAGCTTTTTGCTGCACGTGCTCGGGCACTTGTGCCATTAATTTATGGAGAAGGCGGAGCTTTTTGCTGCACATGCTCGGGCACTTGTGCCATTAATCTATGGAGAAGGCGGAACTTTTTGCTGCCCATGCTCGGGCACTTGTGTCATTATTCTATGGAGAAGGCGGAGCTTTTTGCTGCCCATGCTCGGGCATCTGTGCCATTAATATATGGAGAAGGCGGAGCTTTTTGCTGCACATGCTCGGGCACTTGTGCCATTAATCTATGGAGAAGGCGGAGCTTTTTGCTGCACATGCTCGGGCACTTGTGCCATTAATCTATGGAGAAGGCGGAGCGTTTTGCTGCCCATGCTCGGGCACTTGTGCCATTAATCTATGGAGAAGGCGGAGCTTTTTGCTGCACAAGCTCGGGCACTTGTGCCATTAATCTATGGAGAAGGCGGAGCTTGCTACTGCACATGCTCGGGCACTTGTGCCATTAATCTATGGAGAAGGCGGAGCTTTTTGCTGCCCATGCTCGGGCACTTGTGCCATTAATCTATGGAGACGGCGGAGCTTTTTGCTGCACATGCTCGGGCACTTGTGCCATTAATCTATGGAGAAGGCGGAGCTTTTTGCTGCACATGCTCTGGCACTTGTGCCATTAATCTATGGAGAAGGCGGAGCTTTTTGCTGCACATGCTGGGGCATTTGTGCCATTAATTTATGGAGAAGGCGGAGCTTTTTGCTGCACATGCTCGGGCATTTGTGCCATTAATCTATGGAGAAGGCGGAGCTTTTTGCTGCACACGCTCTGGCACTTGTGTCATTAATCTATGGAGAAGGCGGAGCTTTTTGCTGCACACGCTCGGGCACTTGTGCCATTAATCTATGGAGAAGGCGGAGCTTTTTGCTGCCCATGCTCCGGCACTTGTGCCATTAATCTATGGAGAAGGCGGAGCTTTTTGCTGCACATGCTCGGGCACTTGTGCCATTAATCTATGGAGAAGGCGGAGCTTGCTACTGCACATGCTCGGGCACTTGTGCCATTAATCTATGGAGAAGGCGTAGCTTTTTGCTGCCCATGCTCGGGCACTTGTGCCATTAATCTATGGAGAAGGCGGAGCTTTTTGCTGCACATGCTCGGGCATTTGTGCCATTAATCTATGGAGAAGGCGGAGCTTTTTGCTGCACACGCTCTGGCACTTGTGCCATTAATCTATGGAGAAGGCGGAGCTTTTTGCTGCACACGCTCGGGCATTTGTGCCATTAATCTATGGAGAAGGCGGAGCTTTTTGCTGCACATGCTCGGGCACTTGTGCCATTAATCTATGGAGAAGGCGGAGCTTGCTACTGCACATGCTCGGGCACTTGTGCCATTAATGTATGGAGAAGGCGGAGCTTGCTACTGCACATGCTCGGGCACTTGTGCCATTAATGTATGGAGAAGGCGGAGCTTTTTGCTGCACATGCTTGGGCTCTTGTGCCATTAATCTATGGAGAAAACAGAGCTTTTTGCTGCCCATGCTCGGGCACTTGTGCCATTAATCTATGGAGACGGCGGAGGTTTTTGCTGCACATGCTCGGGCACTTGTGCCATTAATCTATGGAGAAGGCGGAGCTTGCTACTGCACATGCTCGGGCACTTATGCCATTAATCTATGGAGACGGCGGAGCTTTTTGCTGCACATGCTCGGCACTTGTGCCATTAATTTATGGAGAAGGCGGAGCTTTTTGCTGCACATGCTCGGGCACTTGTGCCATTAATCTATGGAGAAGGCGGAGCTTTTTGCTGCACATGCTCGGGCACTTGTGTCATTATTCTATGGAGAAGGCGGAGCTTTTTGCTGCACATGCTCGGCATTTGTGCCATTAATCTATGGAGAAGGCGGAGCTTTTTGCTGCACATGTTCGGCACTTGTGCCATTAATTTATGGAGAAGGCGGAGCTTTTTGCTGCACATGCTCGGGCACTTGTGCCATTAATCTATGGAGAAGGCGGAGCTTGCTACTGCACATGCTCGGGCACTTGTGCCATTAATCTATGGAGAAGGCGGAGCTTGCTACTGCACATGCTCGGGCACTTGTGCCATTAATCTATGGAGACGGCGGAGCTTTTTGCTGCACATGCTCGGCACTTGTGCCATTAATTTATGGAGAAGGCGGAGCTTTTTGCTGCACATGCTCGGGCACTTGTGCCATTAATCTATGGAGAAGGCGGAGCTTTTTGCTGCACATGCTCGGGCACTTGTGTCATTATTCTATGGAGAAGGCGGAGCTTCTTGCTGCACATGCTCGGCATTTGTGCCATTAATCTATGGAGAAGGCGGAGCTTTTTGCTGCACATGTTCGGCACTTGTGCCATTAATTTATGGAGAAGGCGGAGCTTTTTGCTGCACATGCTCGGGCACTTGTGCCATTAATCTATGGAGAAGGCGGAGCTTGCTACTGCACATGCTCGGGCACTTGTGCCATTAATCTATGGAGAAGGCGGAGCTTGCTACTGCACATGCTCGGCACTTGTGCCATTAATCTATGGAGAAGGCGGAGCTTTTTGCTGCTCATGCTCGGGCACTTGTGCCATTAATCTATGGAGAAGGAGGAGCTTTTTGCTGCACATGCTCGGGCACTTGTGCCATTAATCTATGGAGAAGGTGGAGCTTTTTGCTGCACATGCTCGGGCACTTGTGCCATTAATCTATGGAGAAGGCGGAGCTTTTTGCTGCACATGCTCGGGCACTTGTGCCATTAATCTATGGAGAAGGCGGAGCTTTTTGCTGCTTATGCTCGGGCACTTGTGCCATTAATCTATGGAGAAGGCGGAGATTTTTGCTACCCATGCTCGGGCACTTGTGCCATTAATCTATGGAGAAGGCGGAGCTTTTTGCTGCCCATGCTCGGGCACTTGTGCCATTAATCTATGGAGAAGGCGGAGCGTTTTGCTGCCCATGCTCGGGCACTTGTGCCATTAATCTATGGAGAAGGCGGAGCTTTTTGCTGCACATGCTCGGGCACTTGTGCCATTAATCTATGGAGAAGGCGGAGCTTGCTACTGCACATGTTCGGGCACTTGTGCCATTAATCTATGGAGAAGGCGGAGCTTTTTGCTGCCTGTGCTCGGGCACTTGTGCCATTAATCTATGGAGACGGCGGAGCTTTTTGCTGCACATGCTCGGGCACTTGTGCCATTAATCTATGGAGAAGGCGGAGCTTTTTGCTGCACATGCTCGGGCACTTGTGCCATTAATCTATGGAGAAGGCGGAGCTTTTTGCTGCACATGCTCGGGCATTTGTGCCATTGATCTATGGAGAAGGCGGAGCTTTTTGCTGCACATGCTTGGGCACTTGTGTCATTAATCTATGGAGAAGGCGGAGCTTTTTGCTGCACACGCTCGGGCACTTGTGCCATTAATCTGGAGAAGGCGGAGCTTTTTGCTGCACACGCTCGGGCACTTGTGCCATTAATCTATGGAGAAGGCGGAGCTTTTTGCTGCACACGCTCGGCCATTTGTGCCATTAATCTATGGAGAAGGCGGAGCTTTTTGCTGCACACGCTCGGGCATTTGTGCCATTAATCTATGGAGAAGGCGGAGCTTTTTGCAGCACACGCTCTGGCACTTGTGCCGTTAATCTATGGAGGAGGCGGAGCTTTTTGCTGCACACGCTCGGGCATTTGTGCCATTAATCTATGGAGAAGGCGGAGCTTTTTGCTGCACATGCTCGGGCACTTGTGCCATTAATGTATGGAGAAGGCGGAGCTTTTTGCTGCCCATGCTCGGGCACTTGTGCCATTAATCTATGGAGACGGCGGAGGTTTGTGCTGCACATGCTCGGGCACTTGTGCCATTAATCTATGGAGAAGGCGGAGCTTGCTACTGCACATGCTCGGGCACTTGTGCCATTAATCTATGGAGACGGCGGAGCTTTTTGCTGCACATGTTCGGCACTTGTGCCATTAATGTATGGAGAAGGCGGAGCTTTTTGCTGCACATGCTCGGGCACTTGTGCCATTAATCTATGGAGAAGGCGGAGCTTTTTGCTGCACATGCTCGGGCACTTGTGCCATTAATCTATGGAGAAGGCGGAGCTTTTTGCTGCACATGCTCGGGCACTTGTGCCATTAATCTATGGAGAAGGCGGAGCGTTTTGCTGCCCATGCTCGGGCACTTGTGCCATTAATCTATGGAGAAAACAGAGCTTTTTGCTGCCCATGCTCGGGCACTTGTGCCATTAATCTATGGAGACGGCGGAGCTTTTTGCTGCACATACTCGGGCACTTGTGCCATTAATCTATGGAGAAGGCGGAGCTTTTTGCTGCACATGCTCGGGCACTTGGGCCATTAATCTATGGAGAAAACAGAACTTTTTGCTGCACATGCTCGGGCACTTGTGCCATTAATCTATGGAGAAGGCGGAGCATTTTGCTGCACATGCTCGGTCACTTGTGCCATTCATCTATGGAGAAGGCGGAGCTTTTTGCTGCACATGCTCGGGCACTTGTGCCATTAATCTATGGAGAAGGCGGAGCTTTTTGCTGCACATGCTCGGCACTTGTGCCATTAATTTATGGAGAAGGCGGAGCTTTTTGCTGCACATGCTCGGGCACTTGTGCCATTAATCTATGGAGAAGGCGGAGCTTGCTACTGCACATGCTCGGCACTTGTGCCATTAATCTATGGAGAAGGCGGAGCGTTTTGCTGCCCATGCTCGGGCACTTGTGCCATTAATCTATGGAGAAGGCGGAGCTTTTTGCTGCACATGCTCGGGCACTTGTGCCATTAATCTATGGAGAAGGCGGAGCTTTTTGCTGCACATGCTCGGGCAATTGTGCCATTAATCTATGGAGAAGGCGGAGCTTTTTGCTGCCCACGCTCGGGCACTTGTGCCATTAATCTGTGGAGAAGGCGGAGCTTTTTGCTGCACACGCTCGGGCACTTGTGCCATTAATCTATGGAGAAGGCGGTGCTTTTTGCTGCACACGCTCGGGCACTTGTGCCATTAATCTATGGAGAAGGCGGAGCTTTTTGCTGCACACGCTCGGGCATTTGTGCCATTAATCTATGGAGAAGGCGGAGCTTTTTGCTGCACACGTTCGGGCATTTGTGCCATTAATCTATGGAGAAGGAGGAGCTTTTTGCTGCACACGCTCGGGCACTTGTGCCATTAATCTATGGAGAAGGCGGAGCTTTTTGCTGCACAAGCTCGGGCACTTGTGCCATTAATCTATGGAGATGGCGGAGCTTTTTGCTGCACATGCTCGGGCATTTGTGCAATTAATCTATGGAGAAGGCGGAGCTTTTTGCTGCACACGCTCTGGCACTTGTGCCATTAATCTATGGAGAAAGCGGAGCTTTTTGCTGCACACGCTCGGGCATTTGTGCCATTAATCTATGGAGAAGGCGGAGCTTTTTGCTGCACATGCTCGGGCACTTGTGCCATTAATCTATGGAGAAGGCAGAGCTTGCTACTGCACATGCTCGGGCACTTGTGCCTTTAATGTATGGAGAAGGCGAAGCTTGCTACTGCACATGCTCGGGCACTTGTGCCATTAATGTATGGAGAAGGCGGAGCTTTTGCTGCACATGCTCGGGCACTTGTGCCATTAATCTATGGAGAAAACAGAGCTTTTTGCTGCCCATGCTCGGGCACTTGTGCCATTAATCTATGGAGACGGAGGTTTTTGCTGCACATGCTCGGGCACTTGTGCCATTAATCTATGGAGAAGGCGGAGCTTGCTACTGCACATGCTCGGGCACTTGTGCCATTAATCTATGGAGACGGCGGAGCTTTTTGCTGCACATGCTCGGCACTTGTGCCATTAATTTATGGAGAAGGCGGAGCTTTTTGCTGCACATGCTCGGGCACTTGTGCCATTAATCTATGGAGAAGGCGGAGCTTTTTGCTGCACATGCTCGGGCACTTGTGCCATTAATCTATGGAGAAAACAGAGCTTTTTACTGCCCATGCTCGGGCACTTGTGCCATTAATCTATGGAGACGGCGGAGCTTTTTGCTGCACATGCTCGGGCACTTGTGCCATTAATCTATGGAGAAGGCGGAGCTTTTTGCTGCACATGCTCGGGCACTTGGGCCATTAATCTATGGAGAAAACAGAGCTTTTTGCTGCACATGCTCGGGCACTTGTGCCATTAATCTATGGAGAAGGCGGAGCTTTTTGCTGCACATGCTCGGGCACTTGTGCCATTCATCTATGGAGAAGGCGGAGCTTTTTGCTGCACGTGCTCGGGCACTTGTGCCATTAATCTATGGAGAAGGCGGAGCTTTTTGCTGCACATGCTCGGGCACTTGTGCCATTAATCTATGGAGAAGGCAGAGCTTTTTGCTGCACATGCTCGGCACTTGTGCCATTAATTTATGGAGAAGGCGGAGCTTTTTGCTGCACATGCTCGGGCACTTGTGCCATTAATCTATGGAGAAGGCGGAGCTTTTTGCTGCACATGCTCGGGCATTTGTGCCATTAATCTATGGAGAAGGCGGAGCTTTTTGCTGCTCACGCTCGGGCACTTGTGCCATTAATCTATGGAGAAGGCGGAGCTTTTTGCTGCACACGCTCGGGCACTTGTGCCATTAATCTATGGAGAAGGCGGAGCTTTTTGCTGCACACGCTCGGCCATTTGTGCCATTAATCTATGGAGAAGGCGGAGCTTTTTGCTGCACACGCTCGGGCATTTGTGCCATTAATCTATGGAGAAGGCGGAGCTTTTTGCTGCACACGCTCGGGCACTTGTGCCATTAATCTATGGAGAAGGCGGAGCTTTTTGCTGCACACGCTCGGGCACTTGTGCCATTAATCTATGGAGAAGGCGGAGCTTTTTGCTGCACACGCTCGGGCATTTGTGCCATTAATCTATGGAGAAGGCGGAGCTTTTTGCTGCACACGCTCTGGCACTTGTGCCATTAATCTATGGAGGAGGCGGAGCTTTTTGCTGCACACGCTCGGGCATTTGTGCCATTAATCTATGGAGAAGGCGGAGCTTTTTGCTGCACATGCTCGGGCACTTGTGCCATTAATGTATGGAGAAGGCGGAGCTTTTTGCTGCCCATGCTCGGGCACTTGTGCCATAAATCTATGGAGACGGCGGAGGTTTTTGCTGCACATGCTCGGGCACTTGTGCCATTAATCTATGGAGAAGGCGGAGCTTGCTACTGCACATGCTCGGGCACTTGTGCCATTAATCTATGGAGACGGCGGAGCTTTTTGCTGCACATGTTCGGCACTTGTGCCATTAATTTATGGAGAAGGCGGAGCTTTTTGCTGCACATGCTCGGGCACTTGTGCCATTAATCTATGGAGAAGGCGGAGCTTTTTGCTGCACATGCTCGGGCACTTGTGCCATTAATCTATGGAGAAGGCGGAGCTTTTTGCTGCACATGCTCGGGCACTTGTGCCATTAATCTATGGAGAAGGCGGAGCGTTTTGCTGCCCATGCTCGGGCACTTGTGCCATTAATCTATGGAGAAAACAGAGCTTTTTGCTGCCCATGCTCGGGCACTTGTGCCATTAATCTATGGAGACGGCGGAGCTTTTTGCTGCCCATGCTCGGGCACTTGTGCCATTAATCTATGGAGAAGGCGGAGCTTTTTGCTGCACATGCTCGGGCACTTGTGCCATTAATCTATGGAGAAGGCGGAGCTTTTTGCTGCACATGCTCGGGCACTTGTGCCATTAATCTATGGAGAAGGCGGAGCTTTTTGCTGCACATTCTCGGGCATTTGTGCCATTAATCTATGGAGAAGGCGGAGCTTTTTGCTGCACACGCTCTGGCACTTGTGCCATTAATCTATGGAGGAGGCGGAGCTTTTTGCTGCACACGCTCGGGCATTTGTGCCATTAATCTATGGAGAAGGCGGAGCTTTTTGCTGCACATGCTCGGGCACTTGTGCCATTAATGTATGGAGAAGGCGGAGCTTTTTGCTGCCCATGCTCGGGCACTTGTGCCATTAATCTATGGAGACGGCGGAGGTTTTTGCTGCACATGTTCGGCACTTGTGCCATTAATTTATGGAGAAGGCGGAGCTTTTTGCTGCACATGCTCGGGCACTTGTGCCATTAATCTATGGAGAAGGCGGAGCTTTTTGCTGCACATGCTCGGGCACTTGTGCCATTAATCTATGGAGAAGGCGGAGCGTTTTGCTGCCCATGCTCGGGCACTTGTGCCATTAATCTATGGAGAAAACAGAGCTTTTTGCTGCACATGCTCGGGCACTTGTGCCATTAATCTATGGAGAAGGCGGAGCTTTTTGCTGCACATGCTCGGCACTTGTGCCATTAATTTATGGAGAAGGCGGAGCTTTTTGCTGCACATGCTCGGGCACTTGTGCCATTAATCTATGGAGAAGGCGGAGCTTTTTGCTGCCCATGCTCGGGCACTTGTGCCATTAATCTATGGAGACGGCGGAGATTTTTGCTGCACATGCTCGGGCACTTGTGCCATTAATCTATGGAGACGGCGGAGGTTTGTGCTGCACATGCTCGGGCACTTGTGCCATTAATCTATGGAGAAGGCGGAGCTTGCTACTGCACATGCTCGGGCACTTGTGCCATTAATCTATGGAGACGGCGGAGCTTTTTGCTGCACATGCTCGGGCACTTGTGCCATTAATCTATGGAGAAGGCGGAGCTTTTTGCTGCACATGCTCGGGCACTTGTGCAATTAATCTATGGAGAAGGCGGAGCTTTTTGCTGCACACGCTCTGGCACTTGTGCCATTAATCTATGGAGAAGGCGGAGCTTTTTGCTGCACACGCTCGGGCATTTGTGCCATTAATCTATGGAGAAGGCGGAGCTTTTTGCTGCACATGCTCGGGCACTTGTGCCATTAATCTATGGAGAAGGCGGAGCTTGCTACTGCACATGCTCGGGCACTTGTGCCATTAATGTATGGAGAAGGCGAAGCTTGCTACTGCACATGCTCGGGCACTTGTGCCATTAATGTATGGAGAAGGCGGAGCTTTTTGCTGCACATGCTCGGGCACTTGTGCCATTAATCTATGGAGAAAACAGAGCTTTTTGCTGCCCATGCTCGGGCACTTGTGCCATTAATCTATGGAGACGGAGGTTTTTGCTGCACATGCTCGGGCACTTGTGCCATTAATCTATGGAGAAGGCGGAGCTTGCTACTGCACATGCTCGGGCACTTGTGCCATTAATCTATGGAGACGGCGGAGCTTTTTGCTGCACATGCTCGGCACTTGTGCCATTAATTTATGGAGAAGGCGGAGCTTTTTGCTGCACATGCTCGGGCACTTGTGCCATTAATCTATGGAGAAGGCGGAGCTTTTTGCTGCACATGCTCGGGCACTTGTGCCATTAATCTATGGAGAAAACAGAGCTTTTTACTGCCCATGCTCGGGCACTTGTGCCATTAATCTATGGAGACGGCGGAGCTTTTTGCTGCACATGCTCGGGCACTTGTGCCATTAATCTATGGAGAAGGCGGAGCTTTTTGCTGCCCATGCTCGGGCACTTGTGCCATTAATCTATGGAGACGGCGGAGGTTTTTGCTGCACATGTTCGGCACTTGTGCCATTAATTTATGGAGAAGGCGGAGCTTTTTGCTGCACATGCTCGGGCACTTGTGCCATTAATCTATGGAGAAGGCGGAGCTTTTTGCTGCACATGCTCGGGCACTTGTGCCATTAATCTATGGAGAAGGCGGAGCGTTTTGCTGCCCATGCTCGGGCACTTGTGCCATTAATCTATGGAGAAAACAGAGCTTTTTGCTGCACATGCTCGGGCACTTGTGCCATTAATCTATGGAGAAGGCGGAGCTTTTTGCTGCACATGCTCGGGCACTTGTGCCATTAATCTATGGAGAAGGCGGAGCTTTTTGCTGCACATGCTCGGGCACTTGTGCCATTAATCTATGGAGAAGGCGGAGCTTTTTGCTGCACATGCTCGGGCACTTGTGCCATTAATCTATGGAGAAGGCGGAGCGTTTTGCTGCCCATGCTCGGGCACTTGTGCCATTAATCTATGGAGAAAACAGAGCTTTTTGCTGCCCATGCTCGGGCACTTGTGCCATTAATCTATGGAGACGGAGGAGCTTTTTGCTGCACATGCTCGGGCACTTGTGCCATTAATCTATGGAGAAGGCGGAGCTTTTTGCTGCACATGCTCGGGCACTTGGGCCATTAATCTATGGAGAAAACAGAGCTTTTTGCTGCACATGCTCGGGCACTTGTGCCATTAATCTATGGAGAAGGCGGAGCTTTTTGCTGCACATGCTCGGGCACTTGTGCCATTCATCTATGGAGAAGGCGGAGCTTTTGCTGCACATGCTCGGGCACTTGTGCCATTAATCTATGGAGAAGGCGGAGCTTTTTGCTGCACATGCTCGGCACTTGTGCCATTAATTTATGGAGAAGGCGGAGCTTTTTGCTGCACATGCTCGGGCACTTGTGCCATTAATCTATGGAGAAGGCGGAGCTTTTTGCTGCCCATGCTCGGGCACTTGTGCCATTAATCTATGGAGACGGCGGAGATTTTTGCTGCACATGCTCGGGCACTTGTGCCATTAATCTATGGAGAAGGTGGAGCTTTTTGCTGCACACGCTCGGGCACTTGTGCCATTAATCTATGGAGAAGGCGGAGCTTTTTCTGGCACATGCTCGGGCACTTGTGCCATTCATCTATGGAGAAGGCGGAGCTTTTTGCTGCACATGCTCGGGCACTTGTGCCATTAATCTATGGAGAAGGCGGAGCTTTTTGCTGCACATGCTCGGCACTTGTTCCATTAATTTATGGAGAAGGCGGAGCTTTTTGCTGCACATGCTCGGGCACTTGTGCCATTAATCTATGGAGAAGGCGGAGCTTTTTGCTGCACACGCTCGGCCATTTGTGCCATTAATCTATGGAGAAGGCGGAGCTTTTTGCTGCACACGCTCGGGCATTTGTGCCATTAATCTATGGAGAAGGCGGAGCTTTTTGCTGCACACGCTCGGGCACTTGTGCCATTAATCTATGGAGAAGGCGGAGCTTTTTGCTGCACACGCTCGGGCATTTGTGCCATTAATCTATGGAGAAGGCGGAGCTTTTTGCTGCACACGCTCTGGCACTTGTGCCATTAATCTATGGAGGAGGCGGAGCTTTTTGCTGCACATGCTCGGGCACTTGTGCCATTAATGTATGGAGAAGGCGGAGCCTTTTGCTGCCC
This sequence comes from Phyllobates terribilis, assembly GCF_046119375.1. Taxonomy (NCBI): domain Eukaryota; kingdom Metazoa; phylum Chordata; class Amphibia; order Anura; family Dendrobatidae; genus Phyllobates; species Phyllobates terribilis. The sequence continues at coordinate 10,412,785 of NW_027362766.1, read as the reverse complement.
ATGCTCGGGCACTTGTGCCATTAATCTATGGAGACGGCGGAGGTTTGTGCTGCACATGCTCGGGCACTTGTGCCATTAATCTATGGAGAAGGCGGAGCTTGCTACTGCACATGCTCGGGCACTTGTGCCATTAATCTATGGAGACGGCGGAGCTTTTTGCTGCACATTTTCGGCACTTGTGCCATTAATTTATGGAGAAGGCGGAGCTTTTTGCTGCACATGCTCGGGCACTTGTGCCATTAATCTATGGAGAAGGCGGAGCTTTTTGCTGCACATGCTCGGACACTTGTGCCATTAATCTATGGAGACGGCGGAGCTTTTTGCTGCACATGCTCGGGCACTTGTGCCATTAATCTATGGAGAAGGCGGAGCTTTTTGCTGCACATGCTCGGGCACTTGGGCCATTAATCTATGGAGAAAACAGAGCTTTTTGCTGCACATGCTCGGGCACTTGTGCCATTAATCTATGGAGAAGGCGGAGCTTTTTGCTGCACATGCTCGGCACTTGTGCCATTAATTTATGGAGAAGGCGGAGCTTTTTGCTGCACATGCTCGGGCACTTGTGCCATTAATCTATGGAGAAGGCGGAGCTTTTTGCTGCACATGCTCGGGCACTTGTGCCATTAATCTATGGAGAAGGTGGAGCTTTTTGCTGCACACGCTCGGGCACTTGTGCCATTAATCTATGGAGAAGGCGGAGCTTTTTGCTGCACATGCTCGGGCACTTCTGCCATTCATCTATGGAGAAGGCGGAGCTTTTTGCTGCACATGCTCGGGCACTTGTGCCATTAATCTATGGAGAAGGCGGAGCTTTTTGCTGCACATGCTCGGGCACTTGTGCCATTAATCTATGGAGAAGGCGGAGCTTTTTGCTGCACACGCTCGGCCATTTGTGCCATTAATCTATGGAGAAGGCGGAGCTTTTTGCTGCACACGCTCGGGCATTTGTGCCATTAATCTATGGAGAAGGCGGAGCTTTTTGCTGCACACGCTCGGGCACTTGTGCCATTAATCTATGGAGAAGGCGGAGCTTTTTGCTGCACACGCTCGGGCATTTGTGCCATTAATCTATGGAGAAGGCGGAGCTTTTTGCTGCACACGCTCTGGCACTTGTGCCATTAATCTATGGAGGAGGCGGAGCTTTTTGCTGCACACGCTCGGGCATTTGTGCCATTAATCTATGGAGAAGGCGGAGCTTTTTGCTGCACATGCTCGGGCACTTGTGCCATTAATGTATGGAGAAGGCGGAGCTTTTTGCTGCCCATGCTCGGGCACTTGTGCCATTAATCTATGGAGATGGCGGAGGTTTGTGCTGCACATGCTCGGGCACTTGTGCCATTAATCTATGGAGAAGGCGGAGCTTCCTACTGCACATGCTCGGGCACTTGTGCCGTTAATCTATGGAGACGGCGGAGCTTTTTGCTGCACATGTTCGGCACTTGTGCCATTAATTTATGGAGAAGGCGGAGCTTTTTGCTGCACATGCTCGGGCACTTGTGCCATTAATCTATGGAGAAGGCGGAGCTTTTTGCTGCACATGCTCGGGCACTTGTGCCATTAATCTATGGAGAAGGCGGAGCTTTTTGCTGCACATGCTCGGGCACTTGGGCCATTAATCTATGGAGAAAACAGAGCTTTTTGCTGCACATGCTCGGGCACTTGTGCCATTAATCTATGGAGAAGGCGGAGCTTTTTGCTGCACATGCTCGGGCACTTGTGCCATTCATCTATGGAGAAGGCGGAGCTTGCTACTGCACATGCTTGGGCACTTGTGCCATTAATCTATGGAGACGGCGGAGCTTTTTGCTGCACATGCTCGGGCACTTGTGCGATTAATCTATGGAGAAAACAGAGCTTTTTGCTGCCCATGCTCGGGCACTTGTGCCATTAATCTATGGAGACGGCGGAGGTTTTTGCTGCACATGCTCGGGCACTTGTGCCATTAATCTATGGAGAAGGCGGAGCTTGCTACTGCACATGCTCGGGCACTTGTGCCATTAATCTATGGAGACGGCGGAGCTTTTTGCTGCACATGCTCGGCACTTGTGCCATTAATTTATGGAGAAGGCGGAGCTTTTTGCTGCACATGCTCGGGCACTTGTGCCAATAATCTATGGAGAAGGCGGAGCTTTTTGCTCCACATGCTCGGGCACTTGTGCCATTAATCTAGCGAGAAAACAGAGCTTTTTGCTGCCCATGCTCGGGCACTTGTGCCATTAATCTATGGAGACGGCGGAGCTTTTTGCTGCACATGCTCTGGCACTTGTGCCATTAATCTATGGAGACGGCGGAGCTTTTTGCTGCACATGCTCGGGCACTTGGGCCATTAATCTATGGAGAAAACAGAGCTTTTTGCTGCACATGCTCGGGCACTTGGGCCATTAATCTATGGAGAAGGCGGAGCTTTTTGCTGCACATGCTCGGGCACTTCTGCCATTCATCTATGGAGAAGGCGGAGCTTTTTGCTGCACGTGCTCGGGCACTTGTGCCATTAATTTATGGAGAAGGCGGAGCTTTTTGCTGCACATGCTCGGGCACTTGTGCCATTAATCTATGGAGAAGGCGGAACTTTTTGCTGCCCATGCTCGGGCACTTGTGTCATTATTCTATGGAGAAGGCGGAGCTTTTTGCTGCCCATGCTCGGGCATCTGTGCCATTAATATATGGAGAAGGCGGAGCTTTTTGCTGCACATGCTCGGGCACTTGTGCCATTAATCTATGGAGAAGGCGGAGCTTTTTGCTGCACATGCTCGGGCACTTGTGCCATTAATCTATGGAGAAGGCGGAGCGTTTTGCTGCCCATGCTCGGGCACTTGTGCCATTAATCTATGGAGAAGGCGGAGCTTTTTGCTGCACAAGCTCGGGCACTTGTGCCATTAATCTATGGAGAAGGCGGAGCTTGCTACTGCACATGCTCGGGCACTTGTGCCATTAATCTATGGAGAAGGCGGAGCTTTTTGCTGCCCATGCTCGGGCACTTGTGCCATTAATCTATGGAGACGGCGGAGCTTTTTGCTGCACATGCTCGGGCACTTGTGCCATTAATCTATGGAGAAGGCGGAGCTTTTTGCTGCACATGCTCTGGCACTTGTGCCATTAATCTATGGAGAAGGCGGAGCTTTTTGCTGCACATGCTGGGGCATTTGTGCCATTAATTTATGGAGAAGGCGGAGCTTTTTGCTGCACATGCTCGGGCATTTGTGCCATTAATCTATGGAGAAGGCGGAGCTTTTTGCTGCACACGCTCTGGCACTTGTGTCATTAATCTATGGAGAAGGCGGAGCTTTTTGCTGCACACGCTCGGGCACTTGTGCCATTAATCTATGGAGAAGGCGGAGCTTTTTGCTGCCCATGCTCCGGCACTTGTGCCATTAATCTATGGAGAAGGCGGAGCTTTTTGCTGCACATGCTCGGGCACTTGTGCCATTAATCTATGGAGAAGGCGGAGCTTGCTACTGCACATGCTCGGGCACTTGTGCCATTAATCTATGGAGAAGGCGTAGCTTTTTGCTGCCCATGCTCGGGCACTTGTGCCATTAATCTATGGAGAAGGCGGAGCTTTTTGCTGCACATGCTCGGGCATTTGTGCCATTAATCTATGGAGAAGGCGGAGCTTTTTGCTGCACATGCTCGGGCACTTGTGCCATTAATCTATGGAGAAGGCGGAGCTTTTTGCTGCACATGCTCGGGCACTTGTGCCATTAATCTATGGAGAAGGCGGAGCTTTTTGCTGCACATGCTCGGGCACTTGTGCCATTAATCTATGGAGAAGGCGGAGCGTTTTGCTGCCCATGCTCGGGCACTTGTGCCATTAATCTATGGAGAAAACAGAGCTTTTTGCTGCCCATGCTCGGGCACTTGTGCCATTAATCTATGGAGACGGAGGAGCTTTTTGCTGCACATGCTCGGGCACTTGTGCCATTAATCTATGGAGAAGGCGGAGCTTTTTGCTGCACATGCTCGGGCACTTGGGCCATTAATCTATGGAGAAAACAGAGCTTTTTGCTGCACATGCTCGGGCACTTGTGCCATTAATCTATGGAGAAGGCGGAGCTTTTTGCTGCACATGCTCGGGCACTTGTGCCATTCATCTATGGAGAAGGCGGAGCTTTTGCTGCACATGCTCGGGCACTTGTGCCATTAATCTATGGAGAAGGCGGAGCTTTTTGCTGCACATGCTCGGCACTTGTGCCATTAATTTATGGAGAAGGCGGAGCTTTTTGCTGCACATGCTCGGGCACTTGTGCCATTAATCTATGGAGAAGGCGGAGCTTTTTGCTGCCCATGCTCGGGCACTTGTGCCATTAATCTATGGAGACGGCGGAGATTTTTGCTGCACATGCTCGGGCACTTGTGCCATTAATCTATGGAGAAGGTGGAGCTTTTTGCTGCACACGCTCGGGCACTTGTGCCATTAATCTATGGAGAAGGCGGAGCTTTTTCTTGCACATGCTCGGGCACTTGTGCCATTCATCTATGGAGAAGGCGGAGCTTTTTGCTGCACATGCTCGGGCACTTGTGCCATTAATCTATGGAGAAGGCGGAGCTTTTTGCTGCACATGCTCGGCACTTGTTCCATTAATTTATGGAGAAGGCGGAGCTTTTTGCTGCACATGCTCGGGCACTTGTGCCATTAATCTATGGAGAAGGCGGAGCTTTTTGCTGCACACGCTCGGCCATTTGTGCCATTAATCTATGGAGAAGGCGGAGCTTTTTGCTGCACACGCTCGGGCATTTGTGCCATTAATCTATGGAGAAGGCGGAGCTTTTTGCTGCACACGCTCGGGCACTTGTGCCATTAATCTATGGAGAAGGCGGAGCTTTTTGCTGCACACGCTCGGGCATTTGTGCCATTAATCTATGGAGAAGGCGGAGCTTTTTGCTGCACACGCTCTGGCACTTGTGCCATTAATCTATGGAGGAGGCGGAGCTTTTTGCTGCACATGCTCGGGCACTTGTGCCATTAATGTATGGAGAAGGCGGAGCCTTTTGCTGCCCATGCTCGGGCACTTGTGCCATTAATCTATGGAGACGGCGGAGGTTTGTGCTGCACATGCTCGGGCACTTGTGCCATTAATCTATGGAGAAGGCGGAGCTTGCTACTGCACATGCTCGGGCACTTGTGCCATTAATCTATGGAGACGGCGGAGCTTTTTGCTGCACATTTTCGGCACTTGTGCCATTAATTTATGGAGAAGGCGGAGCTTTTTGCTGCACATGCTCGGGCACTTGTGCCATTAATCTATGGAGAAGGCGGAGCTTTTTGCTGCACATGCTCGGGCACTTGTGCCATTAATCTATGGAGACGGCGGAGCTTTTTGCTGCACATGCTCGGGCACTTGTGCCATTAATCTATGGAGAAGGCGGAGCTTTTTGCTGCACATGCTCGGGCACTTGGGCCATTAATCTATGGAGAAAACAGAGCTTTTTGCTGCACATGCTCGGGCACTTGTGCCATTAATCTATGGAGAAGGCGGAGCTTTTTGCTGCACATGCTCGGCACTTGTGCCATTAATTTATGGAGAAGGCGGAGCTTTTTGCTGCACATGCTCGGGCACTTGTGCCATTAATCTATGGAGAAGGCGGAGCTTTTTGCTGCACATGCTCGGGCACTTGTGCCATTAATCTATGGAGAAGGTGGAGCTTTTTGCTGCACACGCTCGGGCACTTGTGCCATTAATCTATGGAGAAGGCGGAGCTTTTTGCTGCACATGCTCGGGCACTTCTGCCATTCATCTATGGAGAAGGCGGAGCTTTTTGCTGCACATGCTCGGGCACTTGTGCCATTAATCTATGGAGAAGGCGGAGCTTTTTGCTGCACATGCTCGGGCACTTGTGCCATTAATCTATGGAGAAGGCGGAGCTTTTTGCTGCACACGCTCGGCCATTTGTGCCATTAATCTATGGAGAAGGCGGAGCTTTTTGCTGCACACGCTCGGGCATTTGTGCCATTAATCTATGGAGAAGGCGGAGCTTTTTGCTGCACACGCTCGGGCACTTGTGCCATTAATCTATGGAGAAGGCGGAGCTTTTTGCTGCACACGCTCGGGCATTTGTGCCATTAATCTATGGAGAAGGCGGAGCTTTTTGCTGCACACGCTCTGGCACTTGTGCCATTAATCTATGGAGGAGGCGGAGCTTTTTGCTGCACACGCTCGGGCATTTGTGCCATTAATCTATGGAGAAGGCGGAGCTTTTTGCTGCACATGCTCGGGCACTTGTGCCATTAATGTATGGAGAAGGCGGAGCTTTTTGCTGCCCATGCTCGGGCACTTGTGCCATTAATCTATGGAGATGGCGGAGGTTTGTGCTGCACATGCTCGGGCACTTGTGCCATTAATCTATGGAGAAGGCGGAGCTTCCTACTGCACATGCTCGGGCACTTGTGCCGTTAATCTATGGAGACGGCGGAGCTTTTTGCTGCACATGTTCGGCACTTGTGCCATTAATTTATGGAGAAGGCGGAGCTTTTTGCTGCACATGCTCGGGCACTTGTGCCATTAATCTATGGAGAAGGCGGAGCTTTTTGCTGCACATGCTCGGGCACTTGTGCCATTAATCTATGGAGAAGGCGGAGCTTTTTGCTGCACATGCTCGGGCACTTGGGCCATTAATCTATGGAGAAAACAGAGCTTTTTGCTGCACATGCTCGGGCACTTGTGCCATTAATCTATGGAGAAGGCGGAGCTTTTTGCTGCACATGCTCGGGCACTTGTGCCATTCATCTATGGAGAAGGCGGAGCTTGCTACTGCACATGCTTGGGCACTTGTGCCATTAATCTATGGAGACGGCGGAGCTTTTTGCTGCACATGCTCGGGCACTTGTGCGATTAATCTATGGAGAAAACAGAGCTTTTTGCTGCCCATGCTCGGGCACTTGTGCCATTAATCTATGGAGACGGCGGAGGTTTTTGCTGCACATGCTCGGGCACTTGTGCCATTAATCTATGGAGAAGGCGGAGCTTGCTACTGCACATGCTCGGGCACTTGTGCCATTAATCTATGGAGACGGCGGAGCTTTTTGCTGCACATGCTCGGCACTTGTGCCATTAATTTATGGAGAAGGCGGAGCTTTTTGCTGCACATGCTCGGGCACTTGTGCCAATAATCTATGGAGAAGGCGGAGCTTTTTGCTCCACATGCTCGGGCACTTGTGCCATTAATCTAGCGAGAAAACAGAGCTTTTTGCTGCCCATGCTCGGGCACTTGTGCCATTAATCTATGGAGACGGCGGAGCTTTTTGCTGCACATGCTCTGGCACTTGTGCCATTAATCTATGGAGACGGCGGAGCTTTTTGCTGCACATGCTCGGGCACTTGGGCCATTAATCTATGGAGAAAACAGAGCTTTTTGCTGCACATGCTCGGGCACTTGGGCCATTAATCTATGGAGAAGGCGGAGCTTTTTGCTGCACATGCTCGGGCACTTCTGCCATTCATCTATGGAGAAGGCGGAGCTTTTTGCTGCACGTGCTCGGGCACTTGTGCCATTAATTTATGGAGAAGGCGGAGCTTTTTGCTGCACATGCTCGGGCACTTGTGCCATTAATCTATGGAGAAGGCGGAACTTTTTGCTGCCCATGCTCGGGCACTTGTGTCATTATTCTATGGAGAAGGCGGAGCTTTTTGCTGCCCATGCTCGGGTATCTGTGCCATTAATATATGGAGAAGGCGGAGCTTTTTGCTGCACATGCTCGGGCACTTGTGCCATTAATCTATGGAGAAGGCGGAGCTTTTTGCTGCACATGCTCGGGCACTTGTGCCATTAATCTATGGAGAAGGCGGAGCGTTTTGCTGCCCATGCTCGGGCACTTGTGCCATTAATCTATGGAGAAGGCGGAGCTTTTTGCTGCACAAGCTCGGGCACTTGTGCCATTAATCTATGGAGAAGGCGGAGCTTGCTACTGCACATGCTCGGGCACTTGTGCCATTAATCTATGGAGAAGGCGGAGCTTTTTGCTGCCCATGCTCGGGCACTTGTGCCATTAATCTATGGAGACGGCGGAGCTTTTTGCTGCACATGCTCGGGCACTTGTGCCATTAATCTATGGAGAAGGCGGAGCTTTTTGCTGCACATGCTCTGGCACTTGTGCCATTAATCTATGGAGAAGGCGGAGCTTTTTGCTGCACATGCTGGGGCATTTGTGCCATTAATTTATGGAGAAGGCGGAGCTTTTTGCTGCACATGCTCGGGCATTTGTGCCATTAATCTATGGAGAAGGCGGAGCTTTTTGCTGCACACGCTCTGGCACTTGTGTCATTAATCTATGGAGAAGGCGGAGCTTTTTGCTGCACACGCTCGGGCACTTGTGCCATTAATCTATGGAGAAGGCGGAGCTTTTTGCTGCCCATGCTCCGGCACTTGTGCCATTAATCTATGGAGAAGGCGGAGCTTTTTGCTGCACATGCTCGGGCACTTGTGCCATTAATCTATGGAGAAGGCGGAGCTTGCTACTGCACATGCTCGGGCACTTGTGCCATTAATCTATGGAGAAGGCGTAGCTTTTTGCTGCCCATGCTCGGGCACTTGTGCCATTAATCTATGGAGAAGGCGGAGCTTTTTGCTGCACATGCTCGGGCATTTGTGCCATTAATCTATGGAGAAGGCGGAGCTTTTTGCTGCACACGCTCTGGCACTTGTGCCATTAATCTATGGAGAAGGCGGAGCTTTTTGCTGCACACGCTCGGGCATTTGTGCCATTAATCTATGGAGAAGGCGGAGCTTTTTGCTGCACATGCTCGGGCACTTGTGCCATTAATCTATGGAGAAGGCGGAGCTTGCTACTGCACATGCTCGGGCACTTGTGCCATTAATGTATGGAGAAGGCGGAGCTTGCTACTGCACATGCTCGGGCACTTGTGCCATTAATGTATGGAGAAGGCGGAGCTTTTTGCTGCACATGCTTGGGCTCTTGTGCCATTAATCTATGGAGAAAACAGAGCTTTTTGCTGCCCATGCTCGGGCACTTGTGCCATTAATCTATGGAGACGGCGGAGGTTTTTGCTGCACATGCTCGGGCACTTGTGCCATTAATCTATGGAGAAGGCGGAGCTTGCTACTGCACATGCTCGGGCACTTGTGCCATTAATCTATGGAGACGGCGGAGCTTTTTGCTGCACATGCTCGGCACTTGTGCCATTAATTTATGGAGAAGGCGGAGCTTTTTGCTGCACATGCTCGGGCACTTGTGCCATTAATCTATGGAGAAGGCGGAGCTTTTTGCTGCACATGCTCGGGCACTTGTGTCATTATTCTATGGAGAAGGCGGAGCTTTTTGCTGCACATGCTCGGCATTTGTGCCATTAATCTATGGAGAAGGCGGAGCTTTTTGCTGCACATGTTCGGCACTTGTGCCATTAATTTATGGAGAAGGCGGAGCTTTTTGCTGCACATGCTCGGGCACTTGTGCCATTAATCTATGGAGAAGGCGGAGCTTGCTACTGCACATGCTCGGGCACTTGTGCCATTAATCTATGGAGAAGGCGGAGCTTGCTACTGCACATGCTCGGGCACTTGTGCCATTAATCTATGGAGACGGCGGAGCTTTTTGCTGCACATGCTCGGCACTTGTGCCATTAATTTATGGAGAAGGCGGAGCTTTTTGCTGCACATGCTCGGGCACTTGTGCCATTAATCTATGGAGAAGGCGGAGCTTTTTGCTGCACATGCTCGGGCACTTGTGTCATTATTCTATGGAGAAGGCGGAGCTTTTTGCTGCACATGCTCGGCATTTGTGCCATTAATCTATGGAGAAGGCGGAGCTTTTTGCTGCACATGTTCGGCACTTGTGCCATTAATTTATGGAGAAGGCGGAGCTTTTTGCTGCACATGCTCGGGCACTTGTGCCATTAATCTATGGAGAAGGCGGAGCTTGCTACTGCACATGCTCGGGCACTTGTGCCATTAATCTATGGAGAAGGCGGAGCTTGCTACTGCACATGCTCGGCACTTGTGCCATTAATCTATGGAGAAGGCGGAGCTTTTTGCTGCTCATGCTCGGGCACTTGTGCCATTAATCTATGGAGAAGGAGGAGCTTTTTGCTGCACATGCTCGGGCACTTGTGCCATTAATCTATGGAGAAGGTGGAGCTTTTTGCTGCACATGCTCGGGCACTTGTGCCATTAATCTATGGAGAAGGCGGAGCTTTTTGCTGCTTATGCTCGGGCACTTGTGCCATTAATCTATGGAGAAGGCGGAGCTTTTTGCTACCCATGCTCGGGCACTTGTGCCATTAATCTATGGAGAAGGCGGAGCTTTTTGCTGCCCATGCTCGGGCACTTGTGCCATTAATCTATGGAGAAGGCGGAGCGTTTTGCTGCCCATGCTCGGGCACTTGTGCCATTAATCTATGGAGTAGGCGGAGCTTTTTGCTGCACATGCTCGGGCACTTGTGCCATTAATCTATGGAGAAGGCGGAGCTTGCTACTGCACATGTTCGGGCACTTGTGCCATTAATCTATGGAGAAGGCGGAGCTTTTTGCTGCCTGTGCTCGGGCACTTGTGCCATTAATCTATGGAGACGGCGGAGCTTTTTGCTGCACATGCTCGGGCACTTGTGCCATTAATCTATGGAGAAGGCGGAGCTTTTTGCTGCACATGCTCGGGCACTTGTGCCATTAATCTATGGAGAAGGCGGAGCTTTTTGCTGCACATGCTCGGGCATTTGTGCCATTGATCTATGGAGAAGGCGGAGCTTTTTGCTGCACATGCTTGGGCACTTGTGTCATTAATCTATGGAGAAGGCGGAGCTTTTTGCTGCACACGCTCGGGCACTTGTGCCATTAATCTGGAGAAGGCGGAGCTTTTTGCTGCACACGCTCGGGCACTTGTGCCATTAATCTATGGAGAAGGCGGAGCTTTTTGCTGCACACGCTCGGCCATTTGTGCCATTAATCTATGGAGAAGGCGGAGCTTTTTGCTGCACACGCTCGGGCATTTGTGCCATTAATCTATGGAGAAGGCGGAGCTTTTTGCAGCACACGCTCTGGCACTTGTGCCGTTAATCTATGGAGGAGGCGGAGCTTTTTGCTGCACACGCTCGGGCATTTGTGCCATTAATCTATGGAGAAGGCGGAGCTTTTTGCTGCACATGCTCGGGCACTTGTGCCATTAATGTATGGAGAAGGCGGAGCTTTTTGCTGCCCATGCTCGGGCACTTGTGCCATTAATCTATGGAGACGGCGGAGGTTTGTGCTGCACATGCTCGGGCACTTGTGCCATTAATCTATGGAGAAGGCGGAGCTTGCTACTGCACATGCTCGGGCACTTGTGCCATTAATCTATGGAGACGGCGGAGCTTTTTGCTGCACATGTTCGGCACTTGTGCCATTAATTTATGGAGAAGGCGGAGCTTTTTGCTGCACATGCTCGGGCACTTGTGCCATTAATCTATGGAGAAGGCGGAGCTTTTTGCTGCACATGCTCGGGCACTTGTGCCATTAATCTATGGAGAAGGCGGAGCTTTTTGCTGCACATGCTCGGGCACTTGTGCCATTAATCTATGGAGAAGGCGGAGCGTTTTGCTGCCCATGCTCGGGCACTTGTGCCATTAATCTATGGAGAAAACAGAGCTTTTTGCTGCCCATGCTCGGGCACTTGTGCCATTAATCTATGGAGACGGCGGAGCTTTTTGCTGCACATACTCGGGCACTTGTGCCATTAATCTATGGAGAAGGCGGAGCTTTTTGCTGCACATGCTCGGGCACTTGGGCCATTAATCTATGGAGAAAACAGAACTTTTTGCTGCACATGCTCGGGCACTTGTGCCATTAATCTATGGAGAAGGCGGAGATTTTTGCTGCACATGCTCGGGCACTTGTGCCATTAATCTATGGAGAAGGCGGAGCTTTTTGCTGCACATGCTCGGGCACTTGTGCCATTAATCTATGGAGAAGGCGGAGCTTGCTACTGCACATGCTCGGGCACTTGTGCCATTAATCTATGGAGAAGGCGGAGCTTGCTACTGCACATGCTCGGCACTTGTGCCATTAATCTATGGAGAAGGCGGAGCGTTTTGCTGCCCATGCTCGGGCACTTGTGCCATTAATCTATGGAGAAGGCGGAGCTTTTTGCTGCACATGCTCGGGCACTTGTGCCATTAATCTATGGAGAAGGCGGAGCTTTTTGCTGCACATGCTCGGGCACTTGTGCCATTAATCTATGGAGAAGGCGGAGCTTTTTGCTGCCCACGCTCGGGCACTTGTGCCATTAATCTGTGGAGAAGGCGGAGCTTTTTGCTGCACACGCTCGGGCACTTGTGCCATTAATCTATGGAGAAGGCGGTGCTTTTTGCTGCACACGCTCGGGCACTTGTGCCATTAATCTATGGAGAAGGCGGAGCTTTTTGCTGCACACGCTCGGGCATTTGTGCCATTAATCTATGGAGAAGGCGGAGCTTTTTGCTGCACACGTTCGGGCATTTGTGCCATTAATCTATGGAGAAGGAGGAGCTTTTTGCTGCACACGCTCGGGCACTTGTGCCATTAATCTATGGAGAAGGCGGAGCTTTTTGCTGCACAAGCTCGGGCACTTGTGCCATTAATCTATGGAGATGGCGGAGCTTTTTGCTGCACATGCTCGGGCATTTGTGCAATTAATCTATGGAGAAGGCGGAGCTTTTTGCTGCACACGCTCTGGCACTTGTGCCATTAATCTATGGAGAAAGCGGAGCTTTTTGCTGCACACGCTCGGGCATTTGTGCCATTAATCTATGGAGAAGGCGGAGCTTTTTGCTGCACATGCTCGGGCACTTGTGCCATTAATCTATGGAGAAGGCAGAGCTTGCTACTGCACATGCTCGGGCACTTGTGCCTTTAATGTATGGAGAAGGCGAAGCTTGCTACTGCACATGCTCGGGCACTTGTGCCATTAATGTATGGAGAAGGCGGAGCTTTTGCTGCACATGCTCGGGCACTTGTGCCATTAATCTATGGAGAAAACAGAGCTTTTTGCTGCCCATGCTCGGGCACTTGTGCCATTAATCTATGGAGACGGAGGTTTTTGCTGCACATGCTCGGGCACTTGTGCCATTAATCTATGGAGAAGGCGGAGCTTGCTACTGCACATGCTCGGGCACTTGTGCCATTAATCTATGGAGACGGCGGAGCTTTTTGCTGCACATGCTCGGCACTTGTGCCATTAATTTATGGAGAAGGCGGAGCTTTTTGCTGCACATGCTCGGGCACTTGTGCCATTAATCTATGGAGAAGGCGGAGCTTTTTGCTGCACATGCTCGGGCACTTGTGCCATTAATCTATGGAGAAAACAGAGCTTTTTACTGCCCATGCTCGGGCACTTGTGCCATTAATCTATGGAGACGGCGGAGCTTTTTGCTGCACATGCTCGGGCACTTGTGCCATTAATCTATGGAGAAGGCGGAGCTTTTTGCTGCACATGCTCGGGCACTTGGGCCATTAATCTATGGAGAAAACAGAGCTTTTTGCTGCACATGCTCGGGCACTTGTGCCATTAATCTATGGAGAAGGCGGAGCTTTTTGCTGCACATGCTCGGGCACTTGTGCCATTCATCTATGGAGAAGGCGGAGCTTTTTGCTGCACGTGCTCGGGCACTTGTGCCATTAATCTATGGAGAAGGCGGAGCTTTTTGCTGCACATGCTCGGGCACTTGTGCCATTAATCTATGGAGAAGGCAGAGCTTTTTGCTGCACATGCTCGGCACTTGTGCCATTAATTTATGGAGAAGGCGGAGCTTTTTGCTGCACATGCTCGGGCACTTGTGCCATTAATCTATGGAGAAGGCGGAGCTTTTTGCTGCACATGCTCGGGCATTTGTGCCATTAATCTATGGAGAAGGCGGAGCTTTTTGCTGCTCACGCTCGGGCACTTGTGCCATTAATCTATGGAGAAGGCGGAGCTTTTTGCTGCACACGCTCGGGCACTTGTGCCATTAATCTATGGAGAAGGCGGAGCTTTTTGCTGCACATGCTCGGGCACTTGTGCCATTAATCTATGGAGAAGGCGGAGCTTGCTACTGCACATGCTCGGGCACTTGTGCCATTAATGTATGGAGAAGGCGGAGCTTGCTACTGCACATGCTCGGGCACTTGTGCCATTAATGTATGGAGAAGGCGGAGCTTTTTGCTGCACATGCTTGGGCTCTTGTGCCATTAATCTATGGAGAAAACAGAGCTTTTTGCTGCCCATGCTCGGGCACTTGTGCCATTAATCTATGGAGACGGCGGAGGTTTTTGCTGCACATGCTCGGGCACTTGTGCCATTAATCTATGGAGAAGGCGGAGCTTGCTACTGCACATGCTCGGGCACTTGTGCCATTAATCTATGGAGACGGCGGAGCTTTTTGCTGCACATGCTCGGCACTTGTGCCATTAATTTATGGAGAAGGCGGAGCTTTTTGCTGCACATGCTCGGGCACTTGTGCCATTAATCTATGGAGAAGGCGGAGCTTTTTGCTGCACATGCTCGGGCACTTGTGTCATTATTCTATGGAGAAGGCGGAGCTTTTTGCTGCACATGCTCGGCATTTGTGCCATTAATCTATGGAGAAGGCGGAGCTTTTTGCTGCACATGTTCGGCACTTGTGCCATTAATTTATGGAGAAGGCGGAGCTTTTTGCTGCACATGCTCGGGCACTTGTGCCATTAATCTATGGAGAAGGCGGAGCTTGCTACTGCACATGCTCGGGCACTTGTGCCATTAATCTATGGAGAAGGCGGAGCTTGCTACTGCACATGCTCGGGCACTTGTGCCATTAATCTATGGAGACGGCGGAGCTTTTTGCTGCACATGCTCGGCACTTGTGCCATTAATTTATGGAGAAGGCGGAGCTTTTTGCTGCACATGCTCGGGCACTTGTGCCATTAATCTATGGAGAAGGCGGAGCTTTTTGCTGCACATGCTCGGGCACTTGTGTCATTATTCTATGGAGAAGGCGGAGCTTTTTGCTGCACATGCTCGGCATTTGTGCCATTAATCTATGGAGAAGGCAGAGCTTTTTGCTGCACATGTTCGGCACTTGTGCCATTAATTTATGGAGAAGGCGGAGCTTTTTGCTGCACATGCTCGGGCACTTGTGCCATTAATCTATGGAGAAGGCGGAGCTTGCTACTGCACATGCTCGGGCACTTGTGCCATTAATCTATGGAGAAGGCGGAGCTTGCTACTGCACATGCTCGGCACTTGTGCCATTAATCTATGGAGAAGGCGGAGCTTTTTGCTGCTCATGCTCGGGCACTTGTGCCATTAATCTATGGAGAAGGAGGAGCTTTTTGCTGCACATGCTCGGGCACTTGTGCCATTAATCTATGGAGAAGGTGGAGCTTTTTGCTGCACATGCTCGGGCACTTGTGCCATTAATCTATGGAGAAGGCGGAGCTTTTTGCTGCTTATGCTCGGGCACTTGTGCCATTAATCTATGGAGAAGGCGGAGCTTTTTGCTACCCATGCTCGGGCACTTGTGCCATTAATCTATGGAGAAGGCGGAGCTTTTTGCTGCCCATGCTCGGGCACTTGTGCCATTAATCTATGGAGAAGGCGGAGCGTTTTGCTGCCCATGCTCGGGCACTTGTGCCATTAATCTATGGAGAAGGCGGAGCTTTTTGCTGCACATGCTCGGGCACTTGTGCCATTAATCTATGGAGAAGGCGGAGCTTGCTACTGCACATGTTCGGGCACTTGTGCCATTAATCTATGGAGAAGGCGGAGCTTTTTGCTGCCTGTGCTCGGGCACTTGTGCCATTAATCTATGGAGACGGCGGAGCTTTTTGCTGCACATGCTCGGGCACTTGTGCCATTAATCTATGGAGAAGGCGGAGCTTTTTGCTGCACATGCTCGGGCACTTGTGCCATTAATCTATGGAGAAGGCGGAGCTTTTTGCTGCACATGCTCGGGCATTTGTGCCATTGATCTATGGAGAAGGCGGAGCTTTTTGCTGCACATGCTTGGGCACTTGTGTCATTAATCTATGGAGAAGGCGGAGCTTTTTGCTGCACACGCTCGGGCACTTGTGCCATTAATCTGGAGAAGGCGGAGCTTTTTGCTGCACACGCTCGGGCACTTGTGCCATTAATCTATGGAGAAGGCGGAGCTTTTTGCTGCACACGCTCGGCCATTTGTGCCATTAATCTATGGAGAAGGCGGAGCTTTTTGCTGCACACGCTCGGGCATTTGTGCCATTAATCTATGGAGAAGGCGGAGCTTTTTGCAGCACACGCTCTGGCACTTGTGCCGTTAATCTATGGAGGAGGCGGAGCTTTTTGCTGCACACGCTCGGGCATTTGTGCCATTAATCTATGGAGAAGGCGGAGCTTTTTGCTGCACATGCTCGGGCACTTGTGCCATTAATGTATGGAGAAGGCGGAGCTTTTTGCTGCCCATGCTCGGGCACTTGTGCCATTAATCTATGGAGACGGCGGAGGTTTGTGCTGCACATGCTCGGGCACTTGTGCCATTAATCTATGGAGAAGGCGGAGCTTGCTACTGCACATGCTCGGGCACTTGTGCCATTAATCTATGGAGACGGCGGAGCTTTTTGCTGCACATGTTCGGCACTTGTGCCATTAATTTATGGAGAAGGCGGAGCTTTTTGCTGCACATGCTCGGGCACTTGTGCCATTAATCTATGGAGAAGGCGGAGCTTTTTGCTGCACATGCTCGGGCACTTGTGCCATTAATCTATGGAGAAGGCGGAGCTTTTTGCTGCACATGCTCGGGCACTTGTGCCATTAATCTATGGAGAAGGCGGAGCGTTTTGCTGCCCATGCTCGGGCACTTGTGCCATTAATCTATGGAGAAAACAGAGCTTTTTGCTGCCCATGCTCGGGCACTTGTGCCATTAATCTATGGAGACGGCGGAGCTTTTTGCTGCACATACTCGGGCACTTGTGCCATTAATCTATGGAGAAGGCGGAGCTTTTTGCTGCACATGCTCGGGCACTTGGGCCATTAATCTATGGAGAAAACAGAACTTTTTGCTGCACATGCTCGGGCACTTGTGCCATTAATCTATGGAGAAGGCGGAGCATTTTGCTGCACATGCTCGGTCACTTGTGCCATTCATCTATGGAGAAGGCGGAGCTTTTTGCTGCACATGCTCGGGCACTTGTGCCATTAATCTATGGAGAAGGCGGAGCTTTTTGCTGCACATGCTCGGCACTTGTGCCATTAATTTATGGAGAAGGCGGAGCTTTTTGCTGCACATGCTCGGGCACTTGTGCCATTAATCTATGGAGAAGGCGGAGCTTTTTGCTGCCCATGCTCGGGCACTTGTGCCATTAATCTATGGAGACGGCGGAGATTTTTGCTGCACATGCTCGGGCACTTGTGCCATTAATCTATGGAGAAGGCGGAGCTTTTTGCTGCACATGCTCGGGCACTTGTGCCATTAATCTATGGAGAAGGCGGAGCTTGCTACTGCACATGCTCGGGCACTTGTGCCATTAATCTATGGAGAAGGCGGAGCTTGCTACTGCACATGCTCGGCACTTGTGCCATTAATCTATGGAGAAGGCGGAGCGTTTTGCTGCCCATGCTCGGGCACTTGTGCCATTAATCTATGGAGAAGGCGGAGCTTTTTGCTGCACATGCTCGGGCACTTGTGCCATTAATCTATGGAGAAGGCGGAGCTTTTTGCTGCACATGCTCGGCCACTTGTGCCATTAATCTATGGAGAAGGCGGAGCTTTTTGCTGCCCACGCTCGGGCACTTGTGCCATTAATCTGTGGAGAAGGCGGAGCTTTTTGCTGCACACGCTCGGGCACTTGTGCCATTAATCTATGGAGAAGGCGGTGCTTTTTGCTGCACACGCTCGGGCACTTGTGCCATTAATCTATGGAGAAGGCGGAGCTTTTTGCTGCACACGCTCGGGCATTTGTGCCATTAATCTATGGAGAAGGCGGAGCTTTTTGCTGCACACGTTCGGGCATTTGTGCCATTAATCTATGGAGAAGGAGGAGCTTTTTGCTGCACACGCTCGGGCACTTGTGCCATTAATCTATGGAGAAGGCGGAGCTTTTTGCTGCACAAGCTCGGGCACTTGTGCCATTAATCTATGGAGATGGCGGAGCTTTTTGCTGCACATGCTCGGGCATTTGTGCAATTAATCTATGGAGAAGGCGGAGCTTTTTGCTGCACACGCTCTGGCACTTGTGCCATTAATCTATGGAGAAAGCGGAGCTTTTTGCTGCACACGCTCGGGCATTTGTGCCATTAATCTATGGAGAAGGCGGAGCTTTTTGCTGCACATGCTCGGGCACTTGTGCCTTTAATGTATGGAGAAGGCGAAGCTTGCTACTGCACATGCTCGGGCACTTGTGCCATTAATGTATGGAGAAGGCGGAGCTTTTGCTGCACATGCTCGGGCACTTGTGCCATTAATCTATGGAGAAAACAGAGCTTTTTGCTGCCCATGCTCGGGCACTTGTGCCATTAATCTATGGAGACGGAGGTTTTTGCTGCACATGCTCGGGCACTTGTGCCATTAATCTATGGAGAAGGCGGAGCTTGCTACTGCACATGCTCGGGCACTTGTGCCATTAATCTATGGAGACGGCGGAGCTTTTTGCTGCACATGCTCGGCACTTGTGCCATTAATTTATGGAGAAGGCGGAGCTTTTTGCTGCACATGCTCGGGCACTTGTGCCATTAATCTATGGAGAAGGCGGAGCTTTTTGCTGCACATGCTCGGGCACTTGTGCCATTAATCTATGGAGAAAACAGAGCTTTTTACTGCCCATGCTCGGGCACTTGTGCCATTAATCTATGGAGACGGCGGAGCTTTTTGCTGCACATGCTCGGGCACTTGTGCCATTAATCTATGGAGAAGGCGGAGCTTTTTGCTGCACATGCTCGGGCACTTGGGCCATTAATCTATGGAGAAAACAGAGCTTTTTGCTGCACATGCTCGGGCACTTGTGCCATTAATCTATGGAGAAGGCGGAGCTTTTTGCTGCACATGCTCGGGCACTTGTGCCATTCATCTATGGAGAAGGCGGAGCTTTTTGCTGCACGTGCTCGGGCACTTGTGCCATTAATCTATGGAGAAGGCGGAGCTTTTTGCTGCACATGCTCGGGCACTTGTGCCATTAATCTATGGAGAAGGCAGAGCTTTTTGCTGCACATGCTCGGCACTTGTGCCATTAATTTATGGAGAAGGCGGAGCTTTTTGCTGCACATGCTCGGGCACTTGTGCCATTAATCTATGGAGAAGGCGGAGCTTTTTGCTGCACATGCTCGGGCATTTGTGCCATTAATCTATGGAGAAGGCGGAGCTTTTTGCTGCTCACGCTCGGGCACTTGTGCCATTAATCTATGGAGAAGGCGGAGCTTTTTGCTGCACACGCTCGGGCACTTGTGCCATTAATCTATGGAGAAGGCGGAGCTTTTTGCTGCACACGCTCGGCCATTTGTGCCATTAATCTATGGAGAAGGCGGAGCTTTTTGCTGCACACGCTCGGGCATTTGTGCCATTAATCTATGGAGAAGGCGGAGCTTTTTGCTGCACACGCTCGGGCACTTGTGCCATTAATCTATGGAGAAGGCGGAGCTTTTTGCTGCACACGCTCGGGCACTTGTGCCATTAATCTATGGAGAAGGCGGAGCTTTTTGCTGCACACGCTCGGGCATTTGTGCCATTAATCTATGGAGAAGGCGGAGCTTTTTGCTGCACACGCTCTGGCACTTGTGCCATTAATCTATGGAGGAGGCGGAGCTTTTTGCTGCACACGCTCGGGCATTTGTGCCATTAATCTATGGAGAAGGCGGAGCTTTTTGCTGCACATGCTCGGGCACTTGTGCCATTAATGTATGGAGAAGGCGGAGCTTTTTGCTGCCCATGCTCGGGCACTTGTGCCATTAATCTATGGAGAAGGCGGAGGTTTTTGCTGCACATGCTCGGGCACTTGTGCCATTAATCTATGGAGAAGGCGGAGCTTGCTACTGCACATGCTCGGGCACTTGTGCCATTAATCTATGGAGACGGCGGAGCTTTTTGCTGCACATGTTCGGCACTTGTGCCATTAATTTATGGAGAAGGCGGAGCTTTTTGCTGCACATGCTCGGGCACTTGTGCCATTAATCTATGGAGAAGGCGGAGCTTTTTGCTGCACATGCTCGGGCACTTGTGCCATTAATCTATGGAGAAGGCGGAGCTTTTTGCTGCACATGCTCGGGCACTTGTGCCATTAATCTATGGAGAAGGCGGAGCGTTTTGCTGCCCATGCTCGGGCACTTGTGCCATTAATCTATGGAGAAAACAGAGCTTTTTGCTGCCCATGCTCGGGCACTTGTGCCATTAATCTATGGAGACGGCGGAGCTTTTTGCTGCCCATGCTCGGGCACTTGTGCCATTAATCTATGGAGAAGGCGGAGCTTTTTGCTGCACATGCTCGGGCACTTGTGCCATTAATCTATGGAGAAGGCGGAGCTTTTTGCTGCACATGCTCGGGCACTTGTGCCATTAATCTATGGAGAAGGCGGAGCTTTTTGCTGCACATTCTCGGGCATTTGTGCCATTAATCTATGGAGAAGGCGGAGCTTTTTGCTGCACACGCTCTGGCACTTGTGCCATTAATCTATGGAGGAGGCGGAGCTTTTTGCTGCACACGCTCGGGCATTTGTGCCATTAATCTATGGAGAAGGCGGAGCTTTTTGCTGCACATGCTCGGGCACTTGTGCCATTAATGTATGGAGAAGGCGGAGCTTTTTGCTGCCCATGCTCGGGCACTTGTGCCATTAATCTATGGAGACGGCGGAGGTTTTTGCTGCACATGTTCGGCACTTGTGCCATTAATTTATGGAGAAGGCGGAGCTTTTTGCTGCACATGCTCGGGCACTTGTGCCATTAATCTATGGAGAAGGCGGAGCTTTTTGCTGCACATGCTCGGGCACTTGTGCCATTAATCTATGGAGAAGGCGGAGCGTTTTGCTGCCCATGCTCGGGCACTTGTGCCATTAATCTATGGAGAAAACAGAGCTTTTTGCTGCACATGCTCGGGCACTTGTGCCATTAATCTATGGAGAAGGCGGAGCTTTTTGCTGCACATGCTCGGCACTTGTGCCATTAATTTATGGAGAAGGCGGAGCTTTTTGCTGCACATGCTCGGGCACTTGTGCCATTAATCTATGGAGAAGGCGGAGCTTTTTGCTGCCCATGCTCGGGCACTTGTGCCATTAATCTATGGAGACGGCGGAGATTTTTGCTGCACATGCTCGGGCACTTGTGCCATTAATCTATGGAGACGGCGGAGGTTTGTGCTGCACATGCTCGGGCACTTGTGCCATTAATCTATGGAGAAGGCGGAGCTTGCTACTGCACATGCTCGGGCACTTGTGCCATTAATCTATGGAGACGGCGGAGCTTTTTGCTGCACATGCTCGGGCACTTGTGCCATTAATCTATGGAGAAGGCGGAGCTTTTTGCTGCACATGCTCGGGCACTTGTGCAATTAATCTATGGAGAAGGCGGAGCTTTTTGCTGCACACGCTCTGGCACTTGTGCCATTAATCTATGGAGAAGGCGGAGCTTTTTGCTGCACACGCTCGGGCATTTGTGCCATTAATCTATGGAGAAGGCGGAGCTTTTTGCTGCACATGCTCGGGCACTTGTGCCATTAATCTATGGAGAAGGCGGAGCTTGCTACTGCACATGCTCGGGCACTTGTGCCATTAATGTATGGAGAAGGCGAAGCTTGCTACTGCACATGCTCGGGCACTTGTGCCATTAATGTATGGAGAAGGCGGAGCTTTTTGCTGCACATGCTCGGGCACTTGTGCCATTAATCTATGGAGAAAACAGAGCTTTTTGCTGCCCATGCTCGGGCACTTGTGCCATTAATCTATGGAGAAGGCGGAGCTTTTTGCTGCACATGCTCGGGCACTTGTGCCATTAATCTATGGAGAAGGCGGAGCTTGCTACTGCACATGCTCGGGCACTTGTGCCATTAATCTATGGAGACGGCGGAGCTTTTTGCTGCACATGCTCGGCACTTGTGCCATTAATTTATGGAGAAGGCGGAGCTTTTTGCTGCACATGCTCGGGCACTTGTGCCATTAATCTATGGAGAAGGCGGAGCTTTTTGCTGCACATGCTCGGGCACTTGTGCCATTAATCTATGGAGAAAACAGAGCTTTTTACTGCCCATGCTCGGGCACTTGTGCCATTAATCTATGGAGACGGCGGAGCTTTTTGCTGCACATGCTCGGGCACTTGTGCCATTAATCTATGGAGAAGGCGGAGCTTTTTGCTGCCCATGCTCGGGCACTTGTGCCATTAATCTATGGAGACGGCGGAGGTTTTTGCTGCACATGTTCGGCACTTGTGCCATTAATTTATGGAGAAGGCGGAGCTTTTTGCTGCACATGCTCGGGCACTTGTGCCATTAATCTATGGAGAAGGCGGAGCTTTTTGCTGCACATGCTCGGGCACTTGTGCCATTAATCTATGGAGAAGGCGGAGCGTTTTGCTGCCCATGCTCGGGCACTTGTGCCATTAATCTATGGAGAAAACAGAGCTTTTTGCTGCACATGCTCGGGCACTTGTGCCATTAATCTATGGAGAAGGCGGAGCTTTTTGCTGCACATGCTCGGCACTTGTGCCATTAATTTATGGAGAAGGCGGAGCTTTTTGCTGCACATGCTCGGGCACTTGTGCCATTAATCTATGGAGAAGGCGGAGCTTTTTGCTGCCCATGCTCGGGCACTTGTGCCATTAATCTATGGAGACGGCGGAGATTTTTGCTGCACATGCTCGGGCACTTGTGCCATTAATCTATGGAGACGGCGGAGGTTTGTG
This sequence comes from Phyllobates terribilis, assembly GCF_046119375.1. Taxonomy (NCBI): domain Eukaryota; kingdom Metazoa; phylum Chordata; class Amphibia; order Anura; family Dendrobatidae; genus Phyllobates; species Phyllobates terribilis. The sequence goes on along the minus strand of NW_027362766.1, from coordinate 10,390,018 downwards.
CTGCACATGCTCGGGCACTTGTGCCATTAATCTATGGAGAAGGCGGAGCTTGCTACTGCACATGCTCGGGCACTTGTGCCATTAATCTATGGAGACGGCGGAGCTTTTTGCTGCACATGCTCGGGCACTTGTGCCATTAATCTATGGAGAAGGCGGAGCTTTTTGCTGCACATGCTCGGGCACTTGTGCAATTAATCTATGGAGAAGGCGGAGCTTTTTGCTGCACACGCTCTGGCACTTGTGCCATTAATCTATGGAGAAGGCGGAGCTTTTTGCTGCACACGCTCGGGCATTTGTGCCATTAATCTATGGAGAAGGCGGAGCTTTTTGCTGCACATGCTCGGGCACTTGTGCCATTAATCTATGGAGAAGGCGGAGCTTGCTACTGCACATGCTCGGGCACTTGTGCCATTAATGTATGGAGAAGGCGGAGCTTTTTGCTGCACATGCTCGGGCACTTGTGCCATTAATCTATGGAGAAAACAGAGCTTTTTGCTGCCCATGCTCGGGCACTTGTGCCATTAATCTATGGAGACGGAGGTTTTTGCTGCACATGCTCGGGCACTTGTGCCATTAATCTATGGAGAAGGCGGAGCTTGCTACTGCACATGCTCGGGCACTTGTGCCATTAATCTATGGAGACGGCGGAGCTTTTTGCTGCACATGCTCGGCACTTGTGCCATTAATTTATGGAGAAGGCGGAGCTTTTTGCTGCACATGCTCGGGCACTTGTGCCATTAATCTATGGAGAAGGCGGAGCTTTTTGCTGCACATGCTCGGGCACTTGGGCCATTAATCTATGGAGAAAACAGAGCTTTTTGCTGCACATGCTCGGGCACTTGTGCCATTAATCTATGGAGAAGGCGGAGCTTTTTGCTGCACATGCTCGGGCACTTGTGCCATTCATCTATGGAGAAGGCGGAGCTTTTTGCTGCACATGCTCGGGCACTTGTGCCATTAATCTATGGAGAAGGCAGAGCTTTTTGCTGCACATGCTCGGCACTTGTGCCATTAATTTATGGAGAAGGCGGAGCTTTTTGCTGCACATGCTCGGGCACTTGTGCCATTAATCTATGGAGAAGGCGGAGCTTGCTACTGCACATGCTCGGGCACTTGTGCCATTAATCTATGGAGAAGGCGGAGCTTGCTACTGCACATGCTCGGCACTTGTGCCATTAATCTATGGAGAAGGCGGAGCTTTTTGCTGCTCATGCTCGGGCACTTGTGCCATTAATCTATGGAGAAGGCGGAGCTTTTTGCTGCACATGCTCGGGCACTTGTGCCATTAATCTATGGAGAAGGCGGAGCTTTTTGCTGCACATGCTCAGGCACTTGTGCCATTAATCTATGGAGAAGGCGGAGCTTTTTGCTGCTCACGCTCGGGCACTTGTGCCATTAATCTATGGAGAAGGCGGAGCTTTTTGCTGCACACGCTCGGGCACTTGTGCCATTAATCTATGGAGAAGGCGGAGCTTTTTGCTGCACACGCTCGGCCATTTGTGCCATTAATCTATGGAGAAGGCGGAGCTTTTTGCTGCACACGCTCGGGCATTTGTGCCATTAATCTATGGAGAAGGCGGAGCTTTTTGCTGCACACGCTCGGGCACTTGTGCCATTAATCTATGGAGAAGGCGGAGCTTTTTGCTGCACACGCTCGGGCACTTGTGCCATTAATCTATGGAGAAGGCGGAGCTTTTGCTGCACACGCTCGGGCATTTGTGCCATTAATCTATGGAGAAGGCGGAGCTTTTTCCTGCACACGCTCTGGCACTTGTGCCATTAATCTATGGAGGAGGCGGAGCTTTTTGCTGCACACGCTCGGGCATTTGTGCCATTAATCTATGGAGAAGGCGGAGCTTTTTGCTGCACATGCTCGGGCACTTGTGCCATTAATGTATGGAGAAGGCGGAGCTTTTTGCTGCACATGCTCGGGCACTTGTGCCATTAATCTATGGAGAAGGCGGAGCTTGCTACTGCACATGCTCGGGCACTTGTGCCATTAATCTATGGAGACGGCGGAGCTTTTTGCTGCACATGTTCGGCACTTGTGCCATTAATTTATGGAGAAGGCGGAGCTTTTTGCTGCACATGCTCGGGCACTTGTGCCATTAATCTATGGAGAAGGCGGAGCTTTTTGCTGCACATGCTCGGGCACTTGTGCCATTAATCTATGGAGAAGGCGGAGCTTTTTGCTGCACATGCTCGGGCACTTGTGCCATTAATCTATGGAGAAGGCGGAGCGTTTTGCTGCCCATGCTCGGGCACTTGTGCCATTAATCTATGGAGAAAACAGAGCTTTTTGCTGCCCATGCTCGGGCACTTGTGCCATTAATCTATGGAGACGGCGGAGCTTTTTGCTGCCCATGCTCGGGCACTTGTGCCATTAATCTATGGAGAAGGCGGAGCTTTTTGCTGCACATGCTCGGGCACTTGTGCCATTAATCTATGGAGAAGGCGGAGCTTTTTGCTGCACATGCTCGGGCACTTGTGCCATTAATCTATGGAGAAGGCGGAGCTTTTTGCTGCACATGCTCGGGCATTTGTGCCATTAATCTATGGAGAAGGCGGAGCTTTTTGCTGCACACGCTCTGGCACTTGTGCCATTAATCTATGGAGGAGGCGGAGCTTTTTGCTGCACACGCTCGGGCATTTGTGCCATTAATCTATGGAGAAGGCGGAGCTTTTTGCTGCACATGCTCGGGCACTTGTGCCATTAATGTATGGAGAAGGCGGAGCTTTTTGCTGCCCATGCTCGGGCACTTGTGCCATTAATCTATGGAGACGGCGGAGGTTTTTGCTGCACATGTTCGGCACTTGTGCCATTAATTTATGGAGAAGGCAGAGCGTTTTGCTGCCAATGCTCGGGCACTTGTGCCATTAATCTATGGAGAAAACAGAGCTTTTTGCTGCACATGCTCGGGCACTTGTGCCATTAATCTATGGAGAAGGCGGGGCTTTTTGCTGCACATGCTCGGCACTTGTGCCATTAATTTATGGAGAAGGCGGAGCTTTTTGCTGCACATGCTCGGGCACTTGTGCCATTAATCTATGGAGAAGGCGGAGCTTTTTGCTGCCCATGCTCGGGCACTTGTGCCATTAATCTATGGAGACGGCGGAGATTTTTGCTGCACATGCTCGGGCACTTGTGCCATTAATCTATGGAGACGGCGGAGGTTTGTGCTGCACATGCTCGGGCACTTGTGCCATTAATCTATGGAGAAGGCGGAGCGTTTTGCTGCCCATGCTCGGGCACTTGTGCCATTAATCTATGGAGACGGCGGAGCTTTTTGCTGCCCATGCTCGGGCACTTGTGCCATTAATCTATGGAGAAGGCGGAGCTTTTTGCTGCACATGCTCGGGCACTTGTGCCATTAATCTATGGAGAAGGCGGAGCTTTTTGCTGCACATGCTCGGGCACTTGTGCCATTAATCTATGGAGAAGGCGGAGCTTTTTGCTGCAAATGCTCGGGCATTTGTGCCATTAATCTATGGAGAAGGCGGAGCTTTTTGCTGCACACGCTCTGGCACTTGTGCCATTAATCTATGGAGGAGGCGGAGCTTTTTGCTGCACACGCTCGGGCATTTGTGCCATTAATCTATGGAGAAGGCGGAGCTTTTTGCTGCACATGCTCGGGCACTTGTGCCATTAATGTATGGAGAAGGCGGAGCTTTTTGCTGCCCATGCTCGGGCACTTGTGCCATTAATCTATGGAGACGGCGGAGGTTTTTGCTGCACATGTTCGGCACTTGTGCCATTAATTTATGGAGAAGGCAGAGCGTTTTGCTGCCAATGCTCGGGCACTTGTGCCATTAATCTATGGAGAAAACAGAGCTTTTTGCTGCACATGCTCGGGCACTTGTGCCATTAATCTATGGAGAAGGCGGAGCTTTTTGCTGCACATGCTCGGCACTTGTGCCATTAATCTATGGAGACGGCGGAGATTTTTGCTGCACATGCTCGGGCACTTGTGCCATTAATCTATGGAGACGGCGGAGGTTTGTGCTGCACATGCTCGGGCACTTGTGCCATTAATCTATGGAGAAGGCGGAGCTTGCTACTGCACATGCTCGGGCACTTGTGCCATTAATCTATGGAGACGGCGGAGCTTTTTGCTGCACATGCTCGGGCACTTGTGCCATTAATCTATGGAGAAGGCGGAGCTTTTTGCTGCCCATGCTCGGGCACTTGTGCCATTAATCTATGGAGAAGGCGGAGCTTTTTGCTGCACACGCTCGGGCATTTGTGCCATTAATCTATGGAGAAGGCGGAGCTTTTTGCTGCACACGCTCGGGCACTTGTGCCATTAATCTATGGAGAAGGCGGAGCTTTTTGCTGCCCATGCTCGGGCACTTGTGCCATTAATCTATGGAGAAGGCGGAGCTTTTTGCTGCACACGCTCGGGCATTTGTGCCATTAATCTATGGAGGAGGCGGAGCTTTTTGCTGCACACGCTCGGGCATTTGTGCCATTAATCTATGGAGAAGGCGGAGCTTTTTGCTGCACATGCTCGGGCACTTGTGCCATTAATCTATGGAGAAGGCGGAGCTTTTTGCTGCCCATGCTCGGGCACTTGTGCCATTAATCTATGGAGACGGCGGAGATTTTTGCTGCACATGCTCGGGCACTTGTGCCATTAATCTATGGAGAAGGCGGAGCTTTTTGCTGCACACGCTCGGGCACTTGTGCCATTAATCTATGGAGAAGGCGGAGCTTTTTGCTGCACACGCTCGGGCACTTGTGCCATTAATCTATGGAGAAGGCGGAGCTTTTTGCTGCACATGCTCGGCCATTTGTGCCATTAATCTATGGAGGAGGCGGAGCTTTTTGCTGCACACGCTCGGGCATTTGTGCCATTAATCTATGGAGGAGGCGGAGCTTTTTGCTGCACACGCTCGGGCATTTGTGCCATTAATCTATGGAGAAGGCGGAGCTTTTTGCTGCACACGCTCGGGCACTTGTGCCATTAATCTATGGAGAAGGCGGAGCTTTTTGCTGCCCATGCTCGGGCACTTGTGCCATTAATCTATGGAGAAGGCGGAGCTTTTTGCTGCACACGCTCGGGCATTTGTGCCATTAATCTATGGAGAAGGCGGAGCTTTTTGCTGCACATGCTCGGGCACTTGTGCCATTCATCTATGGAGAAGGCGGAGCTTTTTGCTGCACACGCTCGGGCACTTGTGCCATTCATCTATGGAGAAGGCGGAGCTTTTTGCTGCACATGCTCGGGCACTTGTGCCATTAATCTATGGAGAAGGCGGAGCTTTTTGCTGCCCATGCTCGGGCACTTGTGCCATTAATCTATGGAGACGGCGGAGATTTTTCCTGCACATGCTCGGGCACTTGTGCCATTAATCTATGGAGAAGGCGGAGCTTTTTGCTGCACACGCTCGGGCACTTGTGCCATTAATCTATGGAGAAGGCGGAGCTTTTTGCTGCACACGCTCGGGCATTTGTGCCATTAATCTATGGAGAAGGCGGAGCTTTTTGCTGCACACGCTCGGGCACTTGTGCCATTCATCTATGGAGAAGGCGGAGCTTTTTGCTGCCCATGCTCGGGCACTTGTGCCATTAATCTATGGAGAAGGCGGAGCTTTTTGCTGCACACGCTCGGGCATTTGTGCCATTAATCTATGGAGAAGGCGGAGCTTTTTGCTGCACATGCTCGGGCACTTGTGCCATTCATCTATGGAGAAGGCGGAGCTTTTTGCTGCACATGCTCGGGCACTTGTGCCATTAATCTATGGAGAAGGCGGAGCTTTTTGCTGCACACGCTCGGGCACTTGTGCCATTCATCTATGGAGAAGGCGGAGCTTTTTGCTGCACATGCTCGGGCACTTGTGCCATTAATCTATGGAGAAGGCGGAGCTTTTTGCTGCCCATGCTCGGGCACTTGTGCCATTAATCTATGGAGACGGCGGAGATTTTTGCTGCACATGCTCGGGCACTTGTGCCATTAATCTATGGAGAAGGCGGAGCTTTTTGCTGCACACGCTCGGGCACTTGTGCCATTAATCTATGGAGAAGGCGGAGCTTTTTGCTGCACACGCTCGGGCACTTGTGCCATTCATCTATGGAGAAGGCGGAGCTTTTTGCTGCACACGCTCGGGCACTTGTGCCATTCATCTATGGAGAAGGTGGAGCTTTTTGCTGCACATGCTCGGGCACTTGTGCCATTCATCTATGGAGAAGGCGGAGCTTTTTGCTGCACATGCTCGGGCACTTGTGCCATTAATCTATGGAGAAGGCGGAGATTTTTGCTGCACATGCTCGGGCACTTGTGCCATTAATCTATGGAGAAGGCGGAGCTTGCTACTGCACATGCTCGGGCACTTGTGCCATTAATCTATTGAGAAGGCGGAGCTTGCTACTGCACATGCTCGGGCACTTGTGCCATTAATCTATGGAGAAGGCGGAGCTTGCTACTGCACATGCTCGGGCACTTGTGCCATTAATCTATGGAGAAGGCGGAGCTTGCTACTGCACATGCTCACAGGCTCCTGTACCAACATGCTAGGACAGGTTTCTGTCAATGTAGTCAGACGGCAGACATTTTCATTATAAAGTTATCACCAAGACGTAGGTGTCATTTTCTGTTAAAGGCACCAAGTTTCTAACAAAGCAAGTTACATTTTCCACAAAATGTCCAGGATTTGAGCAGAGGCAAATCACCAGAAGGAACTAAATGCAGCTCAGAGATGGAGCAGAAGTCCGTGAGATGACTGCAGCCGGGTATGACGAAACCGCTTCTAATCTCAATCAGCCAGATGTCTAGATTTGTTAAGCCAAGAGAAATACATTCACAAGTCAACACAAAGATAAGTGTATGTGTGTTTCTTTTGGCTGGTCAAGAACAGTGACTCCGGGTGAAACAATGATGTTTGTTACTATGCTAATTGCATATTGTACTAAAGCCAGCTAGATGTTGGTATAGAGGGGGGGGGCGCTTTAAATTAAGTATGTAAATTGATTAAATACACAATGAGACCTGAGCCCTGTGGAATAATATCATCTCTAACCCTTGACCTGTGGATGTGTACTTTGAAAGGACAGACTATTTAAGGGACATATGGTCCTGAAGAAGTCAGAATTGAAAGCGAGAATCAAGGATCAGATAGACTCTTCAGGAGAGTAGCTTGGTAGCATGGCTTTATCCAGAGAGACACAGATTTGGATTCTACATGAATCCGGCCTAAGGGTATATGGCCCTGACTGGAAAGATACGGATCTGCTCCACTGACCATCAGAGAACCCATGGATACACTTGGGGAGACTAGGTTGAGACGATGAAGTCACCTGGCCCCATGGATATGTTGTTTGGGGTTGCCAGATGGGACCCTCCAGTCACCTGGAACCAATGGAGACTTGCGGAGAAGCCAGATTGTGACCAGCCAGTGATCTGGCCCCATGGAAATTCTTGAGAGAGGCCAGGGTGGGACCCTCCGGTCTCCTGGCCTTGATGGACTGTCAGCTTCCTAAGCTTGCCGCTACCTTCTCTCTGTGGGGCCCTCCAAAAGCAGGGCGCGACTGGTTGAGGTAGTCGGCCCTGGAAGTCCCAAAGTCACAGCTGTTCTATCCCAGGCGGACAGACAAGGGTGAGACTGTATAATGTTGTACCATCTCGGGTATTTGCTGGGACTGTTCTACATGTTTATTGTCCATTTAGTAGTTCAATAAAGTTTTACCTGCACCCTGTGTTGTCTGAGTGGTATTATGCCAACGGAAGACCCCGGCTCTTCACACCGGGGCTGGATCAGAAGTCCGTGAGACAACTGCAGCCGGGACTGAAGCATAAGTCCGTCAGACGACGGCATCCAGAGCAGAAGTCCGCAAGACAAATGCAACCAGGCTCAAGCTTAAGTCTGTGAGACGACGGCAGCCGGAGCAGAAGTCCGCAAGACAACTGCAACCAGGCTCAAGCTTAAGTCTGCGAGATGACGGCAGCCGAAGCAGAAGTCCGCGAGACAATTGCAGCTGGAAGCAGAAGTGCACGAGACGACGGCAGCCGGAGCAGAAGTCCGCGAGACAATTGCAGCTGGAAGCAGAAGTGCACGAGACGACGGCAGCCGGAGCAGAAGTCCGCGAGACAATTGCAGCTGGAAGCAGAAGTGCACGAGACGACGGCAGCCGGAGCAGAAGTCCGCGAGACAATTGCAGCTGGAAGCAGAAGTGCACGAGACGATGGCAGCCGCCCAGAGCAAAAGTCAGCGAGACGACTGCAGCTGGAGTTGCTTCCCTCTCACATTGAAATAAGTGACAGCCGCGTAAGAAGTTATAAACTGTTCCTTCTTTATTAAACGCAGCTAGCAAGTGATAAATATTACAAAGGGTTGTCAGGTTTTTTTTTTGTTTTTTTTTAAATCCTCCAAAAATGGCGTTAGGTCGTAGGTTTTTTTCCATTTTTTTTTTTTTGTTTTATCTGCAGATTGGTCACTGACGGGCGCAGGAGGGCAACACACGGGCAGCGTCTTTCGAACCCAAACTCAGAACACAATATGGAAATCCAAAAGAAAGTGGGGGGAAATCGTAACACTGCGCCAAAGTCAGCACCGCCCCACGTCCGCTATTACAGGGTGAAGAATGCAGCGACGCTGCCTTTGGCGCACCGCGCAGCGTACACAGACTACGATACACTGACGCACACCATGAAGCGCCGCTTTGTGTTTGGACCATTTTTTTTTTTTTTTACATCATTTACAATGTCAGTTTTTTTTTTTTTTTTTTCTTTTTTTAAACACCGAGAACAGAAAAGTTTCATCAAACCCCAAGCGAAATAATTATAATAACGTTTCGTCCGTTTTCTTATAAAGAACCAAAACTCCCAACCAGGGAGAATGGAGGAGAGAGGGGGGAAGAAAACATCATTGCATAAAAGTGAGGGGGAGGGGACAGGTCATCGCCGGACGCCTCTGCAGCACCTTCAGATCCCAAAATATAAAAAAACTAACATGAAATGCAAAACTACAGCACCCACCGGAGTTAGCTGCCCAGGATGATGGGAGTTGTAGGCTCTGAACTGAGATTTTAATGGACTGCTCGCCACTTTGCTGCGCATCCTCCATATTGAAAAAAAGCAAAGAGGGACAGTAAAGAAAAGAAATAAAAACACACAAGGGCCCATCCTCCGGAAACAGATTAATCCCATCCGTTATACGCCGCCCTCTACAACGACCTCGAGGGGGCCCAGACAGTGAGCAGGAATGCGCAGCAAATGGGAAACTGGCGCAGGCCACCACCTACGCGTCCCGACTTTGTTGTACAGTGAGCGGCGTCGCTATAGTAATACTGATAATCCCGCGGTGCAGAGAACGCCCAGCGGTGAGCGTTTATAGGGATAAGTGCTTTCGGACGACTTCCGTCCACCTTGTAATACAACTGGGGCGATATTTATACTGTACACGTCCCCAAAGCACAGTACAGGAGGGTGGCATCTGGTGGAGGGGCGACACCAGGTGCTCACCCCTCACAACGGCCGCAATACTGCTTCTTCTCAACACTTGTGGGGGTTGTAGCTCACGTCATCCTCCTCCATCGGCAGCTCCAATTAATGGCCGCCAACACCCGGGACCCTGATGACCTCAGCGCTACGGGCAAGCAATTAGTGCAAAGACAGCTTGTGGTGGTGGGCAAGGGTCCGTCCACCGTCCTACAGCATGAAGTGCAGGCTGCTGGTGCCGGGCGAGGTGGCAGAGGCCTGCCCATTACAGCCGGATGATGGAGGACAATCCTCTTCCGTTTAACGGAAAGTAATACTCTGCACTGCAGAGCGTCGGATAGGTGGTGACAGAGAGTCACTAAGGGTCATTCCTCTGCACTGTCCCCACATGGAAAGTCACTGGCAGCATAATCAGCACCTGCCGGCGGCTGCGGGGCCACGTCCCTGCCCCGTCATCCCGCAGGTCCCAATCCATCAAGAATAACGTTCTGTGTGACGGAGGTGGCGCCAGCAGAAAAATATATATATATATATATAAAAAAAAAAAAAAAAAAAATCAAAAATGAAAGCCAGTCTGAGAAAAGGGGCAAAAGCACAAACACAGAACCAGGAGAAGCTGCTCTAGGGTGGGGAAGAAGGGCTGGCGGATACCAGGCCCCATCGCCAGTAATGTCCACCAGCTGCGGGAAGGAGGCCGAGGGCTATTTCTGCCCACTGATAGACTGGGATATGGAGCGTGGGGGGATCATGTCCAGGAGGTATTCCCGCTGCCGGTCTGCCAGGCTTGCCGCCTTGTGCCCTCCCATTCCGGCGTTAAGGTAAGCAATGTTCACACCTACCAAGAAGAAGAAGAATGTAATATAGAACAGCCAGTAGAACATCACCAAAAATGTACACCCCGAACAGATCCTTACCCGGCATGCCAAGCAAACTGCCGGCCACGGGCAACTGAGGAGCCTGGGCAAAGTTAGACAACATGGACCGGGCGGTAGGTATCCCTCTCTGAAGAGCGCTCTGCGGCTGTGGGGCCTGTAGGAGATACAACAAGAGCTTAGTTGGGTCATCTCCCGGGGAAAAACTGTGGCCATCCATACCCCTGGCATACCTGCCGCATGGAGTGATGTCTGATGATGCTCTCCTGCTTGGAGACTGCAGGCGGAGTGCCCGGAGACAACGAGACCTGATGCTGTAATCTCTGCTCAATCTCCTGCAAAACAGAAATGTACATGAAAAAAGCATAAAACAGAATGGGAGGAACAGGGCTAAGCAACAGCACGTGTGAAAAAGACTTGGGAATACTAATAGATCACAGACTGCACATGAGTCAACAGAGTGATGCAGCAGCAAAAAAGACAAACAGTTCTGGGATGTATTAACAGAAGCATGGATCACGAGAAGTAATTATCACCCTCTACTCCTCCTTGGTCAGACCTCATCTGGATACTGTGTCCAGTTCTGGACACCACATCTTAAAAAACTTTGACAGTGAGGATGAGTTCTCCTTCAATGGAAATCTTCAAACAGAGGCTGGACAGACATGTCTGAGATGGTTTAGTGAATCCTGCATTGAGCAGGGGGTTGGACACGATGACTCTGGAGGTTCCCTCCAATTCTAACATTCTATAAACATGTCATGCCCGACAGAGAGAAACCAAGGAGGATAGCGGAAGGAGAGAAGTGGAAAGAGGAGAAAAGCCGTGGTGGGAGGAAGAGGCAAAAAAGAGAAGAGGACCAGGAAAAAGACAGCTGCAAGAGCAGGAAGTGGCAAGACAGAAGAGACAACAAGAAAAAGGCGAGACCAAGGAGAGGACCAGGAAAAGGTGAGCTGCAAGAGGTGGCGAGACAGAGGAGACAACCTGACAGAAGAGGAGGCAGCAAGAAAAAGGCGAGACCAAGGAGAGGACCAGGAAAAGGTGAGCTGCAAGAGCAGGAGGTGGTGAGACAGGGGAGACAACCTGGCAGAAGAGGAGGCAGCAAGAAAAAGGGGAGACCAAGGAGAGGACCAGGAAAAGGTGAGCTGCAAGAGGTGGCGAGACAGAGGAGACAACCTGACAGAAGAGGAGGCAGCAAGAAAAAGGCGAGACCAAGGAGAGGACCAGGAAAAGGTGAGCTGCAAGAGGTGGCGAGACAGAGGAGACAACCTGACAGAAGAGGAGGCAGCAAGAAAAAGTGGAGACCAAGGAGAGGACCAGGAAAAGGTGAGCTGCAAGAGCAGGAGGTGGCGAGACAGGGGAGACAACCTGGCAGAAGAGGAGGCAGCAAGAAAAAGGGGAGACCAAGGAGAGGACCAGGAAAAGGTGAGCTGCAAGAGCAGGAGGTGGCGAGACAACCTGGCAGAAGAGGAGGCAGCAAGAAAAAGGGGAGACCAAGGAGAGGACCAGGAAAAGGTGAGCTGCAAGAGCAGGAGGTGGCGAGACAACCTGGCAGAAGAGGAGGCAGCAAGAAAAAGGGGAGACCAAGGAGAGGACCAGGAAAAGGTGAGCTGCAAGAGCAGGAGGTGACGAGACAGAGGAGACAACCTGGCAGAAGAGGAGGCAGCAAGAACAAGACGACCGAGATGAGGACAAGTCGAAACCAAGGAGAAGACCAGGAGGAGGCAACAAGACCAAGGAGAGGTCTGGGATGAGGAAAAGGCTGAGGACAGGACTGGGAGCAGACGAGATGCAAGAGAAGGAGGCGGCAAGCCGTAGGAAGAGGTGAGACTGAGGAGAGAAACAGGAGGAGTAGGAGGCAGCAAGAACAAGAGGCAGTAAGACCAAGGAGAGGACATGGAGGACTAGCAAGAGGAGATGCGAGGCCAAGGAGTGGATCAGGAGGAGGCGCAAGACTAAGGAGAGGACCGGGAGTATGTAAGATTGAGGTGAGGACTGGGGAAAAAGGGCAAGAACAAGGAAAAAACTGGGAGTAGGTGTGACACAGGAGATGAGACCGATGAAAGGATTGGGGCGAGACCGAGGAGAGGACTGGGAGGAGGAGGCGAGAACAAGGAGAAGACTGGAAACAGGTGAGACTGAGGAGAAGACAGGAATGAGGAGAAGGCGAGAACAAGAAGACTGGGAGCAGGTAAGACAAAGAATAGGACCAGGAGAAGGAGGCGGCGAGACCAAGGAGAGGACCGGGAGTTGGTGAGACTACAGAGAGGACCAAACTCTGCATGTTTTTCACCTGCTCTTGCTGCAAAGCTTTTACAAAGGCGTTTTTTAGCCGGTTTGTGTGCTCGGCCTTCAAAGACTTCTTCTGGTTGGATGTCATGCACTGCTCACACAGGATCTTTCCACTCTTCTCTTGCTTCCAGTGAGGAGTAAAGTCGGTACGACACTGGGCACACGTGAAGGGGTCCATGTGTAAGAGCGAGGAGTGGCCTTTACCTGCAGGGTGGCAGTAGTTACCATACAATTGACCATTCTGACCACACATCTCCAAGATGGCACTGGGCATCACACCTACCTTGGCTGTCTATGACACTCTGTACCACCTCCTCTAGTCCCACCATGTAGATGAATTCACTGTTGGCAGCACTTGGCAGGAAGTGTAGCAGTGGTGCAGGAGGCTTTGGTGGGGGGATCTCCAGCAGCGTCTTCTCCAGCTGTTTCCGTAGAGCCAGTTTAGCAGCTGCCTGAGAGCTGACGGGATCAGCGATGGCACTGGGGCTGGGCAGCGGGGAAGACACTCTGTTCACAGGACCCGCCTGCATATGAGAGCCCAAGTTCATGTACATGGCTGACGAGGACGAGTTACGCTGACAGGGGACTGAGGAGCTGGTCTGGAGTGACAGAGGAACAAAACATTACCGAAATATTAGATACATAGCGAAGGGTGGGCAGAGCTGGCTATAACACGCGGGTACCTTACCTGGGGGTAGTTCAGTGCTTGAGTCATGCCCGGTGTGCTGTTGCGGATAAGTGTGCCCTTTGGTGGAACACACTGCCCCTGGAGCTGGGTTGGGTTCGGAGCTATGACTCTCTGGGACATCATCATGTGGGGCAGAGGAGCGTTGGAGGACGATCTGATGACACTGTGAGTCTAGAGGGACAACATCCAGAGGTTACATGTTGTAGACTGACCTCATGGTTATTTATGGCTTCGACAAGATGGCCTCCACTAACCTGGACGCTTCTCAGATTCTGTACCTCCAGTCCTGGAGCGCCCGGCCGTGACGGCACTTTTGTAATGCTGGGCTGCCCCACGTGGGCTGGAGACGGCTGTACGATGGTTGCTGCATTCTGTACGACGGGAGTCTGGGAAGATAAAGAGATGTGACCAGTAAGGAGATGCCTGGTAGCCTGCAGGTGTAGTGGCCAGGCCACACACGGGGGGTTCTCAGACCTTTTGCAGGACGTTCTCTTTCTGGAGCTGGCTCTGCCGCAGCTTCTTCAGCAGGACCAGTCGCGCCTCCTCCAGACGCAGCTCGTCCTTCAGCTGTTTGATGAGCTGCTGCCGCTCCTCTAGGGTCTTACCCTGGGGGGAAGAGGGGTTATAAAATAGCACCAGGAGATCACAGGGCGGCAGGTGTGACGGGCCGGACAATGGGGGGCATGCATGATCCTACCTTGAACATCTCCAGGTTTGCTCCCTTAATTCGGTCCTCTAATCGGGAGGTGGAGCGGGGGCTGGAGGCTTCATTGTCGGACAGTACAATGACGTCCGGAGAAGGAGTCAGTCCGGCCCGGTCCTGGTCGCTGGTGGGAAACAGACAAATCACAGGGTATTTGTCACAGCGCCGCTACCCTGCAGCAGATCTGGGTCAGCACCTTGCATACCGAGACTGTGCCGATAAAAGGGGATGAAGATCCCCGTCTCACCTCCGTCTGGAGCTCATGTCCACCGGCTCCTCGCTGATGTTCTCCTTGCCATGTCTCACCGCCAGCCGAGAGTCCACGTGAGGACGCAAATTGCCGTTCATCTTCTCCTCGTACAGCTTTAGCCCGTCCTGTTTGACCCCGTGATCGTGCGACAGCTCGAGCCCAGGAAGGTCTTTCCTCTTCAATAAGGCCAGCATCTTCAGCCGCTCCATGGCCTCGTGTCCCTCCATCTTAAGCTGCTTGGCCAAGACATCTTCACGGTCGTCCGGCTGCTCCAAGCCTCGCTTCAGCAGGTTGAGGCGCAGGGCGTCTTCTGTCACTCTGTCCATCCTACAGGGCGAGAGTCGTCAATTATAGCATATAATGTACAGAAAGAAGAGCGTAATACCCGGAGAGCAAGAAAGAAGACATTATATGACAAGCCGGGACCACCGGATATTATCAGGACGGATCAGTCAGCGCCGGTTATTATATATAATGTACAGGGATCAGTGACCGGATATTATCAGGACGGATCAGTCAGCGCCGGTTATTATATATAATGTACAGGGATCAGTGACCGGATATTATCAGGACGGATCAGTCAGCGCCGGTTATTATATATAATGTACAGGGATCAGTGACCGGATATTATCAGGACGGATCAGTCAGCGCCGGTTATTATATATAATGTACAGGGATCAGTGACCGGATATTATCAGGACGGATCAGTCAGCGCAGGTTATTATATATAATGTACAGGGATCAGTGACCGGATATTATCAGGACGGATCAGTCAGCGCCGGTTATTATATATAATGTACAGGGATCAGTGACCGGATATTATCAGGACGGATCAGTCAGCGCCGGTTATTATATATAATGTACAGATCAGTGACCGGATATTATCAGGACGGACCAGTCAGCGCCGGTTATTATATATAATGTACAGATCAGAGACCGGATATTATCAGGACGGATCAGTCAGCGCCGGTTATTATATATAATGTACAGGGATCAGTGACCGGATATTATCAGGACGGATCAGTCAGCGCCGGTTATTATATATAATGTACAGGGATCAGTGACCGGATATTATCAGGACGGATCAGTCAGCGCAGGTTATTATATATAATGTACAGGGATCAGTGACCGGATATTATCAGGACGGATCAGTCAGCGCCGGTTATTATATATAATGTACAGGGATCAGTGACCGGATATTATCAGGACGGATCAGTCAGCGCCGGTTATTATATATAATGTACAGGGATCAGTGACCGGATATTATCAGGACGGATCAGTCAGCGCAGGTTATTATATATAATGTACAGGGATCAGTGACCGGATATTATCAGGACGGATCAGTCAGTGCCGGTTATTATATATAATGTACAGGGATCAGTGACCGGATATTATCAGGACGGATCAGTCAGCGCTGGTTATTATATATAATGTACAGATCAGTGACCGGAAATTATCAGGACGGATCAGTCAGCGCCGGTTATTATATATAATGTACAGATCAGAGACCGGATATTATCAGGACGGATCAGTCAGCGCCGGTTATTATATATAATGTACAGGGATCAGTGACCGGATATTATCAGGACGGATCAGTCAGCGCCGGTTATTATATATAATGTACAGGGATCAGTGATCGGATATTATCAGGACGGATCAGTCAGCACTGGTTATTATATATAATGTACAGGGATCAGTGACCGGATATTATCAGGACGGATCAGTCAGCGCCGGTTATTATATATAATGTACAGGGATCAGTGACCGGATATTATCAGGACGGATCAGTCAGCGCCGGTTATTATATATAATGTACAGATCAGTGACCGGATATTATCAGGACGGACCAGTCAGCGCCGGTTATTATATATAATGTACAGATCAGTGACCGGATATTATCAGGACGGATCAGTCAGCGCCGGTTATTATATATAATGTACAGATCAGTGACCGGATATTATCAGGACGGACCAGTCAGCGCCGGTTATTATATATAATGTACAGATCAGTGACCGGATATTATCAGGACGGATCAGTCAGCGCCGGTTATTATATATAATGTACAGATCAGTGACCGGATATTATCAGGACGGACCAGTCAGCGCCGGTTATTATATATAATGTACAGATCAGTGACCGGATATTATCAGGACGGACCAGTCAGCGCCGGTTATTATATATAATGTACAGATCAGTGACCGGATATTATCAGGACGGATCAGTCAGCGCCGGTTATTATATATAATGTACAGGGATCAGTGACCGGATATTATCAGGACGGATCAGTCAGCGCCGGTTATTCTATATAATGTACAGGGATCAGTGACCGGATATTATCAGGACGGATCAGTCAGCGCCGGTTATTCTATATAATGTACTGGGATCAGTGACCGGATATTATCAGGACGGATCAGTCAGCGCCGGTTATTCTATATAATGTACAGATCAGTGACCGGATATTATCAGGACGGATCAGTCAGCGCCGGTTATTATATATAATGTACAGATCAGTGACCGGATATTATCAGGACGGATCAGTCAGCGCCGGTTATTATATATAATGTACAGATCAGTGACCGGATATTATCAGGACGGATCAGTCAGTGCCGGTTATTATATATAATGTACAGGGATCAGTGACCGGATATTATCAGGACGGATCAGTCAGCGCCGGTTATTATATATAATGTACAGATCAGTGACCGGATATTATCAGGACGGATCAGTCAGCGCTGGTTATTATATATAATGTACTGGGATCAGTGACCGGATATTATCAGGACGGATCAGTCAGCGCCGGTTATTATATATAATGTACAGGGATCAGTGACCGGATATTATCAGGACGGATCAGTCAGCGCTGGTTATTATATATAATGTACAGGGATCAGTCGGCGGTGTGTATATAACATACAAGTCCGGTGCGGAGCCGCAGTCATGTAATATTAGCCGCCTCCTACAGACATGAGCGGAAGCTCTGTGTGACACCGGCAGCGGAGGGCACTGCCCGTCTCCTGCCCCGCACTCCGGTCAGACAGTCACTATGAGGAGTGAGGCCGCCGCATAACACCTCCCCTCCACCTCCCTCCCCGTACAGTCACACAGCGCAGTCACACCGGCCCCGTGCAGTCACACTGCACAGTCATACCGGCCCCGTACAGTCACACGGCACAGTCACACCGGCCCCGTACAGTCACACGGCACAGTCACACTGGCCCCGTACAGTCACACGGCACAGTCACACTGGCCCCGTACAGTCACACTGCACAGTCACACCGGCCCCGCACACAGTCACACGGCACAGTCACACGGGCCCCGTACAGTCACACTGCACAGTCACACTGGCCCCGTACAGTCACACTGGCCCCCGTACAGTCACACTGCACAGTCACACTGGCCCCCGTACAGTCACACTGCACAGTCACACTGGCCCCGTACAGTCACACTGGCCCCCGTACAGTCACATTGCAGTGTCACACGGCACAGTCACACTGGCCCCGTACAGTCACACGGCACAGTCACAACGGCCCTGTACAGTCACACCGGCCCCGTACAGTCACACTGCACAGTCACAAAGCACAGTCACACTGGGCCCGTACAGTCACACTGGCCCCGTACAGTCACACGGCACAGTCACACCGGCCCCGCGCACAGTCACACCGGCCCCTGCAGGCAGTCACACCGGCCCCGCGCACAGTCACACCGGCCCCTGCAGACAGTCACACTGCACAGTCACACCGGCCCCTGCAGACAGTCACACTGCACAGTCACACCGGCCCCTGCAGACAGTCACACCGGCCCCTGCAGACAGTCACACCGGCCCCGCACAGTCACACCGGCCCCTGCAGACAGTCACACTGCACAGTCACACCGGCCCCTGCAGACAGTCACACTGGCCCCTGCAGACAGTCACACTGCACAGTCACACTGGCCCCTGCAGACAGTCACACTGCACAGTCACACTGGCCCCTGCAGACAGTCACACTGCACAGTCACACTGGCCCCTGCAGACAGTCACACTGGCCCCTGCAGACAGTCACACTGCACAGTCACACTGGCCCCTGCAGACAGTCACACTGCACAGTCACACTGGCCCCTGCAGACAGTCACACTGCACAGTCACACCGGCCCCTGCAGACAGTCACACTGCACAGTCACACCGGCCCCTGCAGACAGTCACACTGCACAGTCACACTGGCCCCTGCAGACAGTCACACTGCAGTCACACTGGCCCCTGCAGACAGTCACACTGGCCCCTGCAGACAGTCACACTGGCCCCTGCAGTCACACTGCACAGTCACACTGGACCCTGCAGACAGTCACACTGCACAGTCACACTGGCCCCTGCAGACAGTCACACTGCACAGTCACACTGGCCCCTGCAGACAGTCACACTGGCCCCTGCAGACAGTCACACTGCACAGTCACACTGGCCCCTGCAGACAGTCACACTGGCCCCTGCAGACAGTCACACTGCACAGTCACACTGGCCCCTGCAGACAGTCACACTGGCCCCTGCAGACAGTCACACTGCACAGTCACACTGGCCCCTGCAGACAGTCACACTGGCCCCTGCAGACAGTCACACTGCACAGTCACACTGGCCCCTGCAGACAGTCACACTGCACAGTCACACTGGCCCCTGCAGACAGTCACACTGCACAGTCACACTGGCCCCTGCAGACAGTCACACTGGCCCCTGCAGACAGTCACACCGGCCCCTGCAGACAGTCACACCGGCCCCTGCAGACAGTCACACTGCACAGTCACACCGGCCCCTGCAGACAGTCACACTGCACAGTCACACCGGCCCCTGCAGACAGTCACACTGCACAGTCACACTGGCCCCTGCAGACAGTCACACTGCACAGTCACACTGGCCCCTGCAGACAGTCACACTGGCCCCTGCACAGTCACACTGGCCCCTGCAGACAGTCACACTGGCCCCTGCAGACAGTCACACTGCACAGTCACACCGGCCCCTGCAGACAGTCACACTGCACAGTCACACCGGCCCCTGCAGACAGTCACACTGCACAGTCACACCGGCCCCTGCAGACAGTCACACTGCACAGTCACACTGGCCCCTGCAGACAGTCACACTGCACAGTCACACTGGCCCCTGCAGACAGTCACACTGGCCCCTGCAGACAGTCACACTGGCCCCTGCAGACAGTCACACTGCACAGTCACACTGGCCCCTGCAGACAGTCACACTGCACAGTCACACTGGCCCCTGCAGACAGTCACACTGGCCCCTGCAGACAGTCACACTGGCCCCTGCAGACAGTCACACTGGCCCCTGCAGACAGTCACACCGGCCCCTGCAGACAGTCACACCGGCCCCTGCAGACAGTCACACTGAACAGTCACACCGGCCCCTGCAGACAGTCACACTGCACAGTCACACTGGCCCGTGCAGACAGTCACACTGGCCCCTGCAGACAGTCACACTGCACAGTCACACTGGCCCCTGCAGACAGTCACACTGCACAGTCACACTGGCCCCTGCAGACAGTCACACTGGCCCCTGCAGACAGTCACACCGGCCCCTGCAGACAGTCACACTGCACAGTCACACCGGCCCCTGCAGACAGTCACACTGCACAGTCACACCGGCCCCTGCAGACAGTCACACTGCACAGTCACACCGGCCCCTGCAGACAGTCACACTGCACAGTCACACCGGCCCCTGCAGACAGTCACACTGCACAGTCACACCGGCCCCTGCAGACAGTCACACTGCACAGTCACACCGGCCCCTGCAGACAGTCACACTGCACAGTCACACCGGCCCCTGCAGACAGTCACACTGCACAGTCACACCGGCCCCTGCAGACAGTCACACTGCACAGTCACACCGGCCCCTGCAGACAGTCACACTGCACAGTCACACCGGCCCCTGCACACAGTCACACTGCACAGTCACACTGGCCCCTGCAGACAGTCACACCGGCCCCTGCACACAGTCACACTGGCCCCTGCACACAGTCACACTGCACAGTCACACCGGCCCCTGCAGACAGTCACACTGCACAGTCACACCGGCCCCTGCAGACAGTCACACTGCACAGTCACACTGGCCCCTGCAGACAGTCACACTGCACAGTCACACTGGCCCCTGCAGACAGTCACACTGGCCCCTGCACAGTCACACTGGCCCCTGCAGACAGTCACACTGGCCCCTGCAGACAGTCACACTGCAGTCACACCGGCCCCTGCAGACAGTCACACTGCACAGTCACACCGGCCCCTGCAGACAGTCACACTGCACAGTCACACCGGCCCCTGCAGACAGTCACACTGCACAGTCACACTGGCCCCTGCAGACAGTCACACTGCACAGTCACACTGGCCCCTGCAGACAGTCACACTGGCCCCTGCACAGTCACACTGGCCCCTGCACAGTCACACTGGCCCCTGCAGACAGTCACACTGCAGTCACACCGGCCCCTGCAGACAGTCACACTGCACAGTCACACCGGCCCCTGCAGACAGTCACACTGGCCCCTGCAGACAGTCACACTGCACAGTCACACTGGCCCCTGCAGACAGTCACACTGCACAGTCACACTGGCCCCTGCAGACAGTCACACTGGCCCCTGCAGACAGTCACACTGCACAGTCACACTGGCCCCTGCAGACAGTCACACTGCACAGTTACACTGGCCCCTGCAGACAGTCACACTGGCCCCTGCAGACAGTCACACTGGCCCCTGCAGACAGTCACACTGGCCCCTGCAGACAGTCACACCGGCCCCTGCAGACAGTCACACCGGCCCCTGCAGACAGTCACACTGAACAGTCACACCGGCCCCTGCAGACAGTCACACTGCACAGTCACACTGGCCCCTGCAGACAGTCACACTGGCCCCTGCAGACAGTCACACTGCACAGTCACACTGGCCCCTGCAGACAGTCACACTGGCCCCTGCAGACAGTCACACTGGCCCCTGCAGACAGTCACACCGGCCCCTGCAGACAGTCACACTGCACAGTCACACCGGCCCCTGCAGACAGTCACACTGCACAGTCACACCGGCCCCTGCACACAGTCACACTGCACAGTCACACTGGCCCCTGCAGACAGTCACACTGCACAGTCACACCGGCCCCTGCAGACAGTCACACTGCACAGTCACACCGGCCCCTGCAGACAGTCACACTGCACAGTCACACCGGCCCCTGCAGACAGTCACACTGCACAGTCACACCGGCCCCTGCAGACAGTCACACCGGCCCCTGCACACAGTCACACCGGCCCCTGCAGACAGTCACAGCGCAGGCCGCTGCCCGCACACTCCTGCTCCGCTATTCCCGGCCGCTGACTGCCTCATTCATAAAACACAGCAGAGCCCCCGAAACAAAAGATACCACCGAGCAGCCGGCCGCCCCCCGGCAGCATGCAGCCCCTCCACGGCCGCCCCCCGGCAGCATGCAGCCCCTCCACGGCCGCCCCCCGGCAGCACGCGCCCCCGGACACACATTCCTCCGCATACTCACAGATCGCCGCAGCTGTGTGGGGGGATCCGGGGAGGGCAGGGGGGCACCAGGAAATACTATGGAGGAAGAAGGGAAGGAGACGCAGACGGAGGGAAGGAAGGAAGGGGGGTCGCGGGGGGAGGGGACGTGTTTTCCTGGGATGTGCGGCTGGTGCTGGGTGGGCGCTCAGGCAGCATGACACCAGCCCGCCCCCCGGAGCCTGCGGGATTCCTGCCCCGAGAGCGCCCGGATCTGCCCTCAGCCAATCACAGCCCGCACTCACATTAAACAAAAGGGAAGAAATAAGACGACAGGAGGAGGGGGCGATGCAGACGATTACCCAGCATTCACAGCGTGGACGGGGATATGGGGGGGGGGAATCCAGTTGCAGCTGGTTCTCAACCTCTGGACATGGAATTAGCTCTTAATTTTTCATTTATGTTATTTCTAGCTCACAGATCTCAACACCCCCACCCTGACAGGACCCCCCATATTCTACTACCTCCTACAGGACCTCCCATAGTCTACTACCTCCTTCCCCCTACAGCTACCTCCCCACTGTCGTCTATCACCTCCCTTGCCCCTGTCAGGTACCCCCCCCCCAGGACACCCACAGTCTACCACCCCCTGTTGACAGGACCCCTGTAGTCTACTACCTCCGTCTCCCTACAGGACCCCCCCCCCCATAGTCTACTACCTCCTACAGGACCCCCCCCCCATAGTCTACTACCTCCTACAGGACCCCCCCCCCCATAGTCTACTACCTCCTACAGGACCCCCCCCCCCATAGTCTACTACCTCCTACAGGACCCCCCCCCCCATAGTCTACTACCTCCTACAGGACCCCCCCCCCCATAGTCTACTACCTCCTACAGGACCCCCCCCCCCATAGTCTACTACCTCCTACAGGACCCCCCCCCCCATAGTCTACTACCTCCTACAGGACCCCCCTCCATACTCTACTACCTCCTACAGGACCCCCCCCCCATACTCTACTACCTCCTACAGGACCCCCCTCCATACTCTACTACCTCCTACAGGACCCCCCTCCATACTCTACTACCTCCTACAGGACCCCCCCCCCATAGTCTACTACCTCCTACAGGACCCCCCCCCCATAGTCTACTACCTCCTACAGGACCCCCCCCCCCCCATAGTCTACTACCTCCTACAGGACCCCCCCCCCCATAGTCTACTACCTCCTACAGGACCCCCCTCCATACTCTACTACCTCCTACAGGACCCCCCTCCATACTCTACTACCTCCTACAGGACCCCCCTCCATACTCTACTACCTCCTACAGGACCCCCCCCCCCATACTCTACTACCTCCTACAGGACCCCCCTCCATACTCTACTACCTCCTACAGGACCCCCCTCCATACTCTACTACCTCCTACAGGACCCCCCTCCATACTCTACTACCTCCTACAGGACCCCCCTCCATACTCTACTACCTCCTACAGGACCCCCCTCCATACTCTACTACCTCCTACAGGACCCCCCTCCATACTCTACTACCTCCTACAGGACCCCCCTCCATACTCTACTACCTCCTACAGGACCCCCCTCCATACTCTACTACCTCCTACAGGACCCCCCTCCATACTCTACTACCTCCTACAGGACCCCCCTCCATACTCTACTACCTCCTACAGGACCCCCCTCCATACTCTACTACCTCCTACAGGACCCCCCTCCATACTCTACTACCTCCTACAGGACCCCCCTCCATACTCTACTACCTCCTACAGGACCCCCCTCCATACTCTACTACCTCCTACAGGACCCCCCTCCATACTCTACTACCTCCTACAGGACCCCCCTCCATACTCTACTACCTCCTACAGGACCCCCCTCCATACTCTACTACCTCCTACAGGACCCCCCTCCATACTCTACTACCTCCTACAGGACCCCCCTCCATACTCTACTACCTCCTACAGGACCCCCCTCCATACTCTACTACCTCCTACAGGACCCCCCTCCATACTCTACTACCTCCTACAGGACCCCCCTCCATACTCTACTACCTCCTACAGGACCCCCCTCCATACTCTACTACCTCCTACAGGACCCCCCTCCATACTCTACTACCTCCTACAGGACCCCCCCCATACTCTACTACCTCCTACAGGACCCCCCCATACTCTACTACCTCCTACAGGACCCCCCCCATACTCTACTACCTCCTACAGGACCCCCCCATACTCTACTACCTCCTACAGGACCCCCCCCCATACTCTACTACCTCCTACAGGACCCCCCCCCATACTCTACTACCTCCTACAGGACCCCCCCCCATACTCTACTACCTCCTACAGGACCCCCCCATACTCTACTACCTCCTACAGGACCCCCCCATACTCTACTACCTCCTACAGTACCCCCCCCCATACTCTACTACCTCCTACAGGACCCCCCCCCCATACTCTACTACCTCCTACAGGACCCCCCCATACTCTACTACCTCCTACAGGACCCCCCATTACTCTACTACCTCCTTCCCCCTACAGGACCCCCCTCCCCATAGTCTACTACCTCCTTCCCCCTACAGGACCCCCCTCCCCATAGTCTACCTCCTTCTCCCTACAGGACCCCCTCCCCATAGTCTACTACCTCCTTCCCCCTACAGGACCCCCCTCCCCATAGTCTACCTCCTTCCCCCTACAGGACCCCCTCCCCATAGTCTACTACCTCCTTTCCCCTACAGGACCCCCCTCCCCATAGTCTACCTCCTTCCCCCTACAGGACCCCCTCCCCATAGTCTACTACCTCCTACAGGACCCCCCCATAGTTTACTACCCCCTACAAGACCCCCCCATAGTCTACTACCTCCTACAGGACCCCCCATAGTCTACTACCTCCTACAGGACCCCCCCATAGTCTACTACCTCCTACAGGACCCCCCCATAGTCTACTACCTTCTACAGGACCCCCCATAGTCTACTACCTCCTTCCACCTACAGGACCCCCCATCAGCTACCTCCCCACTGTTGTCTATCACCTCCCTTGCCCCTGTCAGGTACCCCCCCCCCCCTGTTCCCGACAGGACTCCCGCAGTCTACCACCCCCTTCTCCCTATAGGACCCCCCCATAGTCTACTACCTCCTTCCCCCTACAAGACCGCCCCATAGTCTACTACCTCCTTCCCCCTACAGGACCCCCCTCCCCATAGTCTACTACCTCCTTCCCCCTACAGGACCCCCCTCCCCATAGTCTACTACCTCCTCCCCCCTACAGGACCCCCCTCCCCATAGTCTACTACCTCCTTCCCCCTACAGGACCCCCCTCCCCATAGTCTACTACCTCCTTCCCCCTACAGGACCCCCCTCCCCATAGTCTACTACCTCCTTCCCCCTACAGGACCCCCCTCCCCATAGTCTACTACCTCCTTCCCCCTACAGGACCCCCCTCCCCATAGTCTACTACCTCCTTCCCCCTACAGGACCCCCCTCCCCATAGTCTACTACCTCCTTCCCCATACAGGACCCCCCTCCCCATAGTCTACTACCTCCTTCCCCATACAGGACCCCCCTCCCCATAATCTACTACCTCCTTCCCCATACAGGACCCCCCTCCCCATAGTCTACTACCTCCTTCCCCATACAGGACCCCCCTCCCCATAGTCTACTACCTCCTTCCCCATACAGGACCCCCCTCCCCATAGTCTACTACCTCCTTCCCCATACAGGACCCCCCTCCCCATAGTCTACGACTTCCTTCCCCCTACAGGACCCCCCTCCCCATAGTCTACTACCTCCTTCCCCCTAAAAGACCCCCCCATAGTCTACCTCCCCCCTGTCGTCTATCACACCCCTTGCCAGGTACCCCCCCTGTCCTCAACAGGACCCCTGTAGTTTACTACCTCCTTCCCCTGACAGGACCCCCACATAGTTTACCTCCCCACTTGTCCCTGTCAGGTACCCCCCCTGTCCCCAAAAGGACCCCCGCAGTCTACCACCCCCTGCTACCGACAGAACTCCCATGTAATCTACCATCCTCCCTGCCCCCAACAGGACCCTACATAGTCTACCACCCCCTTTGACCGGACAGGACCCCCGTAGTCTACCTCTTTCCCCCTAAAGGACCCCCACATAGTCTACCACCCCCTGTCCCCGACAGGACCCCCACCCATAGTATACCACCCCCTACCCCTGACAGGACCCCCCTGTAGTCTACCCTCCACTGTCCCCAATAGGACCCCTTGGTAGTCTACCACCTCCTTCCCCCAACTGGTCCTCCCCGCAGTCTACACTACCTTCCACTGGACCCCCATGTAGTCTAAATATTCCCCAAACAGACCCCCCCCCCCCCATAATCTAAATACCCCCCACCGGACCTCCGCTGTAGTCTAAATATCCTCTGACTAGAACCCTCTTCCCCCAACCCACTTCCCCTATAGTTTACAACCACCACCCCTATCCAGACCACCATATACAGGAGCTTCTCACTAAATTAGAATATCATCAAAAAGTTAATTTCAGTTCTTCAATACAAAAAGTGAATCTCATATACACTGCTCAAAAAAATACAGGGAACACTTAAACCACAGAATATAACTCCAAGTAAATGAAACTTCTGTGAAATCAAACTGTCCACTTAGGAAGCAACACTGATTGACGATCAATCTCACATGCTGTTGTGCAAATGGAATAGACAATAGATGGAAATTATTGGCAATTATCAAGACCCCCTCAATAAAGGAGTGGTTCTGTAGGTGGGGACCACAGACCACATCTCAGTACCAATGCTTTCTGGCTGATGTTTTGGTCACTTTTGAATGTTGGTTGTGCTTTCACACTCGTGGTAGCATGAGACGGACTCTATAACGCACAGAAGTTGTTCAGGTAGTGCAGCTCATCCAGGATGGCACATCAATGCGAGCTGTGGCAAGAAGGTTTGCTGTGTCTGTCAGTGTAGTGTCCAGAGGCTGAAGGCGCTACCAGGAGACAGGCCGGTACACGAGGAGATGTGGAGGGGGCCGTAGAAGGGCAACAACCCAGCAGCAGGACCGCTGCCTCCGCCTTTGTGCAAGGAGGAACAGGAGGAGCACTGCCAGAGCCCTGCAAAATGACCTCCAGCAGGCCACAAATGTGCATGTGTCTGCACAAACGGTTAGAAACCGACTCCATGAGGGTGGTATGAGGGCCCGACGTCCACAGATGGGGGTTGTGCTCACAGTCCAACACCGTGCAGGACGCTTGGCATTTGCCACAGAACACAAGGATTGGCAAAGTGGCCACTGGCGCCCTGTGCTCTTCACAGATGAAAGCAGGTTCACACTGAGCACATGTGACAGACGTCACAGAGTCTGGAGACGCCGTGGAGAGTGATCTGCTGCCTGCAACATCCTTCAGCATGACCGGTTTGGCAGTGGGTCAGTAATGGTGTGGGGTGGCATTTCTTTGGAGGGCCGCACAGCCCTCCATGTGCTCGCCAGAGGTAGCCTGACTGCCATTAGGTACCGAGATGAGATCCTCAGACCCCTTGTGAGACCATATGCTGGTGCGGTTGCCCCTGGGTTCCTCCTAATGCAGGACAATGCCAGACCTCATGTGGCTGGAGTGTGTCAGCAGTTCCTGCAAGATGAAGACATTGAAGCTATGGACTGGCCCACCCGTTCCCCAGACCTGAATCCGATTGAGCACATCTGGGACATCATGTCTCGCTCCATCCACCAACGTCACGTTGCTCCACAGACTGTCCAGGAGTTGGCGGATGCTTTAGTCCAGGTCTGGGAGGAGATCCCACAGGAGACCATCCGCAACCTCATCAGGAGCATGCCCAGGCGTTGTAGGGAGGCCATACAGGCACGTGGAGGCCACACACAATACTCAGCCTCATCAGGAGCATGCCCAGGCGTTGTAGGGAGGTGATACAATCACGTGGAGGCCACACACAATACTCAACCTCATCAGGAGCATGCCCAGGCGTTGTAGGGAGGTCATACAGACAAGTGGAGGCCACACAAAATACTCAGCCTCATCAGGAGCATGCCCAGGCGTTGTAGGGAGGTCATACAGGCACGTGGAGGCCACACACAATACTCAACCTCATCAGGAGCATGCCCAGGCGTTGTAGGGAGGTCATACAGGCAAGTGGAGGCCACACACAATACTCAGCCTCATCAGGAGCATGCCCAGGCGTTGTAGGGACGTCATACAGGCAAGTGGAGGCCACACACAATACTCAGCCTCATCAGGAGCATGCCCAGGTGTTGTAGGGAGGTCATACAGGCACATGGAGGCCACACACAATACTCAGCCTCATCAGGAGCATGCCCAGGTGTTGTAGGGACGTCATACAGGCAAGTGGAGGCCACACACAATACTCAGCCTCATCAGGAGGTTGCTCAGGCGTTGTAGGGAGGTCATACAGGCACGTGGAGGCCACACACAATACTCAGCCTCATCAGGAGCATGCCCAGGCGTTGTAGGGACGTCATACAGGCAAGTGGAGGCCACACACAATACTCAGCCTCATCAGGAGCATGCTCAGGCGTTGTAGGGAGGTCATACAGGCACGTGGAGGCCACACACAATACTCAGCCTCATCAGGAGCATGCCCAGGCGTTGTAGGGAGGTCATACAGGCACGTGGAGGCCACACACAATACTCAGCCTCATCAGGAGCATGCCCAGGCGTTGTAGGGAGGTCATACAATCACGTGGAGGCCACACACAATACTTAGCCTCATCAGGAGCATGCCCAGGTGTTGTAGGGAGGTCATACAGGCACGTGGAGGCCACACACAATACTCAGCCTCATCAGGAGCATGCTCAGGCATTGTAGGGAGGTCATACAGGCACGTGGAGACCACACACAATACTCAGCCTCATCAGGAGCATGCCCAGGCGTTGTAGGGAGGTCATACAGGCACGTGGAGGCCACACACAATACTAAGCCTCATCAGGAGCATGCCCAGGCGTTGTAGGGAGGTCATACAATCACGTGGAGGCCACACACAATACTTAGCCTCATCAGGAGCATGCCCAGGCGTTGTAGGGAGGTCATACAGGCAAGTGGAGGCCACACACAATACTCAGCCTCATCAGGAGCA
Source organism: Phyllobates terribilis (assembly GCF_046119375.1). Classification (NCBI taxonomy): domain Eukaryota; kingdom Metazoa; phylum Chordata; class Amphibia; order Anura; family Dendrobatidae; genus Phyllobates; species Phyllobates terribilis. The sequence continues at coordinate 10,361,235 of NW_027362766.1, read as the reverse complement.
TGCCCAGGCGTTGTAGGAGGTCATACAGGCACGTGGAGGCCACACACAATAATCAACCTCATCAGGAGCATGCCCAGGCGTTGTAGGGAGGTCATACAGGCACGTGGAGGCCACACACAATACTCAGCCTCATCATGAGCATGCCCAGGATTTGTAGGGAGGTCATACAGGCACGTGGAGGCCACACACAATACTCAGCCTCATCAGGAGCATGCCCAGGCGTTGTAGGGAGGTCATACAGGCACGTGGAGGCCACACACAATACTGAGCCTCATCAAGAGCATGCCCAGGCGTTGTAGGGAGGTCATACAGGCACGTGGAGGCAACACACAATACTGAGCCTCATCAGGAGCATGCCCAGGCGTTGTAGGGAGGTCATACAGGCACGTGGAGGCCACACACAATACTCAGCCTCATCAGGAGCATGCCCAGGCGTTGTAGGGAGGTCATACAATCACGTGGAGGCCACACACAATACTCAGCCTCATCAGGAGCATGCCCAGGCGTTGTAGGGAGGTCATACAGGCATGTGGAGGCCACACACAATACTCAGCCTCATCAGGAGCATGCCCAGGCGTTGTAGGGAGGTCATACAGGCACGTGGAGGCCACACACAATACTAAGCGTCATCAGGAGCATGCCCAGGCGTTGTAGGGAGTTCATACAGGCACGTGGAGGCCACACACAATACTTAGCCTCATCAGGAGCATGCCCAGGCGTTGTAGGGAGGTCATACAGGCACGTGGAGGCCACACACAATACTCAGCCTCATCAGGAGCATGCCCAGGCGTTGTAGGGAGGTCATACAGGCACGTGGAGGTCACACACAATACTCAGCCTCATCAGGAGCATGCCCAGGCGTTGTAGGGAGGTCATACAGGCACGTGGAGGCCACACACAATACTCAGCCTCATCAGGAGCATGCCCAGGCGTTGTAGGGAGGTCATACAGGCACGTGGAGGCCACACACAATACTGAGCCTCATTTTGACTTGTTTTAAGGACATTACATCACAGTTGGATCGGCCTGTAGTGTGTTTTTCCACTTTTATTTTGGGGGTGACTCCAGATCCAGGCCTCCATTGGTTAATGAATTTGATTTCCATTGATGATTTTTGGGTGATTTTGTTGTCAGCACATTCAGCTTTCTACAGAACAAAGAATTCAATGAGAAGATTTCATTCATTCACATCTAGGAGGCGGGATTTCAGGGCTCCCTGTATTTTTTTGAGCAGTGTATATATAGAGTCATTACACGCAGAGGGATCTATTACATAGAGTCATTACACACAGGGATCTATTATATAGAGTCATTACACGCAGAGGGATCTATTATATAGAGTCATTACACGCAGAGGGATTTATTATATAGAGTCATTACACACAGGGATCTATTATATAGAGTCATTACACGCAGAGGGATCTATTATACAGAGTCATTACACACAGAGGGATCTATTATAAAGAGTCATTACACACAGAGGGATCTATTATATAGAGTCATTACACACAGGGATCTATTATATAGAGTCATTACATGCAGAGGGATCTATTATATAGAGTCATTACACAGAGGGATCTATTATATAGAGTCATTACACGCAGAGGGATCTATTATATAGAGTCATTACACACAGAGGGATCTATTATATAGAGTCATTACACACAGAGGGATCTATTATATAGTCATTACACACAAAGGGATCTATTATATAAAGTCGTTACACGCAGAGGGGTCTATTATATAGAGTCACTACACGCAGAGGGATCTATTATACAGAGCCATTACACGCAGAGCAATCTATTATACAGAGCCGTTACACGCAGAGCGATCTATTATACAGAGCCGTTACACGCAGAGGGATCTATTATATAGTCGTTACACGCAGAGGGATCTATTACATAGAGTCGTTACACGCAGAGGGATCTATTATATAGAGTTGTTACACGCAGAGGGATCTATTATATAGAGTCGTTACACGCAGAGGGATCTATTATATAGAGTCATTACACGCAGAGGGATCTATTATATAGAGTCATTACACGCAGAGTGATCTATTATATAGTCATTACACGCAGAGGGGTCCATTATATAGAGTCATTACACGCAGAGGGATCTATTATATAGAGTTATTACACGCAGAGGGGTCTATTATATAGAGTCATTACACGCAGAGGGATCTATTATATAGAGTCATTACACGCACAGGGATCTATAATATAGCAGTCATTACACGCAGAGGGATCTATTATATAGTCGTTACACGCAGATGGATCTATTATATAGTCATTACACGCAGAGGGATCTATTATATAGAGTCATTACACGCAGAGGGGTCTATTATATAGAGTCATTACACGCAGAGGGATCTATTATATAGAGTCATTACACGCACAGGGATCTATAACATAGCAGTCATTACACGCAGAGGGATCTATTATATAGAGTCGTTACACGCAGACGGATCTATTATATAGTCATTACACGCAGAAGGATCTATTATATAGAGTCATTACACGCAGAGCAATCTATTATATAGAGTCATTACACACAGAGGGATCTATTATATAGAGTCATTACACACAGAGGGATCTATTATATAGAGTCATTACACACAGAGGGATCTATTATATAGAGTGGTTACACGCAGAGGGATCTATTATATAGAGTCGTTACACGCAGAGGGATCTATTATATAGAGTCATTACACGCAGAGCGATCTATTCTATAGAGTTATTACACGCAGAGGGATCTATTATATAGAGTCATTACATGCAGAGGGATCTATTCTATAGTCATTACAAGCAGAGGGATCTATTCTATAGAGTCATTACACGCAGAGGGATCTATTATATAGAGTCATTACACGCAGAGGGATCTATTATAGAGTCATTACAGACAGAGGGATCTATTATATAGAGTCTTTACACGCAGAGGGATCTATTATATAGAGTCACTACACGCAGAGGGATCTATTATACAGAGCCATTACACGCAGAGCGATCTATTATACAGAGCCGTTACACGCAGAGGGATCTATTCTATAGAGTCATTAAACGCAGAGGGATCTATTATATAGAGTCGTTACACGCAGAGGGATCTATTATATAGAGTCGTTACACGCAGAGGGATCTATTATATAGAGTCGTTACACGCAGAGGGATCTATTATATAGAGTCGTTACACGCAGAGGGATCTATTATAGAGTCATTACACGCAGAGTGATCTATTATATAGAGTCATTACACGCAGAGTGATCTATTATATAGAGTCATTACACGCAGAGTGATCTATTATATAGAGTCATTACACGCAGAGTGATCTATTATATAGAGTTATTACACGCAGAGGGATCTATTATATAGAGTCATTACACAGAGGGATCTATTATATAGTCATTACACACAGAGGGATCTATTATATAGAGTCGTTACACGCAGACGGATCTATTATATAGTCATTACACGCAGAAGGATCTATTATATAGAGTCATTACACGCAGAGCAATCTATTATATAGAGTCATTACACACAGAGGGATCTATTATATAGAGTCATTACACACAGAGGGATCTATTATATAGAGTCATTACACACAGAGGGATCTATTATATAGAGTGGTTACACGCAGAGGGATCTATTATATAGAGTCGTTACACGCAGAGGGATCTATTATATAGAGTCATTACACGCAGAGCGATCTATTCTATAGAGTTATTACACGCAGAGGGATCTATTATATAGAGTCATTACATGCAGAGGGATCTATTCTATAGAGTCATTACAAGCAGAGGGATCTATTCTATAGAGTCATTACACGCAGAGGGATCTATTATATAGAGTCATTACACGCAGAGGGATCTATTATAGAGTCATTACAGACAGAGGGATCTATTATATAGAGTCTTTACACGCAGAGGGATCTATTATATAGAGTCACTACACGCAGAGGGATCTATTATACAGAGCCATTACACGCAGAGCGATCTATTATACAGAGCCGTTACACGCAGAGGGATCTATTCTATAGAGTCATTAAACGCAGAGGGATCTATTATATAGAGTCGTTACACGCAGAGGGATCTATTATATAGAGTCGTTACACGCAGAGGGATCTATTATATAGAGTCGTTACATGCAGAGGGATCTATTATATAGAGTCGTTACACGCAGAGGGATCTATTATAGAGTCATTACACGCAGAGTGATCTATTATATAGAGTCATTACACGCAGAGTGATCTATTATATAGAGTCATTACACGCAGAGTGATCTATTATATAGAGTCATTACACGCAGAGTGATCTATTATATAGAGTTATTACACGCAGAGGGATCTATTATATAGAGTCATTACACAGAGGGATCTATTATATAGTCATTACACACAGAGGGATCTATTATATAGAGTCATTACACGCAGAGGGATCTATTATATAGAGTCATTACACGCAGAGGAATCTATTCTATAGAGTCATTACACGCAGAGGGATCTATTCTATAGTCATTACACGCAGAGTGATCTATTATATAGAGTCATTACACGCAGAGTGATCTATTATATAGAGTCATTACACGCAGAGTGATCTATTATATAGAGTCATTACACGCAGAGTGATCTATTATATAGAGTCATTACACGCAGAGTGATCTATTATATAGAGTCATTACACGCAGAGGGATCTAATATATAGAGTCATTACACAGAGGGATCTATTATATAGAGTCATTACACAGAGGGATCTATTATATAGAGTCATTACACGCAGTGATCTATTATATAGTCATTACACAGACGGATCTATTATATAGTCATTACACGCAGAGGGATCTATTATATAGAGTCATTACACGCAGAGGGATCTATTATATAGAGTCATTACACGCAGAGGGATCTATTATAGAGTCATTACACGCAGAGGGATCTATTATATAGAGTCGTTACACGCAGAGGGATCTATTATATAGAGTCGTTACACGCAGAGGGATCTATTAGAGTCATTACACGCAGAGGGATCTATTATATAGAGTCATTACACGCAGAGGGATCTATTATATAGAGTCATTACACGCAGAGGGATCTATTATATAGAGTCATTACACGCAGAGGGATCTATTATATAGAGTCATTACACGCAGAGGGATCTATTATATAGTCATTACACGCAGAGGGATCTATTATATAGAGTCATTACACGCAGAGGGATTTATTATATAGAGTCATTACACGCAGAGGGATCTATTATATAGAGTTATTACACGCAGAGGGGTCTATTATATAGAGTCATTACACGCAGAGGGATCTATTATATAGAGTCATTACACGCACAGGGATCTATAACATAGCAGTCATTACACGCAGAGGGATCTATTATATAGAGTCGTTACACGCAGACGGATCTATTATATAGTCATTACACGCAGAGGGATCTATTATATAGAGTCATTACACGCAGAGGGGTCTATTATATAGAGTCATTACACGCAGAGGGATCTATTATATAGAGTCATTACACGCACAGGGATCTATAACATAGCAGTCATTACACGCAGAGGGATCTATTATATAGAGTCGTTACACGCAGACGGATCTATTACATAGTCATTACACGCAGAGGGATCTATTATATAGAGTGGTTACACGCAGAGGGATCTATTATATAGAGTCATTACACGCAGAGGGATCTATTATATAGAGTCATTACACACAGAGGGATCTATTATATAGAGTCATTACACACAGAGGGATCTATTATATAGAGTGGTTACACGCAGAGGGATCTATTATATAGAGTCGTTACACGCAGAGGGATCTATTATATAGAGTCATTACATGCAGAGGGATCTATTCTAAAGAGTCATTACAAGCAGAGGGATCTATTCTATAGAGTCATTACACGCAGAGGGATCTATTATATAGAGTCATTACACGCAGAGGGATCTATTATATAGAGTCATTACAGACAGAGGGATCTATTATATAGTCTTTACACGCAGAGGGATCTATTATATAGAGTCACTACACGCAGAGGGATCTATTATAGAGCCGTTACACGCAGAGCGATCTATTATACAGAGCCGTTACACGCAGAGCGATCTATTATACAGAGCCGTTACACGCAGAGGGATCTATTATACAGAGTCGTTACACGCAGAGGGATCTATTATATAGAGTCGTTACACGCAGAGGGATCTATTATATAGAGTCGTTACACGCAGAGGGATCTATTATATAGTCGTTACACGCAGAGGGATCTATTATATAGAGTCGTTACACGCAGAGGGATCTATTATAGAGTCGTTACACGCAGAGTGATCTATTATATAGTCATTACACGCAGAGGGGTCCATTATATAGAGTCATTACACGCAGAGGGATCTATTATATAGAGTCATTACACGCAGAGGGGTCTATTATATAGAGTCATTACACGCAGAGGGATCTATTATATAGAGTCATTACACGCACAGGGATCTATAATATAGCAGTCATTACACGCAGAGGGATCTATTATATAGAGTCATTACACGCACAGGGATCTATAATATAGCAGTCATTACACGCAGAGGGATCTATTATATAGAGTCGTTACACGCAGACGGATCTATTATATAGTCATTACACGCAGAGGGATCTATTATATAGAGTCATTACACGCAGAGGGGTCTATTATATAGAGTCATTACACGCAGAGGGATCTATTATATAGAGTCATTACACGCAAAGGGATCTATAACATAGCAGTCATTACACGCAGAGGGATCTATTATATAGAGTCGTTACACGCAGACGGATCTATTATATAGTCATTACACGCAGAGGGATCTATTATATAGAGTGGTTACACGCAGAGGGATCTATTATATAGAGTCATTACACGCAGAGCGATCTATTATATAGAGTCATTACACACAGAGGGATCTATTATATAGAGTCATTACACACAGAGGGATCTATTATATAGAGTGGTTACACGCAGAGGGATCTATTATATAGAGTCGTTACACGCAGAGGGATCTATTATATAGAGTCGTTACACGCAGAGGGATCTATTATATAGTCATTACACGCAGAGGGATCTATTATATAGAGTCATTACACGCAGAGCGATCTATTATATAGAGTCATTACACGCAGAGCGATCTATTATATAGAGTCATTACACGCAGAGGGATCTATTATATAGAGTCATTACACGCAGAGGGATCTATTATATAGAGTCATTACACGCAGAGGGATCTATTCTATAGAGTCATTACAAGCAGAGGGATCTATTCTATAGAGTCATTACACGCAGAGGGATCTATTATATAGAGTCATTACACGCAGAGGGATCTATTATATAGAGTCATTACAGACAGAGGGATCTATTATATAGAGTCTTTACACGCAGAGGGATCTATTCTATAGAGTCTTTACACGCAGAGGGATCTATTCTATAGAGTCATTACACGCAGAGGGATCTATTCTATAGAGTCATTACACGCAGAGCGATCTATTCTATAGAGTCATTAAACGCAGAGGGATCTATTCTATAGTCATTAAACGCAGAGGGATCTATTCTATAGAGTCATTACACGCAGAGGGATCTATTCTATAGAGTCATTACACGCAGAGGGATCTATTCTATAGAGTCATTACACGCAGAGGGATCTATTATATAGAGTCATTACACGCAGAGTGATCTATTATATAGAGTCATTACACGCAGAGTGATCTATTATATAGAGTCATTACACGCAGAGTGATCTATTATATAGAGTCATTACACGCAGAGTGATCTATTATATAGAGTCATTACACGCAGAGGGATCTAATATATAGAGTCATTACACAGAGGGATCTATTATATAGAGTCATTACACAGAGGGATCTATTATATAGAGTCATTACACGCAGAGGGATCTATTATATAGAGTCATTACACGCAGAGGGATCTATTATATAGAGTCATTACACGCAGAGGGATCTATTATATAGAGTCATTACACGCAGTGATCTATTATATAGAGTCATTACACAGACGGATCTATTATATAGTCATTACACGCAGAGGGATCTATTATATAGAGTCATTACACGCAGAGGGATCTATTATATAGAGTCATTACACGCAGAGGGATCTATTATAGAGTCATTACACGCAGAGGGATCTATTCTATAGAGTCATTACACGCAGAGGGATCTATTATATAGAGTCATTACACACAGAGGGATCTATTATATAGAGTCATTACACGCAGAGGGATCTATTATATAGAGTCATTACACGCAGAGGGATCTATTATATAGAGTCATTACACGCAGAGGGATCTATTATATAGAGTCATTACACACAGAGGGATCTATTATATAGAGTGGTTACACGCAGAGGGATCTATTATATAGAGTCGTTACACGCAGAGGGATCTATTATATAGAGTCGTTACACGCAGAGGGATCTATTATATAGAGTCATTACACGCAGAGGGATCTATTATATAGTCATTACATGCAGAGGGATCTATTATATAGAGTCATTACAAGCAGAGGGATCTATTATATAGAGTCATTACACGCAGAGGGATCTATTATATAGAGTCATTACACGCAGAGGGATCTATTATATAGAGTCATTACAAGCAGAGGGATCTATTATATAGAGTCATTACACGCAGAGGGATCTATTATATAGAGTCATTACACGCAGAGGGATCTATTATATAGAGTCATTACACGCAGAGGCATCTATTATATAGAGTCATTACACGCAGAGGGATCTATTATATAGAGTCATTACACACAGAGGGATCTATTATATAGAGTTATTACACGCAGAGGGATCTATTATATAGAGTCATTACACACAGAGGGATCTATTTCACGTGATTATTTCTGTTAATATTGATGATTATGGTTTACAGGCAATGAAAACACAAAAGTCATTATCTCAGTAAATTAGAATACTTTATAACAACAGCTTGTCGTCCTCCTGAAATGTCTGTTCAGTAAATGCCTCAATACTTGGTCGGCTCCTTGTGCATCAATTACTGCATCAATGCGGCAATGTGGCATGGAGGGGATCAGCCTGTGGCATGGAGGCGATCAGCCTGTGGCATGGAGGGATCAGCCTGTGGCATGGAGGGATCAGCCTGTGGCATGGAGGGATCAGCCTGTGGCATGGAGGGATCAGCCTGTGGCATGGAGGGATCAGCCTGTGGCACTGCTGAGGTGTTATGGAAGCCCAGGTGGCTTTGATAGCGGCCTTCAGCTCGTCTGCATTGTTGGGTCTGGGGTCTCTCATCTTCCTCTTGACAATACCCCATAGATTCTCTATAATAGATCCTCTATGGGGTTAAGGTCAGGCGAGTTTGCGGCCAATCAAGCACAGTGATACTGTTGTGTGTAAACCAGGTATTGGTACTTTTGGCCGTGTGGACAGGGGCCAAGTCCTGCTGGAGAAGGACATTTCCATCTCCATAAAGCTTGTCGGCAGAGGGAAGCATGAAGGGCTGTAAAATGTCCTGGTAGACGGCGGCGCTGACTTTGGTCCTGATAAAACACAGTGGACCTCCACCAGCAGATGACATGGCCCCCCAAACCATCACTGATTGTGGAGACGTCACACTGGACCTCCAGCAGCTTGGATTGTGGCCTCTCCACTCTTCCTCCAGACTCCGGGACCTTGATTTCCAAATGAAATGCAGAATTTACTTTCATCTGAAAACACCTTGGAGCACTGAGAACAGTCCAGGTCTTCTTCTCCTTGGCCCAGGTAAGACGCTTCTGGCGTTGTCTATTGGTCATGAGTGGCTTGACACAAGGAATGCAACACTTGTAGCCCATGTCCTGGATACGTCTGTGTGTGGTGGCTCTTGAAGCAATGACTCCAGCAGCCGTCCACTCCTTGTGAATCTCCCACAAATGTCTAAATGACCTTTTCTTAACAATCCTTTCCAGGCTGCGGTTATCCCGGTTGCTTGTGCACCTTTTTCTACCACACTTTTTCCTTCCACTCCACTTTCCATTAATATGCTTGGATACAGCACTCTGTGAACAGCCAGCTTCTTTACCAATGACCTTCTGTGGCTTACCCTCCTTGTGGAGTGTGTCAATGACTGCCTTCTGGACATCTGTCAAGTCAGCAGTCTTCCCCATGATTGTGGAGCCTACTGAAACAGACTAAGGGACCTTTTTTAAATGCTTAGGAAGCCTTTGCAGGTGTTTTTTTGTTAAGTATTCTAATTTACTGAGATACAGTGGGTACGGAAAGTATTCAGACTCCTTTAAATTTTTCACTCTTTGTTTCATTGCAGCCATTTGGTAAATTCTAATAAGTTCATTTTTTTTTCTCATTAACCCCTTCAGGACCCAGCCTATTTTGACCCTAAAGACCTTGGCATTTTTGTCAATTCTGACCAGTGTCCCTTTACGAAGTAAAAACTCTGGAACACTTCAACGGATCCTAGCGATTCTGAGAATGTTTTTTCGTGACATATTGGGCTTCATGTTAGTATTAAATTTAGGTCGATAATATTTGCGTTTATTTGTGAAAAAATCAAAAATATGGGAAAAATTTTGAAAATTTTGCAATTTTCAAATTTTGAATTTTTATTCTGCTAAACTAGAGAGTGATGTGACACAAAATAGTTAATAAATAACATTTCCCACATGTCTACTTTATATCAGCACAATTTTGGAAAAAAAAAAAATTTTTGGTAGGAAGTTAGAAGGGTTCAAAGTTCATCAGCAAATTTTCTTTTTTCCAGCAAAATTTGCAAAGCCATTTTTTTTAGTGACCACATCACATTTGAAGTCCCTTTGAGGGGTGTACATGACAGAAAACACCCAAAAGTGACACCATTCCAAAAACTGCACCCCTCAAGCTACTCAAAACTACATTCAAGAAGATTATTAACCCTTCAGGTGCATCACAGGAACTAAAGCCACATGGAAGAAAAAAATGAACATTTTTATTTTTCTAACAAAAATTTTCTTTTAGCCTAAATTTTTTAATTTTCACATGGGTAACAGGATAAAATGCATCCTAAAATTTGTTGGTCAATTTCTCCTGAGTACACTGATACCTCATATGTGGTCATAAACCACTGTTTGGGCACACGGCAGGGCTCAGAAGGGAAGGAGCGCCATTTTACTTTTTGAATGGAAAATTAGCTCCAAAAGTCAAATTGCGCTCCTTCTCTTCTGAGCCCTGCCATGCGCCCAAACAGTGGTTTATGACCACATATGAGGTATCATTGTACTCAGGAGAAATTGACCAACACATTTTAGGATGCATTTTATCCTGTTACCCATGTGAATATTAAAAAATTTAGGCTAAAAGAAAATTTTGGTGAAAAAAAAAGTACTTTTTTGTTTTCACAGATCATTTTGTGAAGCACCTGGGGGTTCCAAGTGCTCACTATGCATCTAGATAGGTGCCTTGGGGGGTCTAGTTTCCAAAATGGGGTCACTTGTGGGGGAGCTCCACTTTTTAGGCACATTAGGGGCTCTCCAAACGCAACATGGTGTCCGCTAACAATTTGAGCCGATTTTCCATTCAATTTGTTTGCGGACACCATGTCCCGTTTGGAGAGCCGCTGTGTGCCCAAACATTGGAGCTCCCCCACAAGTGACCCCATTTTGGAAGCTAGACCCCCCAAGGCACTTACCTAGATGCATAGTGAGAACTTGAAACCCCCAGGTCCTTCACAAATTAATCCATAAAAATAAAAAAGTGTTTTTTTTTCCACTTTTTCATTTTTATGAATCAATTTGTGAAGCACCTGGGGGTTTCAAGTGCTCACTATGCATCTAGATAGGTGCCTTGGGGGGTCTAGTTTCCAAAATGGGGTCACGTGTGGGGGAGCTCCAATGTTTGGGCACACAGCGGCTCTCCAAATGCAACATGGTGTCCGCTAACAAATTGTCGGCTCAAATTGTTAGAAGACACCATGTTGCGTTTGGAGAGCCGCTGTGTGCCCAAACATTGGAGCTCCCCCACAAGTGACCCCATTTTGGAAACTAGACCCCCCAAGGCACCTATCTAGATGCATAGTGAGCACTTGGGACCCCCAGGTCCTTAGGAAATTAATCCGTAAAAATAAAAAAGTGTTTTTTTTTTTCACTTTTTCATTTTTATCAATCAATTTGTGAAGCACCTGGGGGTTCCAAGTGCTCACTATGCATCTATATAGGTGCCTTGGGGGGTCTAGTTTCCAAAATGGGGTCACTTGTTGGTGAGCTCCAATGTTTGGGCACACAGGGACTCTCCAAACGCAAAGGGTTCCAATTTGTTAGTGGACACCATTGTGTAGTGCATGTCAGGTTGGTGTGCGGTGTGGTATATTGTAGTGCATACACCACACACACACACACACAACACACACACACAATCTCATACACTACAACACACACACACCAACCTGACATAGCCTCCTCAGCTGAGTACGCCCTAGACTGGGATGAGCGGGACATTTTGTGTGCTTTGTGCGTGTGTAAAAAAAAAAAAAAAAAAAAAAAAATCAAAACTTTATTATAGTGTGAGTGTACGTGTGTGTGCTTGGTGTAACCTTCTGCAGTCACGTGTGGGGCCGGTCAGGCGTAGGGGCCGGTCAGGCGTAGGGGGCGGTAAGGCGTAGGGGTCGGTCAGGCGTAGGGGGCGGTCAGGAGTAGGGGGCGGTCAGGCGTAGGGGGCGGTCAGGAGTAGGGGGCGGTCAGGCGTAGGGGGCGGTCAGGCATAGGGGGCGGTCAGGCGTAGGGGGCGGTCAGGCGTAGGGGGCGGTCAGACGTATGGGGCGGTCAGGCGTAGGAGGGGGCTGAGGAGATGGAGGAGCCAGAAGCAGCAGCAAGGGGGGTGATCACTGGGGCAGGAGCCGGCAGCAGCAAGGGGGGGTAGGAGGCCGGCAGCATCGGGGGGTGATTACTGGGGCAGAAAGGGGAGCAGGAGCTGGCAGGAGCAGGGGGCTGATTACTGGGTTTTCGGGGGGGGGTGATCACTGGGAACAGGGGGGGGTGAACACTGGGAACAGGGGGGGTGAACACTGGGAACAGGGGGGGTGAACACTGGGGGAGGGGGTGATTATTGGGAGGTGGGGGGTGATATCACTGGGACTGGGGGATGGTGGGTTTGATCACAGGAGCAGGGCATTTACACTGAGCCTGCTGCTGCTGTGATCACAGTCCACCGGCTGTCAGAAGGAGAGCAGCAGCCGGTGGATGAAGACGTGGGAGAGGGAGCGGAGGTCGGGGTGCAGGTATGAAAGTGGAGGGGGGGTGGAGAGGGGGGCGGGGGGGGTCGCGGGGGGGGGTGGAGGGGGGGCGGGGGGAGTGGCGGCAATACTTACCGCTGATCAGCGGTGGCGGCGGCAGACGCGATCCACAGGGTCCGCAGCAGGGGGTCCGCAGCAGGGGGTCCGCAGCAGGGGGTCCACAGCAGACGATCTAGGGTTGGGAAGGTGCTGTGAGGTTTCAGCCATCCCTCCATATCTGATTGGGGCTAGTATCCATGTGACGCTAGCCCCCCAATCAGATCTGGGGGGAGGGGGGGAACAGAGGTGACACTCCCCCCAGCCAATGGCTGATGCTGTAAGCATCAGGCAATGCCCAGATTTAAATATTACACCAATTTTCATTGGTGAAATATTTAATTCATACCGATTGGCAATTTCACTAAAAGTGAAAATGAAACAGCCAATCGGAGGGGTCCCAGGCACGGGGGGGTTAATCCACCCTCCGGGGGGTCGACTTCAGGATGTCCAGTTGCAGTAGCAACTGTGACACCTGAGCGACCCCGCTCGCAGGCGCTGCAGGGGCTCTTTCCCTCCATGTCACAGACGCTGTGACATGGGTCGGGAACGAACTGTTTTCCATGTCACAAACGGTGTGACACGGGTCGGGAAGGGGTTAAAGTACACTCTGCACCCCATCTTGTCTGAAAAAAAAACAAATGTAGACATTTTTACAAATTTATTAAAAAAGAAAAACTGAAATATCACATAGTCATAAGTATTCAGCCCCTTTGCTCAGTATTGAGTAGAAGCCCCCTTTTGAGCTAGTACAGCAATGAGTCTTCTTGGGAATGATGCAACAAGTTTTTCACCCCTGGATTTGGGGATCCTCTGCCATTCTTCCTTGCAGATCCTCTCCAGTTCCGTCAGGTTGGATGGTGAACGTTGGTGGACAGCCATTTTCAGGTCTCTCCAGAGATGCTCAATTGGGTTTAGGTCAAGGCTCTGGCTGGGCCAGTCAAGAATGGTCACAGAGTAGTTCTGAAGCCACTCCTTTGTTATTTTTACTACAGATCATCTCTTTCTTTGGTGTCAAAGACCTTGCCCTATCCTGGATCTCCTCATACCTTTCTAACTGCACATTTAGCGTCTCCCACTCCCACACTACCTCCTCATCTCGCCCCCTCTCTGTTGGAGTCCCTCAAGGCTATGTCCTAGGACCCCTACTCTTCTCAATCAATATCCTTGGCCTGGGACAGCTCATAAAATCCCATGGCTTCCAGTACCATCCATATGCTGATTACACCTCTACCTCTCTGGCCTAGATGTCACTTCTCTGGTGTCCAGAATCCCAGCATGTCTAGCAGCCATATCCTCCTTCTTCTCCTCCCGCTACCTCAAGCTCAATGTGGACAAAACTGAACTCATCATCTTTCCCCCATCTCGCATACCTTCCCCACCTTATCTATCACAATAAATTACATTACTCTTTCCCCTGTACGGCAATCCGCTGCCTCGGAGTAACCCTTGACTCTGCCCAGTCCTTCAAACCCCACATCCAAGCTCTCGCCACCTCCTGTCACCTCCAGCTCAAAAATATTTCCAGAATCCTTCTTTTCCTCAACCCTCAATCTACTAAACTGCTTGTGCATGCCCTCATCATCTCCCACCTCAACTACTGCAACATCCCCCTCTGTGGCCTACCTGCTAACACTCTCGCACCCCTTCAGTCCATCCTCAACTCTGCTGCGCGACTCGTCCATCTCTCGCCTCGCTACTCCTCCGCTACTCCCATTTGCAAATCCCTTCACTGGCTCCCATTCCCCCAGCGTATCCAGTTCAAACTACTAACACTGACCTACAAAGCCGTCCATAACCTCTCTCCTCCGTACATCTCTGAACTAATCTCCCAATATATTCCCTCACGTAACCTCCGGTCCTCCCAAGACCTCCTTCTCTCCTCCACATTTATTAGTTCCTCACCCAATCGCCTCCAAGATTTCTCCCAAATATCCTATGGAATTCTGTGCCTCAACACGTCCGATTATCCACCACACCTGGATCCTTCAGACGGAACCTGAAAACCCATCTCTTCAAACAAGCTTACAGCCTGCCATGACCCCGCTGCCTCCTCAACAACACCAGAGCTACTGCAGCCCCCCAACCTCCTGTCTCCTTCCCTGTTCCTGTAGAATGTAAGCCCCCTGAGGGCAGGGTCCTCTTCCCTCCGTACCAGTCTATCATTGTTAGTTTGTCTACTGTAAGTGATATATGTATTTGGTATGTAACACCTTATGTACAGCGCCATGGAATCAATGGCGTTATATAAATAATAATAATAATAATAATAATTTTAGCTGTGTGCTTAGGGTCATTGTCTTGTTGGAAGGTGAACCTTCGGCCAAGTCTGAGATCCAGAGCACTCTGGAAGAGGTTTTCATCCAGGATATCTCTGTACTTGGCCGCATTCAATTGCAACCAGCCGTCCTGTCCCTGCAGCTGAAAAACACCCCCACAGCATGATGAGGCCACCACCATGTTTCACTGTTGGGATTGTATTGAGCAGTGCCTGGTTTTCTCCACACATACCGCTTAGAATTATCACCAAAAAGTTCTATCTTCGTCTCATCAGACCAGAGAATCTTATTTCTCATAGTCTAGGAGTCCTTCATGTGTTTTTGAGTAAACTCTATGCGGGCTTTCATATGTCTTGCACTGATGAGAGGCTTCTGTCGGGCCACTCTGCCATAAAGGCCGGACTGGTGGAGGGCTGCAGTTATAGTTGACTTTGTGGAACTTTCTCCCATCTCTCTGCTGCATCTCTGGAGCTCAGCCACAGTGATATTCGTGTTCTTCTTTACCTCTCTCACCAAGGCTCTTCTCCCATGATCGCTCAGTTTGGCTAGATAGCCAGGTCTAGGAAGGCTTCTGGTGGTCCTAAACGTCTTCCATTTAAGGATTATGGAGGCCACTGTGCTCTTAGGAGCCTTGAGTAATGCAGAAATTCTTTTAGAACCTTGGCCAGATCTGTGCCTTGCCACAATCCTGTCTCTGAGCTCCTTGGGCAGTTCCTTTGAGCTCATGATTCTCATTTGGTCTGACATGCACTGTGAGCTGTGAGGTCTTATATAGACAGGTGTGCGCCTTTCCAAATCAAGTCTTATCAGTTTAATTAAACACAGCTGGACTCCAATGAAGGAGTAGAATCATCTCAAGGAGGATCACAAGGAAATGGACAGCATGTGACTTAAATATGAGTGTCTGAGCAAAGGGTCTGAATACTTATGACCATGTGATATTTCAGTTTTTCTGTCATAATAAATTTGCAAATATTTCTACATTTCTGGGTTTTTTTCAGTCAAGATGGGGTGCAGAGTGGACTTTAATGAGAAAAAAAATGAACTTTTTAGAATTTACCAAATGGCTGCAATGAAACAAAGAGTGAAAAATGTAAAGGGGTCTGAATACTTTCCGGACCCACTGTAATGACTTTTGTGTTTTCATTGGCTGTAAGCCACAATCATCAACATTAACAAATAAACACGTGAAATAGATCGCTCTGTAATAACTCTATATAATATACGAGATTCACTTTTTGTATTGAAGAATTAAAATAAATGAATTTTTTGATGATATTCTAATTTAGTGAGAAGCACTTGTAGTCTACTCTCCTCCCACCCAGCACCGTTGTAGTCTAAACCCCCTCTGAAGTCTATAGCAATCTCCCGCCCCATCAGGACGGACCTCTAGTCTACACTCCCCCAATCGGACTCTCCTTGTACTCTACACATCCTTCCTGATCGAACCCCCTTATAGTCAGAACCTCCCTAACCCGTAGTTTAAACCCTTTCATCTAGACCCCCTGTGATCTTAATTTCACCCATTAAACCTCCTGTAGTGTAACCCCCACGTCCCCCCGGATCAGACCCAGTGTATTTTCACATGCCACAAGGTCAAATTATCTACGTTAAAGTATGCCTCCCCCAAAAGACAGATCGCAATAAACGGACCCCGAAACGTAGACACTGGTATCAGGATGTGTACCAAGACGACGCACAGGACCACAATTAGAAGCGCAAAAAGAGCCCCTCGTACTAGCCACACTCAAGAGATCAGGGGGACGCCCCCCGTACTAGCTGCACTCCAGAGATAAGAGGACGCCCCTCGTACTAGCCACACTCAAGAGATCAGGGGGACGCCCCCCGTACTAGCCGCACTCCAGAGATAAGAGGACGCCCCCCGTACTAGCCACACTCAAGAGATCAGGGGGACGCCCCCCGTACTAGCCGCACTCCAGAGATCAGGGGACGCCCCCCGTACTAGCCGCACTCCAGAGATAAGAGGACGCCCCCCGTACTAGCCACACTCAAGAGATCAGGGGGACGCCCCCCATACTAGCCGCACTCCAGAGATCAGGGGGACGCCCCCCGTACTAGCCGCACTCCAGAGATAAGAGGACACCCCCCGTACTAGCCGCACTCCAGAGATAAGAGGACGCCCCTCGTACTAGCCACACTCAAGAGATCAGGGGGACGCCCCCCGTACTAGCCGCACTCCAGAGATAAGAGGACGCCCCCGTACTAGCCACACTCAAGAGATCAGGGGGACGCCCCCCGTACTAGCCGCACTCCAGAGATCAGGGGACGCCCCCCGTACTAGCCGCACTCTACTGCTCTGTATATCATCCCCTCCTCCTCTATACTGCCCTGTATATCATCCCCTCCTTCTCTATACTGCACTGCACATCACGATCCCCCTCCTTCTCTATACTGCCCTGTATATCATCCCCTCCTTCTCTATACTGCCCTGTATATCATACCCCCTCCTCTATACTGCCCTGTATATCATACCCCCTCCTCTATACTGCCCTGTATATCATCCCCTCCTTCTCTATACTGCCCTGTATATCATCCCCCTCCTTCTCTATACTGCCCTGTATATCACCCCCCTCCTCTATACTGCCCTGTATATCATCCCCCTCCTTCTCTATACTGCCCTGTATATCATCCCCTCCTCCTCAATACTGCCCTGTATATTATCCCCTCCTTCTCTATACTGCCCTGTATATCATCCCCCTCCTTCTCTATACTGCCCTGTATATCATACCCCCTCCTCTATACTGCCCTGTATATCATCCCCTCCTTCTCTATACTGCCCTGTATATCATCCCCCTCCTTCTCTATACTGCCCTGTATATCATACCCCCTCCTTCTCTATACTGCCCTGTATATCATACCCCCTCCTCTATACTGCCCTGTATATCATCCCCTCCTCCTCTATACTGCCCTGTATATCATCCCCCTCCTTCTCTATACTGCCCTGTATATCATACCCCCTCCTCTATACTGCCCTGTATATCATCCCTCTCCTTCTCTATACTGCCCTGTATATCATCCCCCTCCTTCTCTATACTGCCCTGTATATCATACCCCCCTGTATATCATCCCCCTCCTTCTCTATACTGCCCTGTATATCATACCCCCTCCTCTATACTGCCCTGTATATCATCCCCTCCTCCTCTATACTGCCCTGTATATCATCCCCCTCCTTCTCTATACTGCCCTGTATATCATACCCCTTCTTCTCTATACTGCCCTGTATATCATACCCCCTCCTCTATACTGCCCTGTATATCATCCCCTCCTTCTCTATACTGCCCTGTACATCATCCCCTCCTTCTCTATACTGCCCTGTATATCATCCCCTCCTTCTCTATACTGCCCTGTATATCATCCCCCTCCTTCTCTATACTGCCCTGTATATCATACCCCCTCCTCTATACTGTCCAGTATATCATACCCCCTCCTCTATATTGCCCTGTATATCATCCCCCTTCTCTATACTGCCCTGCATATCATCCCCTCCTTTATACTGCTCTGTATATCATCCTCTCCTTCTCTAGACTTCCCTATATATCATCCCCTCCTTCTCTATACGGCCCTGTATATCATCCCCCTCCTTCTCTATACTGCCCTGTATATCATCCCCCTCCTTCTCTATACTGCCCTATATATCATCCCCTCCTTCTCTAGACTTCCCTATATATCATCCCCTCCTTCTCTATACTGCCCTGTATATCATCCCCCACCTTCTCTTTACTGCCCTGTATAATCATCCCCCTCCTTCTCTATACTGCCCTGTATATCATCCCCCTCCTTCTCTATACTGCCCAGTATATCATACCCCCTCCTCTATACTGCCCTGTATATCACCCCCTTCTATATACTGCCCTGTATATCACCCCTCCTCCTCTATACTGCCCTGTATATCATCCCCTCCTTCTCTATACTGCCCTGTATATCATCCCCTCCTTCTCTATACTGCCCTGTATATCATCCCCTCCTCCTCTATACTGCCCTGTATATCATCCCCCTCCTTCTCTATACTGCCCTGTATATCATCCCCCTCCTTCTCTATACTGCTCTGTATATCATCCCCCTCATCCTCTATACTTCCCAGTATATCATCCCCCCTTCTCTATACTGCCCTGTATATCACCTCCTCCTCCTCTATACTGCCCTGTATATCACCCCCTTCTCTATACTGCCCTGTATATCACCCCCTTCTATATACTTCCCTGTATATCATCCCCCTCCTCCTCTATACTGCCCTGTATATCATCCCCCCCTTCGTTATACTGTCCTGTATATCATCCCCCTCCTTCTCTATACTGCCCTGTATTATATCATCCCCTCCTTCTATATACTTCCCTGTATATCATCCCCTCCTCCTCTATACTGCCCTGTATATCATCCCCTCCTCCTCTATACTGCCCTGTACATCACCCCCTCCTTCTCTATACTGCCCTGTACATCACCCCCTCCTTCTCTATACTGCCCTGTACATCACCCCCTCCTTCTCTATACTGCCCTGTATATCATCCCCTCCTTCTCTATACTGTCCTGTATATCATCCCCTCCTTCTCTATACTGCCCTGTATATCATCCCCCTTCTCTATACTGTCCTGTATATCATCCCTTCCTTCTCTATACTGCCCTGCATATCATCCCCTCCTTTATACTGCTTTGTATATCATCCCCTCCTTCTCTAGACTTCCCTATATATCATCCCCTCCTTCTCTATACTGCCCAGTATATCATCCCCCTCCTTCTCTATACTGCCCTGTATATCATCCCCCTCCTTCTCTATACTGCTCTGTATATCATACCCCCTCCTCTATACTGCCCTGTATATCATCCCCTCCTCCTGTATACTTCCCTGTATATCATCCCCCCTTCTCTATACTGCCCTGTATATCACCCCCTCCTCCTCTATAATGCCCTGTATATCACCCCCCTTCTCTATACTGCCCTGTATATCACCCCCCTTCTATATACTGCCCTGTATATCATCCCCTCCTCTATACTGTCCTGTATGTCATCCCCTCCTTCTCTATACTGCCCTGTATATCATCCCCTCCTTCTCTATACTGCCCTGTATATCATCCCCCCTTCTCTATACTGCCCTGTATATCATCCCCTCCTTCTCTATACTGTCCTGCATATCACCCCCTTCTATATACTGCCCTGTATATCATTCCCTCCTCCTCTATACTGCCCTGTATATCATCCCCTCCTTCTCTATACTGCCCTGTATATCATCCCCTCCTTCTCTATACTGTCCCGTATATCATCCCCTCCTTCTCTATACTGCCCTGTATATCATCCCCTCCTTCTCTATACTGCCCTGTATATCATCCCCCTCCTTCTCTATACTGCCCTGTATTATATCATCCCCCTCCTTCTCTATACTGCCCTGTGTATCATCCCCTCCTTCTCTATACTGCCCTGTATATCATCCCCCTCCTTCTCTATACTCCCCTGTATTATATCATCCCCCTCCTTCTCTATACTGCCCTGTATTATATCATCCCCCCTTCTCTATTCTGCCCTGTTTATCATCCCCCCTTCTCTATACTGCCCTGTATATCATTCCCCTCCTTCTCTATACTGTCCAGTATCTATATCTGTATGCTATATCATCCCCCTCCTTCTTTATACTGCCCTGTATATCATCCCCTCCTCCTCTATACTGTCCTGTATATCATCCCCCTCTTCTATACTGTCCAGTATCTATATCATCATCCTACATCTCTCTAGTGTCCTGCCCTCTTGGCTTTTTACCTATTGTTATATTACAACCTGTGTGTAAATATCTCTGTGTCATAGAAATAATTAAAATCCATAAAATCTCCACGGGGAGAAGGAGCCTACAATCGAAACCTCTTTTGCTAATAGGACCACATGTTTAACATATGGGAAGAGAGTAAGTTACGTATAGCTAAAAAGTGTCAAAACTAATTAAAACTCCCTTTGAGGCTGGTACTGCCTGTGGTGACCAATTAATTAAAGGGGTTGTTCACTACTTTCACATTGATGCCCTATCAATGTATGATCATCCGGGGTGCCGCACGCGGCACCCCCGCCGATCAGCTGTCATCGGTGCCGGCAGCAGCAGGCCAGAAGTCCTTACTTGTAGTGCTTGGCCGTCAAGTGGTAGTGGCCGCTGCGGCGGATGTGTAGTACCCCGCTGCGGCCACAACAGATGGATGACCAAGCACTGCAGGTAAGGACTTCCGGACTTTGGCCGCCACAAATAACAGCTGATCGGCAGCGTCATTTGAATGTACACGGGAGCACGGGAGCTCCCTGACGTCGTGAAAACAAGCAACCCTCTGTTTCTCTGTTGTGCATTTTGACCAGCCTTTTGCCAAAACCTCTTATCCTTGAACTTGGTTCCATTGAATTCCATTTACTATTCTACATTCAAATGACACTTAACGTTTCGACCCTAGTGGGTCTTTTTTAATCTATATCTGGTCACATTCAAGCATAAAAATGTTCTTGGACCTTTGAATTCTGCTCGTCACGGAGAATCAAACTGTTCATGACCCAAGCCCAGAGTGTGCGGTGAATCTTTAATCTTCAGACATTTGGGCATCAGTAGAAAGTTATGAATATTTGGGTTTGTATAGATCCAATATTGATGGGACATACATTTTCAACTTCAGGACTAATAGGGGAAGAAAGTGCATGCTAATCAGCCCCAAATTAATAGTGGCCACATAGGAAACATGGCAGGGCTGTTGTCAGCTATTCATGAAAAGGTAGAATCCCGATAAAAAATAGGACGTCAATTTTGAACGACTATGAGCGTCAGGAGTGAAGCTATCGTGAATGTTTGGCATCTCAATTTTCAGAAACTGAAGCCACATCCCATGACCAGTCCTGTTATGAGTCATTAAGGGGAGGTATGAGGGTGTAACTTAGGTGAGGATAAAAAGACTAGGCAAATTATGACCAGGGTTCAATGCTGGAAAATACATCGCTGTTTACCCTTGATCCACGTTAACCAGATGTTTTTGTTAATCGGATTGCTTCCATCCGCTAAGCTATGAGCCATTGCAGTGAAGTCAGGTTTAGTTAAAATAAAAGGATAAACAGAATAAATTATGTTATTGTATATTCTGTATCGCTTTGTCCCCTTTATAAAAAAAAAAATATACAAAAGATTTCACAAACACTGCCTATCGTTCTGGATTAAACATAAAATTTAATAGCTCAGTTCCTTTTGTTCTGTAAACCACAGAAAGCCAGACGCTACCTGTTGGGTGTCCAATAGGCCTATAAATGATTGGTGGTGGCAGCGAGTAGTTAGTTTTGTTATTGCGGAGCTGGCAGTGACCATACTGGGGGTATATGCATATATTCAATGCGTTGGAATCGGAGGTGTATATACTATACTATACACTGTTAGTTCTCCAATAACCAGCCTAGTAGTGGTAACAGCTGTGGCCTCCTCCGTTAATAGTTGGTCAATTGCAGAATTGTCCTGCTGATAAGGGGTAGCAGAGGGCTGTTCGTGACAAAAAGGTAACAGCGTGTTGAGTTCAGCGCAACCTCCCAGGCTGTGATCGTTGACATTTTATAATCAAATTTGTGTGTGATGCATCAACACTAAATAGTCTAAGTTGGTGAAGTGAGAAAAATCTAGGCATAAATTAAACTTATGGGATCAAATAACTAAAAATTGGCATGTGCATATGTATTCACCCCTTTTGCAAAACAGCCCCTAAAAATTTCTGGTGCAAGCAATTCCCTTCATCAGTCCCATGCTTAGTGACAGGACGTCCACCTGTGTGCAATCTAAGTGTCACATGTCTGTCAGTATATACACTTTACCTTTTCTGATAGGCCAAAGAGGCTGCAGCACCATTAAGCAAGAGGCACCACTAACCAAACACCACCACGAAGACCAAGGAGATGTCCAAACACCACCACGAAGACCAAGGAGATGTCCAAACACCACCACGAAGACCAAGGAGATGTCCAAACACCACCACGAAGACCAAGGAGATGTCCAAACACCACCACGAAGACCAAGGAGATGTCCAAACACCACCACGAAGACCAAGGAGATGTCCAAACACCACCACGAAGACCAAGGAGATGTCCAAACACCACCACGAAGACCAAGGAGATGTCCAAACACCACCACGAAGACCAAGGAGATGTCCAAACACCACCACGAAGACCAAGGAGATGTCCAAACACCACCACGAAGACCAAGGAGATGTCCAAACACCACCACGAAGACCAAGGAGATGTCCAAACACCACCACGAAGACCAAGGAGATGTCCAAACACCACCACGAAGACCAAGGAGATGTCCAAACACCACCACGAAGACCAAGGAGATGTCCAAACACCACCACGAAGACCAAGGAGATGTCCAAACACCACCACGAAGACCAAGGAGATGTCCAAACACCACCACGAAGACCAAGGAGATGTCCAAACACCACCACGAAGACCAAGGAGATGTCCAAACACCACCACGAAGACCAAGGAGATGTCCAAACACCACCACGAAGACCAAGGAGATGTCCAAACACCACCACGAAGACCAAGGAGATGTCCAAACACCACCACGAAGACCAAGGAGATGTCCAAACACCACCACGAAGACCAAGGAGATGTCCAAACACCACCACGAAGACCAAGGAGATGTCCAAACACCACCACGAAGACCAAGGAGATGTCCAAACACCACCACGAAGACCAAGGAGATGTCCAAACACCACCACGAAGACCAAGGAGATGTCCAAACACCACCACGGAGACCAAGGAGCTGTCCAAACACCACCACGGAGACCAAGGAGATGTCCAAACACCACCACGAAGACCAAGGAGATGTCCAAACACCACCACGGAGACCAAGGAGATGTCCAAACACCACCACGAAGACCAAGGAGATGTCCAAACAAGTTAGGGACAAAGTGGTTGAGAAGTACAAGTCAGGATTGGATTATAAAAAAAATCTCCCAATCTCTGATGATTGCCCCGAAGCACTATCAAATCCATTATCATCAAATGGAAAGAACATGGTACCACAACAAACCTGCCAAGAGAGGGCGCCCACCAAAACTCTCAGCCCAGACAAGGAGGGCATTAATCAAAGAGGCAGCACAGAGATCAAAGGTAACCCTGAAGGAGCTGCAGAGTTCCCAAGTAGAGACTGGAGTATCTGTCCATACGACCACAATAAGCCGCACACTCCATAGAGGTGGCCTTTATGGAAGAGTAGAAAAATCGCTGCACTGCTGGACACTGGTGCTCGAGTAGGGGCCGAACCCGTACTGTGCTATAGAGTAACCTCGGCACTCAAAAGTCCATTACAGAAATATTTTAATGCAGTCCACATAATAACATATAAAAGTTTCGGTCAAACAGACCTTCATCAGTAAACTGTTGGACATAAATAAAAGAAAAAAAATTAAGGAAACCTAAAATAACTAAAAAAATAAATTAAATTAAACATGAAAAATAAATAATAAAGCCACAGGGCAGAACAGGACTATTCAGTATATATCAGTTCTGGTGTCAAACCTGTGAAAGATGCGGATAAATACAGTGGGTCAAAAAACAGAGATTAGGTATCACCTACCAGACTGCTTGTGGGAGCTAAAGCCTAGAGGAAGAGGACTCAGTGTCTCGAGTAGCGTGGATCTATATAGAAAGCCGCAATGTAAGGCTGAGTTCACATAGAATGTGACTGTATGTCCAAGCAGTAGTATGGGAATAGTATACCTTTAGTAGAGTAGGCAGGATATACCTGGGGCTGGAGGGGAACCCGGTATCCACCGCTAGTTCCTGGTGCTGTGTGAGTGATGGTGGGAAGGTCCCTAGTTAAAGAGAAGGGGTGGGACTGCTGGTGAAGCCTGGCCAATCACCACGAAGCAGCGATACACTGGCTGCGCTGGCCGGAAGTGCCCGTGTGACGTCACCGGAAGTGACGTATCGCTAGTGAAGTGCGTTCCATAATAGCGTAAAAACCTGCTACAAATCAAAAATTGGTATGTAATTTACACAATTTGAAACACAGAGTAATGGAAGGCATTATAGAATGAGAATAAAGCCCTATACAAAAGAAAGAAACATATTCTCTGTTCAATCCCTTAGATGATAGGGATTCCAATTTCTGTATCCAATAGGTCTCCCTTCGTTTTAGGAGGCGGACCCACTCGCCTCCTCGGCGCGGTGGTAGTACCTGTTCCAAAACCTGGTATTTGAGTTGGGATATATTGTGGCCCACTGAAACGAAGTGATGGGGAATCGGTATAGTGGGCCACAAGATATCCCAACTCAAATACCAGGTTTTGGAACATATATATGTCTGCATGTCGGGTAGATTTTATTCATAGCGGGTGTCTTGCCATTACTGTTGTTAATGCTGAGAAAAGATCCTTCTCTGTACCATAATGACTTAGGTTTTCCCCTTTCTCCTCCTCCTTTTTTTACAGATATACCATCCTCTGGTCTTTCCCTCAGGGATTCACCCATCTTTAACGATGCCCCGTCCTATACATGCTTCCAGCCTGTGGAACGCATGTCTCTAGGGTCAGGCATGCTTACTTCCGGCCCTGTGGAACGCACTTGACTAGCGATACGTCACTTCCGGCCAGCGCAGCCAGTGTATTGCTGTTTCGTGGTGATTGGCCAGGCTTCACCAGCAGTCCCACCCCTTCTCTTTAACTAGGGACCTTCCCACCATCACTCACACAGCACCAGAAACTAGCGGTGGATACAAGGTTCCCCTCCAGCCCCAGGTATATCCTGCCTACTCTACTAAAGGTATACTATTCCCATACTACTGCTTGGACATAGTCACATTTTATGTGAACTCAGCCTTACATGGCTGCTTTCTATATAGATCCACGCTACTCGAGACACTGAGTCCTCTTCCTCTAGGCTTTAGCTCCCACAAGCAGTCTGGTAGGTGATACCTAATCTCTGTTTTTGACCCACTGTATTTATCCGCATCATTTGAAGGATGCTACATCATCTTTCACAGGTTTGACACCAGAACTGATATATATTGAATAGTCCTGTTCTGCCCTGTGGCTTTATTATTTATTTTTCATGTTTAATTTATTTTTTATTTTTTTCGTTATTTTAGGTTTCCTTACGTTTTTTTCTTTTATGTCCAACAGTTTACTGATGAAGGTCTGTTTGACCGAAACCTTTATATGTTATTATGTGGACTGCATTAAAATCCTTCTGTAATGAACTTTTGAGTGCCGAGGTTACTCTATAGCTTTATGGAAGAGTGGCCAGAAAAAAAGCCTTTAGTTACACAAAAATTGTAAGGCTCGTTTTGAGCTTGCCAAAAGACATGTGGGAGACTCCCCAAACGTATGTGTGAAGATCCGGGGTCTTCCGTGGGCGTAACGCTTCTCAGACAACACAGGGTGCGGGTAAAACAGCGTGGCAATACTTTACTGAACCACAAACCGGACAATAAACACATAGAACAGTCCCAGCAATCACCCAAGATGGTGGAACATTACACAGTCTCATCCTTCCTTCTCCGCCCGCCTGGGATAGAACAGATACGACTTTGGGACTTCCAGGGCCGACTACCTCAACTAGTGGCCCCCCACTGCTAGAGGGCTCCTCACAGAGAGGAGGTAGCGGCAAGCTTAGGAAGCTAGCAGTCCATCAAGGTACATGGCCAGGAGACCCGAGAGTCCCACCCTGGCCTCTCCGAGAGTTTTCATGGGGCCAGATGTCTGGTGAGTCCCAATTTGGCTTCTCCAAATGTCTTCATGGGTTCCAGGCAACCGGTGGGTACCTCCTGGCAACCCCAAACATATCCATGGTCTCTCTGATGGTCAAATGGAGCAGATCCAAATCTTTCCAGTCAGGGCCGATACCCTTAGACTAGAATCATGTAGAATCCAAATCGGTGTCTCTTTGGTGGGAGCCGCCATGCAATCCATCTACTCTCTTGAAGGATGTCTCTCATTTTCCTTGTAAAGTCTTTCTGATGCTCCTTGATTCTGTCTCAAGTCAGACTGCTACAGAAGCACATGTCCCTTAAAAATAGTTACAGTTGTCTGAGCAAGTATACATTCACAGGGATCAGCTATCATTGTTTGAGCTAATCTATTTACATAGTTGGTATCACAGGGGCTATTGTAAATAAACTTTCAGCTGACTTAGTATATGTAATTAGCATAGTAAACATCATTGTTTCCAAAGGAATAGAAGTCAGAATTCAGGGTTATACAAATACTAGTCTTTCCACTAGGACACCGCTGGGTCAGTGCGGGGGCCCGACCATTGCCATGGTGACCAGGGGTCATCATGACGACCCCCAGGTCACCGAGCTACGGAAAGCTCCTGAGACCAATGCACAGCATAGTCTCAGGAGCTTTCAATATACAGTACAGACCAAAAGTTTGGACACACCTTCTCATTTAAAGATTTTTCTGTATTTTCATGACTATGAAAATTGTACATTCACACTGAAGGCATCAAAACTATGAATTAACACATGTGGAATTATATACTTAACAAAAAAAGTGTGAAACAACTGAAAATATGTCTTATATTCTAGGTTCTTCACAGTAGCCACCTTTTGCTTTGAGGACTGCTTTGCACACTCTTGGCATTCTCTTGATGAGATTCAAGAGGTAGTCACCGGAAATGGTCTTCCAACAATCTTGAAGGAGTTCCCAGAGATGCTTAGCACTTGTTGGCCCTTTTGCCTTCACTCTGCGGTCCAGCTCACCCCAAACCATCTCGATTGGGTTCAGGTCTGGTGACTGTGGAGGCCAGGTCATCTGGCATAGCACCCCATAACTCTCCTTCATGGTCAAATAGCCCTTACACAGCCTGAAGGTGTGTTTGGGGTCATTGTCCTGTTGAAAAATAAATGATGGTGCAACTAAACGCAAACCAGATGGAATAGCATGCCGCTGAAAGATGCTGTGGGAGCCATGCTGGTTCAGTATGCCTTCAATTTTGAATAAACCCCCAACAGTGTCACCAGCAAAGCACCTCCACACCATCACACCTCCTCCTCCATGCTTCACGGTGGAAACCAGGCATGTAGAGTCCATCCGTTCACCTTTTCTGCGTCGCACAAAGACAAGGTGGTTGGAACCAAAGATCTCAAATTTGGATTCATCAGACCAAAGCACAGATTTCCACTGGTCTAATGTCCATTCCTTGTGTTCTTTAGCCCAAACAAGTCTCTTCTGCTTGTTGCCTGTCCTTAGCAGTGGCTTCCTAGCAGCTATTTTACCATGAAGGCCTGCTGCACAAAGTCTCCTCTTAACAGTTGTTGTAGAGATGTGTCTGCTGCTAGGACTCTGTGTGGCATTGACCTGGTCTCTAATCTGAGCTGCTGTTAACCTGATTTCTGAGGCTGGTGACTCGGATAAACTTATCCTCAGAAGCAGAGGTGACTCTTGGTCTTCCTTTCCTGGGGCGGTCCTCATGTGAGCCAGTTTCTTTGTAGCGCTTGATGGTTTTTGCAACTGCACTTGGGGATACTTTCAAAGTTTGCCCAATTTTTCGCACTGACTGACCTTCATTTCTTAAAGTAATGATGGCCACTCGTTTTTCTTTACTTAGCTGCTTTTTTCTTGCCATAAAACAAATTCTAACAGTCTATTCAGTAGGACTATCAGCTGTGTATCCAACAGACTTCTGCACAACACAACTGATGGTCCCAACCCCATTTATAAGGCAAGAAATCCCACTTATTAAACCTGACAGGGCACACCTGTGAAGTGAAGTCCATTTCCGGTGACTAGCTCTTGAAGCTCATCAAGAGAATGCCAAGAGTGTGCAAAGCAGTCATCAAAGCAAAAGGTGGCTACTTTGAAGAACCTAGAATATAAGACATATTTTCAGTTGTTTCACACTTTTTTGTTAAGTATATAATTCCACATGTGGTAATTCATAGTTTTGATGCCTTCAGTGTGAATGTACAATTTTCATAGTCATGAAAATACAGAAAAATCTTTAAATGAGAAGGTGTGTCCAAACTTTTGGTCTGTACTGTACAGTAGGTATAATGTATTGAAATGCTAGTGCATTGCAATACATTATATCTATGAAAAAAGTGAAAGTGTGAAAGTCCCATAGTGGTACTAAGTAAAAAAAAATAAAAAAAAAATTGTAAAAATACAAAAAAAAAAAAATGTAAAAAAATTTTTTTTACACTAATAAATACAGATTTATAGGTAAAAAAAAAATAAAAATAAAACAGAAAAGTACACATATTAGGTACCGCCACGTCCAGAACGACCCGATCTATAAACGTGTCACCCTAATTAACCCTTTCAGTGAACAGCGTAAAAAAAAAAATTAAAAAAAAAGAGAAACTATGACTTTTCATCATACTGCTGGGAAAAAGTGGAATAAAACGCAATCAAAAAGACGGATGTAAATAAAAATGGTACCGCTGAAGACGTCATCTTGTCCCCAAAAAATCAAGCCGCCATACAGCTCCATCAGCCGAAAAATAAAAAAGTTACATTAGAATAAAGCAATGCAAAGATAATTATTTTTTCTATAAAAGTTTTCTTATGTAAAAGCGCAAAAACATAAAAAAATTACATAAATGTGGTACCGCTGTAAACGTACTGACCCGAAGAATAAAGCTGCCTTATCAATTTTACCACACAAGTAACAAAAAAAAATCCTGAATTGTTGTTTTTTGTTCATTCTGCCTCCCAAACATCGGAATAGAAAGCGATCAAAAAATGTAATTTGCCCAAAAGTGGTACCAATAAAAAAAGTCAACTCATCCCGCAAAAAACAAGCCCTCACATGACTGTCGGCCGAAATATGGAAAAATTATAGCTCTCTAAATATGGCGATGCAAACAATAGTTTTTGCAAAAAAAAGTGTCTTTTAGTGTGTGACAGCTGTCAATCATAAAAACCCGATATAAATCTGGTATCGCTGTAATCGCACCGACCCAAAGAATAAAGTCGTCTAATCACTTTTATACCGCATGAGGAACGGCGTAATAAATAAATAAAACCAATTCTTCACCTGCTGCTGATTTGTTTATTCTGCCTCCCAAAGATCGCAGTAAGGCTCGGCGCACATTTATCCTGCGCTCTACGCTGAGCGCTTACAGCGGGGTTTCAATGTAAATGTCTGAAATACTTGATTCAGACAGAATCCCCTGATGGAAGATTCCATGTAATGAGACAGATGGAGGCACTGTGGACCTATGATCTGGCGGTGTCCATCTTTTTAGGCGTAAATAAAAGCGCGGTCAGCCACAGTTTTGTGCACCTCTGAAAATAAGGATAACGCTGAACAGAGGCCAGACGGAGTCCAGAGTAACTCTCTGCTCATTATAATGAATGGATCCCTCCAGGGTTTCATCTGAATCACATCATTTGGAGATTTAGATGGAAACCCCAAAGTAAGTGCTCAGTGTAGAGCGCAGGATAAATGTGATCTAAAATGTTATGTAAACTGTTCCCAATAAAAGCTTCACATAAAAGCCCCCACTCAGGTCTGTCATGTGTTAATGGAAATATAGGGGGCTTCCACATTACTGGTAGTACAAAGGCTCTGGAAAAGCTAAATGGCTCCTCGCCCCCCAAAAGAATTGCAGCAAATTCTGCGCTCCCAAATCCAAATCCCCCCACCCTTCTGAACACCGCAGTGTGCCTAAACCACATTTAAGGTCCACATGTTTGGCAGGGGTATAATTTCCAAAATGGGGTCACTTGAGGGGGGGGGGGGGGATTCTGCTCTTCTAGCATTTAGAGGCTCTGTATATGGGGTATGCAAACTATTCTAGGAAAACCTGCGCTCCAGGAAGCAATTAGCGCTCGGTCCCTCCCGAGTGTTGCCTTGTGGCCAAGCAGTACTGTACAGCCACATATCAGGTATTGCCACATCCAGCAGAAATTATCGGACAAATTTTGGTGCCATTTTTATCCATTATCCAGTGTGAAAATGTCAAATCTGGGGCTAAAACAAATTTTTTGCGGTAAAAATGTAATTATTTTTTCCTCACTGCCCAATGGAATAAAATTGTGACACACCCATGGTGTCAGTATGATCACTGCACCCCTAGATGAGTTCATTGAGAGGTGGTTTGTAAAATGGGGTCATTTATGGGGGAATCTGCTGTTAAGGCACCTCAGGGGATCTCCCAGTGGGTCATGGCACCCTCAAACCATAACAGTAAAATCTGCACTATAATATGGTGCTCCTTCCTTTCTGACCTTTGCATTGTGCCTCAAAAGTAGTTCCCAATTACATATAGGGTATCGGCGTGCTCAGGAGAAATTGCACAACAAAATGAGAGGTCCATTTTCTCCTGTTACCCTGGGAAGCACCTGAAGGGTTAATAGACTTCTTGAATGTGGTTTTGAGCACCTTGAGGAGTGCAGTTTTTAGAATGGTGTCACTTTTGGGTATTTTCTCTCATATAGACCCCTCAAAGTGACTTCAAATGTGATGTGATGTCCCTAAAAAAAAAATTGTTTTGTAAATTTTGTTGGAAAAATTAGAAAATCGCTGGTCAACTTTTAACCCTTATAGCTCCCTAACAAAAAAAAAATGTGGTTCCAAAATTGTGCTGATGTAAAGTAGACATGTGGAAAATGTTATTTATTAACTCTTTTGTGTGACATATCTCTCTAATTTCAGGGCATGAAAATTCAAAGTTTGAAAATTGCAAAATTTTAAAAATTTTCACCAAATTTCTGTTTATTTTTACAAATAAACGCAAGTGATATCGAAGAAATTTTACCACAATCATGAAGTACAATATGTCACGAAAAAAAAATCTCAGAATCAGCGGGATCCATTGAAGCGTTTCAGAGTAATTACCGCATAAAGTGACAGTGGTGAGAATTGAAAAAATTGGCCCGGTCATTAACGTACAAAGTGGCTCGGTCCTTAAGGGGTTAACAATCTAAACATCTGGCTTATTAAGAATCTAAGCTGTATTGTCACAGTATGGAATAAGACGCTGTGGTTAGATGAGACCGAAATTGAACTTTTTGGCAACAAAGGTAAACGCTATGTCTGGAGCCAAAAAAAAAACACAGCTGATCAACGCAAGAACACCATCCCCACAGTGAAGCATGGTGGTGGCAGCATCATGCTGTGAGGATGTTTTTCATATGCAGGAAAAGGGAAAATGGTCCGAGTCGAGGGGAGGATGGATGGCGCGAAACACAAGGATATTCTTGAGCAAAACCTGTTTCAGACAGTCAGTGATTTGAGACTGGGAAGAAGGTTCACTTTCCAACAACATGATGGCACAAAGCATACTGCTAAAGCAACACTCGAGTGGTTCAAGGGGAAACATGAAAATGTTCTGGAGTGGCAGTCACAGCCCAGACCTTAATTCAACTGAAGAGATTGCTATTCACCAGAGGAAACCATCTAATGTGAAGGAGCTGTAGCAGTTTTGCCTTGAGGAATGGGAAAAAATCCCAGTGGCAACATGTGTAAAGCTCCTAGAGACTTTTCCTAAGCGACTACCAGCTGCAATTGCCACAAAACGAGGCTCTACAAAGTACTGACTTTAGAGGGGTGAATAGTTAGGACATAATAACTGACAACTTCAGTTTACATATTTGTTGTTTGCTTCACAATAAAAAGAAAAACAAATGTTCACAGTTGTCGGCAGGTTCTTCACATGAACTGATGCAAACCCACAAAAACTGTGAAATTCCAGGTTGTGAGGTAGCAAAGCCCGAAAAATGCAGAGGGATGGAGGGGTTGTGAATACTTTTGCAAGCCACTGTATATCATCCCCCTCTTTCTCTATACTGTATATCCTTCCCCTCCTCCTTTATAATGTCCTCTATATTCTGCAACATGCTCTTGTTCACATCATCCTCCAATATACCGTCCTGTATATCAAGTTGCCTTTGCTCTCTACCGTCCTGAATATCCTCCCCTCCTATATACTGTCCTGTACGTAAAGTACAGTCTATATACTGTCCTTTATAGTCCCCCTCTATACAGCCCTAAATATCCTTTCCCTCCTCCTCTATACTGTTGTGTATGTAATTCTCATTCTTTATAATGTCCTGTATACGGACCCCCGCCCCCCCCTGTGCCGCCCTGTAGACGACCCCTCCTCTGTGCCGCCCTGCAGACGGTGCCCCCCTCTGTGCCGCCCTGCAGACGGTGCCCCCCTCTGTGCCGCCCTGCAGACGGTGCCCCCCTCTGTGCCGCCCTGCAGACGGTGCCCCCCTCTGTGCCGCCCTGCAGACGGTGCCCCCCTCTGTGCCGTCCTGCAGACGGTGCCCCCCTCTATAACGTCCTGTATACGGTGCCCCCCTCTATATGGTGCCCCCTCTATACCGTCCTGTATGCGTGCCCCCTCTATACCGTCCTGCATACGGCGCCCCCTCTATACCGTCCTGCATACGGCGCCCCCTCTATACCGTCCTGCATACGGCGCCCCCTCTATACCGTCCTGCATACGGCGCCCCCTCTATACCGTCCTGCATACGGCGCCCCCTCTATACCGTCCTGCATACGACGCCCCCTCTATACCGTCCTGCATACGGTGCCCCCCTCTATACCGTCCTGTATACGGTGCCCCCCTCTATAACGTCCTGTATATGGTGCCCCCTCTATAACGTCCTGTATACGGTGCCCCCCTCTATATGGTGCCCCCTCTATACCGTCCTGTATACGGTGCCCCCTCTATACCGTCCTGCATACGGCGCCCCCTCTATACCGTCTTGTATGCGTGCCCCCTCTATACCGTCTTGTATGCGTGCCCCCTCTATACCGTCCTGCATACGGCGCCCCCTCTATACCGTCCTGCATACGGCGCCCCCTCTATACCGTCCTGCATACGGCGCCCCCTCTATACCGTCCTGCATACGGCGCCCCCTCTATACCGTCCTGCATACGGCGCCCCCTCTATACCGTCCTGCATACGGCGCC
The DNA here is from genome assembly GCF_046119375.1 of Phyllobates terribilis. NCBI lineage: Eukaryota > Metazoa > Chordata > Amphibia > Anura > Dendrobatidae > Phyllobates > Phyllobates terribilis. Next base: position 10,326,782 of record NW_027362766.1, on the reverse strand, counting down.
CCCTCTATACCGTCCTGCATACGGCGCCCCCTCTATACCGTCCTGCATACGGCGCCCCCTCTATACCGTCCTGCATACGGCGCCCTCTCTATACCGTCCTGCATACGGCGCCCCCTCTATACCTTCCTGCATACGGCGCCCCCTCTATACCTTCCTGCATACGGCGCCCCCTCTGTACCTTCCTGCATATGGTGCCCCCCTCTATACCGTCCTGTATACGGTGCCCCCTCTATAACGTCCAGTATACGGTGCCCCCCTCTATACCGTCCTGTATACGGTGCCCCCTCTATAACGTCCTGTATACGGTGCCCCCCTCTATATGGTGCCCCCTCTATACCGTCCTATATACGGTGCCCCCTCTATACCGTCCTGTATGCGTGCCCCCTCTATACCTTCCTGCATACGGTGCCCCCTCTATACCGTCCTGCATACGGTGCCCCCCCTATACCGTCCTGCATATGGTGCCCCCCCTATACCGTCCTGCATACGGTGCCCCCCTATACCGTCCTGCATACGGTGCCCCCCCTATACCGTCCTGCATACGGTGCCCCCCCTATACCGTCCTGCATACGGTGCCCCCCTATACCGTCCTGCATACGGTGCCCCCCTATACCGTCCTGCATACGGTGCCCCTCTATACCGTCCTGCATACGGTGCCCCCCTATACCGTCCTGCATACGGTGCCCCTCTATACCGTCCTGCATACGGTGCCCCTCTATACCGTCCTGCATACGGTGCCCCCCCTATACCGTTCTGCATACGGTGCCCCCCTATACCGTCCAGTATACGGTGCCCCCCTCTATACCGTCCTGTATACGGTGCCCCCTCTATAACGTCCTGTATACGGTGCCCCCCTCTATATGGTGCCCCCTCTATACCTTCCTGTATGCGTGCCCCCTCTATACCTTCCTGCATACGGTGCCCCCTCTATACCGTCCTGCATACGGTGCCCCCCCTATACCGTCCTGCATACGGTGCCCCCCCTATACCGTCCTGCATACGGTGCCCCCCCTATACCGTCCTGCATACGGCGCCCCCTCTATACCGTCCTGCATACGGCGCCCCCTCTATACCGTCCTGCATACGGCGCCCCCTCTATACCGTCCTGTATACGGCGCCCCCTCTATACGGCGCCCCCTCTATACCGTCCTGTATACGGCGCCCCCTCTATACCGTCCTGTATACGGCGCCCCCTCTATAAAGTCCTGTATACGGCGCCCCCTCTATAAAGTCCTGTATACGGTGCCCCCTCTATAAAGTCCTGTATACGGTGCCCCCTCTATACCGTCTTGTATACGGTGCCCCCTCTATACCGTCTTGTATACGGTGCCCCCTCTATACCGTCCTGCATACGGTGCCCGCTCTATACAGTCTTGTATACGGTGCCCTCTCTATACCGTCTTGTATACGGTGCCCCCTCTATACCGTCCTGCATACGGCGCCCCCTCTATACCGTCCTGCATACGGCGCCCCCTCTATACCGTCCTGCATACGGCGCCCCCTCTATACCGTCCTGTATACGGCGCCCCCTCTATACCGTCCTGCATACGGCGCCCCCTCTATACCGTCCTGCATACGGTGCCCCCTCTATACCGTCCTGTATACGGTGCCCCCTCTATACCGTCTTGTATACGGCGCCCCCTCTATACCGTCTTGCATACGGCGCCCCCTCTATACCGTCCTGCATACGGCGCCCCCTCTATACCGTCCTGCATACGGCGCCCCCTCTATACCGTCCTGCATACGGCGCCCCCTCTATACCGTCCTGCATACGGCGCCCCCTCTATACCGTCCTGCATACGGTGCCCCCTCTATACCGTCCTGTATACGGCGCCCCCTCTATACCGTCCTGTATACGGCGCCCCCTCTATACCGTCCTGCATACGGCGCCCCCTCTATACCGTCCTGCATACGGCGCCCCCTCTATACCGTCCTGCATACGGCGCCCCCTCTATACCGTCCTGTATACGGCGCCCCCTCTATACCGTCCTGTATACGGCGCCCCCTCTATACCGTCCTGTATACGGCGCCCCCTCTATACCATCCTGCATACGGCGCCCCCTCTATACCGTCCTGCATACGGCGCCCCCTCTATACCGTCCTGCATACGGCGCCCCCTCTATACCGTCCTGTATACGGCGCCCCCTCTATACCGTCTTGTATACGGTGCCCCCTCTATACCGTCCTGCATACGGTGCCCGCTCTATACCGTCTTGTATACGGTGCCCCCTCTATACCGTCCTGCATACGGCGCCCCCTCTATACCGTCCTGTATACGGCGCCCCCTCTATACCGTCCTGTATACGGCGCCCCCTCTATACCGTCCTGCATACGGCGCCCCCTCTATACCGTCCTGTATACGGTGCCCCCTCTATACCGTCCTGTATACGGTGCCCCCTCTATACCGTCCTGTATACGGTGCCCCCTCTATACCGTCCTGTATACGGTGCCCCCTCTATACCGTCCTGTATACGGTGCCCCCTCTATACCGTCCTGTATACGGTGCCCCCTCTATACCGTCTTGTATACGACGCCCCCTCTATACCGTCCTGCATACGGCGCCCCCTCTATACCGTCCTGCATACGGCGCCCCCTCTATACCGTCCTGCATACGGTGCCCCCTCTATACCGTCCTGTATACGGTGCCCCCTCTATACCGTCCTGTATATCAGTCCCCGTCTCACACACAGTTCCCGCGTTACACATCTCCCGCCATCCGTTCTCCTCCACCGGTCACTGTAGCGCGGCCTCGGATCCCCGGCCTTACCTGGGCGATGTGTCCAGCTTTGGGGGTCTCACTGCGGCAGACACCGGCCACACACAAACAATGACTCTGATTGGGCGACAGCCAAGGCACTGAGAACCGCCCACCGGCGCAGCCGCTGCTCACGATTGGTTACCACTGGCGGGGAACCGGCGGAAGTGGGCGGACCTAGCGAAATGACCAATGACCGTGTCAAATAATATTAACGCAGTTTGGACAGACGTAACTACTGCCCAATCAGCGACGAGACAGATTTTTTTAGTATCTCTTCTGTGATTGGGTGGCTGCTTTGACGGACAGCTCCTTCACACAATCAGGATTTCAGAGGTTTTGTGTGGGCGGAAACTTCGGGGATTGGGTGAAAAGAGGTGGATTGTCTGCATAAGGCGTGGCCTCAACTACGAATGAGTTAAACTGGCCAATCACGGGAGACCCCCTCTCTATGATTGATAGGTCTTACTGACGGCTGCTCCGGCTGTGACTCACACACACTGCACAACGCCCCCTTAGTACACTGCATCCACCGCTGCACAGCTCTGCATTACATCATCACCGGCCTCAGCACTGCACTGGAGCTGATGACGTCATCATACGGCTCCACAATCCGCACTGCATCCTCCAAAACCTGCACTGCATGATCCTTCACAGCAGCTCCACACCCCTCACTACATCCACCCCGCACTGCATGATCCTCCACAGCAGCTCCATCCCCCTCACTGCATCCACCCCGCACTGCATGATCCTCCACAGCAGCTCCACACCCCTCACTGCATCCACCCCGCACTGCATGATCCTCCACAGCAGCTCCACACCCCTCACTGCATCCACCCTGCACTGCATGATCCTCCACAGCAGCTCCACACCCCTCACTACATCCACCCCGCACTGCATCCACCCTGCACTGCATGATCCTCCACAGCAGCTCCACACCCCTCACTACATCCACCCCGCACTGCATGATCCTCCACAGCAGCTCCACACCCCTCACTACATCCACCCTGCACTGCATGATCCTCCACAGCAGCTCCACATCCCTCACTGCATCCACCCTGCACTGCAGGATCCTCCACAGCAGCTCCACACCCCTCACTACATCCACCCCGCACTGCATGATCCTCCACAGCAGCTCCACACCCCTCACTACATCCACCCCGCACTGCATGATCCTCCACAGCAGCTCCACACCCCTCACTACATCCACCCTGCACTGCATGATCCTCCACAGCAGCTCCACACCCCTCACTACATCCACCCCGCACTGCATGATCCTCCACAGCAGCTCCACAACCCTCACTGCATCCACCCCGCACTGCATGATCCTCCACAGCAGCTCCATCCCCCTCACTGCATCCACCCCGCACTGCATGATCCTCCACAGCAGCTCCATCCCCCTCACTGCATCCACCCTGCACTGCATGATCCTCCACAGCAGCTCCACATCCCTCACTACATCCACCCCGCACTGCATGATCCTCCACAGCAGCTCCATCCCCCTCACTGCATCCACCCCGCACTGCATGATCCTCCACAGCAGCTCCATCCCCCTCACTGCATCCACCCTGCACTGCATGATCCTCCACAGCAGCTCCACATCCCTCACTACATCCACCCCGCACTGCATGATCCTCCACAGCAGCTCCATCCCCCTCACTGCATCCACCCCGCACTGCATGATCCTCCACAGCAGCTCCACACCCCTCACTACATCCACCCTGCACTGCATGATCCTCCACAGCAGCTCCACATCCCTCACTGCATCCACCCTGCACTGCAGGATCCTCCACAGCAGCTCCACACCCCTCACTACATCCACCCCGCACTGCATGATCCTCCACAGCAGCTCCACACCCCTCACTACATCCACCCCGCACTGCATGATCCTCCACAGCAGCTCCACACCCCTCACTACATCCACCCTGCACTGCATGATCCTCCACAGCAGCTCCACACCCCTCACTACATCCACCCCGCACTGCATGATCCTCCACAGCAGCTCCACAACCCTCACTGCATCCACCCCGCACTGCATGATCCTCCACAGCAGCTCCATCCCCCTCACTGCATCCACCCCGCACTGCATGATCCTCCACAGCAGCTCCATCCCCCTCACTGCATCCACCCTGCACTGCATGATCCTCCACAGCAGCTCCACATCCCTCACTACATCCACCCCGCACTGCATGATCCTCCACAGCAGCTCCATCCCCCTCACTGCATCCACCCCGCACTGCATGATCCTCCACAGCAGCTCCATCCCCCTCACTGCATCCACCCTGCACTGCATGATCCTCCACAGCAGCTCCACATCCCTCACTACATCCACCCCGCACTGCATGATCCTCCACAGCAGCTCCATCCCCCTCACTGCATCCACCCCGCACTGCATGATCCTCCACAGCAGCTCCATCCCCCTCACTGCATCCATCCTGCACTGCATGATCCTCCACAGCAGCTCCACATCCCTCACTGCATCCACCCTGCACTGCATGATCCTCCACAGCAGCTCCACACCCCTCATTACATCCACCCCGCACTGCATGATCCTCCACAGCAGCTCCATCCCCCTCACTGCATCCACCCCGCACTGCATGATCCTCCACAGCAGCTCCACACCCCTCATTACATCCACCCCGCACTGCATGATCCTCCACAGCAGCTCCATCCCCCTCACTGCATCCACCCCGCACTGCATGATCCTCCACAGCAGCTCCATCCCCCTCACTGCATCCACCCTGCACTGCATGATCCTCCACAGCAGCTCCACACCCCTCACTACATCCACCCCGCACTGCATGATCCTCCACAGCAGCTCCACACCCCTCACTGCATGATCCTCCACAGCAGCTCCACACCCCTCACTACATCCACCCTGCACTGCATGATCCTCCACAGCAGCTCCACACCCCTCACTACATCCACCCTGCACTGCATGATCCTCCACAGCAGCTCCACACCCCTCACTACATCCACCCCGCACTGCATGATCCTCCACAGCAGCTCCACACCCCTCACTACATCCACCCCGCACTGCATGATCCTCCACAGCAGCTCCACACCCCTCACTACATCCACCCTGCACTGCATGATCCTCCACAGCAGCTCCACACCCCTCACTACATCCACCCCGCACTGCATGATCCTCCACAGCAGCTCCACACCCCTCACTACATCCACCCTGCACTGCATGATCCTCCACAGCAGCTCCACACCCCTCACTGCATCCACCCCGCACTGCATGATCCTCCACAGCAGCTCCATCCCCCTCACTGCATCCACCCCGCACTGCACGATCCTCCACAGCAGCTCCATCCCCCTCACTGCATCCACCCTGCACTGCACGATCCTCCACAGCAGCTCCATCCCCCTCACTGCATCCACCCCGCACTGCATGATCCTCCACAGCAGCTCCACACCCCTCACTGCATCCACCCTGCACTGCAAGATCCTCCACAGCAGCTCCACACCCCTCACTACATCCACCCCGCACTGCATGATCCTCCACAGCAGTTCCACACCCCTCACTACATCCACCCTGCACTGCAAGATCCTCCACAGCAGCTCCACACCCCTCACTACATCCACCCCGCACTGCATGATCCTCCACAGCAGCTCCACACCCCTCACTACATCCACCCCGCACTGCATGATCCTCCACAGCAGCTCCACACCCCTCACTACATCCACCCCGCACTGCATGATCCTCCACAGCAGCTCCACACCCCTCACTACATCCACCCCGCACTGCATGATCCTCCACAGCAGCTCCACACCCCTCACTGCATCCACCCCGCACTGCATGATCCTCCACAGCAGCTCCATCCCCCTCACTGCATCCACCCCGCACTGCATGATCCTCCACAGCAGCTCCATCCCCCTCACTGCATCCACCCTGCACTGCATGATCCTCCACAGCAGCTCCACATCCCTCACTACATCCACCCCGCACTGCATGATCCTCCACAGCAGCTCCATCCCCCTCACTGCATCCACCCCGCACTGCATGATCCTCCACAGCAGCTCCATCCCCCTCACTGCATCCACCCTGCACTGCATGATCCTCCACAGCAGCTCCACATCCCTCACTACATCCACCCCGCACTGCATGATCCTCCACAGCAGCTCCATCCCCCTCACTGCATCCACCCCGCACTGCATGATCCTCCACAGCAGCTCCATCCCCCTCACTGCATCCATCCTGCACTGCATGATCCTCCACAGCAGCTCCACATCCCTCACTGCATCCACCCTGCACTGCATGATCCTCCACAGCAGCTCCACACCCCTCATTACATCCACCCCGCACTGCATGATCCTCCACAGCAGCTCCATCCCCCTCACTGCATGATCCTCCACAGCAGCTCCACACCCCTCATTACATCCACCCCGCACTGCATGATCCTCCACAGCAGCTCCATCCCCCTCACTGCATCCACCCCGCACTGCATGATCCTCCACAGCAGCTCCATCCCCCTCACTGCATCCACCCTGCACTGCATGATCCTCCACAGCAGCTCCACACCCCTCACTACATCCACCCCGCACTGCATGATCCTCCACAGCAGCTCCACACCCCTCACTGCATGATCCTCCACAGCAGCTCCACACCCCTCACTACATCCACCCTGCACTGCATGATCCTCCACAGCAGCTCCACACCCCTCACTACAAACACCCCGCACTGCATGATCCTCCACAGCAGCTCCACACCCCTCACTACATCCACCCCGCACTGCATGATCCTCCACAGCAGCTCCACACCCCTCACTACATCCACCCTGCACTGCATGATCCTCCACAGCAGCTCCACACCCCTCACTACATCCATCCCGCACTGCATGATCCTCCACAGCAGCTCCACACCCCTCACTACATCCACCCTGCACTGCATGATCCTCCACAGCAGCTCCACACCCCTCACTACATCCACCCTGCACTGCATGATCCTCCACAGCAGCTCCACACCCCTCACTACATCCACTCCGCACTGCATGATCCTCCACAGCAGCTCCACACCCCTCACTACATCCACCCTGCACTGCATGATCCTCCACAGCAGCTCCACACCCCTCACTACATCCACCCCGCACTGCATGATCCTCCACAGCAGCTCCATCCCCCTCACTGCATCCACCCCGCACTGCACGATCCTCCACAGCAGCTCCATCCCCCTCACTGCATCCACCCCGCACTGCACGATCCTCCACAGCAGCTCCATCCCCCTCACTGCATCCACCCCGCACTGCACGATCCTCCACAGCAGCTCCACACCCCTCACTGCATCCACCCTGCACTGCAAGATCCTCCACAGCAGCTCCACACCCCTCACTACATCCACCCCGCACTGCATGATCCTCCACAGCAGCTCCATCCCCCTCACTGCATCCACCCTGCACTGCACGATCCTCCACAGCAGCTCCATCCCCCTCACTGCATCCACCCCGCACTGCATGATCCTCCACAGCAGCTCCACACCCCTCACTGCATCCACCCTGCACTGCAAGATCCTCCACAGCAGCTCCACACCCCTCACTGCATCCACCCCGCACTGCATGATCCTCCACAGCAGCTCCACACCCCTCACTACATCCACCCTGCACTGCAAGATCCTCCACAGCAGCTCCACACCCCTCACTACATCCACCCCGCACTGCATGATCCTCCACAGCAGCTCCACACCCCTCACTACATCCACCCCGCACTGCATGATCCTCCACAGCAGCTCCACACCCCTCACTACATCCACCCCGCACTGCATGATCCTCCACAGCAGCTCCACACCCCTCACTACATCCACCCCGCACTGCATGATCCTCCACAGCAGCTCCACACCCCTCACTGCATCCACCCCGCACTGCATGATCCTCCACAGCAGCTCCACACCCCTCACTGCATCCACCCCGCACTGTATGATCCTCCACAGCAGCTCCACACCCCTCACTACATCCACCCCGCACTGCATGATCCTCCACAGCAGCTCCACACCCCTCACTACATCCACCCCGCACTGCATGATCCTCCACAGCAGCTCCACACCCCTCACTACATCCACCCCGCACTGCATGATCCTCCACAGCAGCTCCACACCCCTCACTACATCCACCCTGCACTGCATGATCCTCCACAGCAGCTCCACACCCCTCACATCCACCCCGCACTGCATGATCCTCCATAGCAGCTCCACATCCCTCACTGCATCCACCCTGCACTGCATGATCCTCCACAGCAGCTCCACACCCCTCTCTACATCCACCCTGCACTGCATGTACTCCACAGCAGCTCCACACCCCTCACTGCATCCACCCCGCACTGCATGATCCTCCACAGCAGCTCCACATCCCTCACTGCATCCACCCTGCACTGCATGATCCTCCACAGCAGCTCCACACCCCTCACTACATCCACCCCGCACTGCATGATCCTCCACAGCAGCTCCACACCCCTCACTACATCCACCCCGCACTGCATGATCCTCCACAGCAGCTCCACACCCCTCACTACATCCACCCCGCACTGCATGATCCTCCACAGCAGCTCCACATCCCTCACTGCATCCACCCTGCACTGCATGATCCTCCACAGCAGCTCCACATCCCTCACTACATCCACCCCGCACTGCATGATCCTCCACAGCAGCTCCACCCCGCACTGCATGATCCTCCACAGCAGCTCCACACCCCTCAATACATCCACCCTGCACTGCATGATCCTCCACAGCAGCTCCACACCCCTCATTACATCCACCCCGCACTGCATGATCCTCCACAGCAGCTCCACACCCCTCACTACATCCACCCCGCACTGCATGATCCTCCACAGCAGCTCCACACCCCTCACTGCATCCACCCTGCACTGCATGATCCTCCACAGCAGCTCCACACCCCTCACTGCATCCACCCCGCACTGCATGATCCTCCACAGCAGCTCCACACCCCTCACTACATCCACCCCGCACTGCATGATCCTCCACAGCAGCTCCACACCCCTCACTGCATCCACCCTGCACTGCATGATCCTCCACAGCAGCTCCACATCCCTCAATACATCCACCCTGCACTGCATGATCCTCCACAGCAGCTCCACACCCCTCATTACATCCACCCCGCACTGCATGATCCTCCACAGCAGCTCCACACCCCTCATTACATCCACCCCGCACTGCATGATCCTCCACAGCAGCTCCACACCCCTCACTGCATCCACCCTGCACTGCATGATCCTCCACAGCAGCTTCACACCCCTCACTACATCCACCCCGCACTGCATGATCCTCCACAGCAGCTCCACACCCCTCACTGCATCCATCCTGCACTGCATGATCCTCCACAGCAGCTCCACATCCCTCACTGCATCCATCCTGCACTGCATGATCCTCCACAGCAGCTCCACACCCCTCATTACATCCACCCCGCACTGCATGATCCTCCACAGCAGCTCCACACCCTCCACTGCATCCACCCCGCACTGCATGATCCTCCACAGCAGCTCCACACCCCTCACTGCATCCACCCTGCACTGCATGATCCTCCACAGCAGCTCCACACCCCTCACTACATCCACCCCGCACTGCATGATCCTCCACAGCAGCTCCACACCCCTCACTACATCCACCCCGCACTGCATGATCCTCCACAGCAGCTCCACACCCCTCACTGCATCCATCCTGCACTCAATGATCCTCCACAGCAGCTCCACATCCCTCACTGCATCCACCCTGCACTGCATGATCCTCCACAGCAGCTCCACACCCCTCACTGCATCCACCCTGCACTGCATGATCCTCCACAGCAGCTCCACATCCCTCACTACATCCACCCTGCACTGCATGATCCTCCACAGCAGCTCCACACCCCTCACTACATCCACCCCGCACTGCATGATCCTCCACAGCAGCTCCACACCCCTCACTACATCCACCCTGCACTGCATGATCCTCCACAGCAGCTACACACCCCACACTACATCCACCCTGCACTGCATGATCCTCCACAGCAGCTCCACACCCCTCACTACATCCACCACGCACTGCATGATCCTCCACAGCAGCTCCATCTCCCTCACTGCATCCACCCTGCACTGCATGATCCTCCACAGCAGCTCCACACCCCTCACTGCATCCATCCTGCACTGCATGATCCTCCACAGCAGCTCCACACCCCTCACTGCATCCACCCTGCACTGCATGATCCTCCACAGCAGCTCCACACCCCTCACTGCATCCACCCTGCACTGCATGATCCTCCACAGCAGCTCCACACCCCTCACTGCATCCACCCTGCACTGCATGATCCTCCACAGCAGCTCCACACCCCTCACTACATCCACCCCGCACTGCATGATCCTCCACAGCAGCTCCACACCCCTCACTACATCAATCCCGCACTGCATGATCCTCCACAGCAGCTCCACACCCCTCACTGCATCCACCCTGCACTGCATGATCCTCCACAGCAGCTACACACCCCTCACTGCATCCACCCTGCACTGCATGATCCTCCACAGCAGCTCCACATCCCTCACTACATCCACCCTGCACTGCATGATCCTCCACAGCAGCTCCACACCCCTCACTGCATCCACCCTGCACGATCCTCCACCCTGCACTGCATGATCCTCCACAGCAGCTCCACACCCCTCACTGCATCCACCCTGCACTGCATGATCCTCCACAGCAGCTCCACATCCCTCACTGCATCCACCCCGCACTGCACGATCCTCCACAGCAGCTCCACATCCCTCACTGCACGATCCTCCACAGCAGCTCCACACCCCTCACTGCATCCACCCTGCACTGCACGATCCTCCACAGCAGCTCCACACCCCTCACTGCATCCACCCTGCACTGCACGATCCTCCACAGCAGCTCCACACCCCTCACTGCATCCACCCTGCACTGCATGATCCTCCACAGCAGCTCCACACCCCTCACTGCATCCATCCTGCACTGCATGATCCTCCACAGCAGCTCCACATCCCTCACTGCATCCACCCCGCACTGCATGATCCTCCACAGCAGCTCCACACCCCTCACTGCATCCACCCTGCACTGCATGATCCTCCACAGCAGCTCCACATCCCTCACTGCATCCACCCTGCACTGCAGGATCCTCCACAGCCGCTCCACATCCCTCACTGCATCCACCCTGCACTGCATCGCTCCACATCCCTCACTGCATGCACCCTGCTCGCCCACATCCCTCACTGCATCCACCCTGCACTGCACACCCACACACTGCATCGCTCCACATCCCTCACTGCATCCACCCTGCATTGCACGCCCACACTGCATCGCTCTACATCCCTCACTGCATCCACCCCTCACTGCACGCCCACACTGCACTGCTCCACATCCCTCACTGCATCCACCCTGCACTGCATGATCCTCCACAGCAGCTCCACACCCCTCACTGCATCCACCCTGCACTGCATGATCCTCCACAGCAGCTCCACATCCCTCACTGCATCCACCCCGCACTGCACGATCCTCCACAGCAGCTCCACACTCACCTCACTGAATTCACCCCGCATAATCCTCTACAGCAGCTCCAAACCCCTCACTGCATCCACCCTGCACTGCATGATCCTCCACAGCAGCTCCACACCCCTCACTGCATCCACCCTGCACTGCATGATCCTCCACAGCAGCTCCATCCCCCTCACTGCATCCACCCTGCACTGCATGATCCTCCACAGCAGCTCCACATCCCTCACTGAATCCACCCCGCACTGCATGATCCTCCACAGCCGCTCCACATCCTTCACTGCATCCACCCCGCACTGCATGATCCTAAACAGCAGCTCCACATCCCTCACTACATCCACCCCGCACTGCATGATCCTCCACAGCAGCTCCACATCCCTCACTGCATCCACCCTGCACTGCAGGATCCTCCACAGCAGCTCCACACCCCTCACTGCATCCACCCTGCACTGCATGATCCTCCAGAGCAGCTCCACATCCCTCACTGCATCCACCCTGCACTGCATGATCCTCCACAGCAGCTCCACATCCCTCACTGCATCCACCCTGCACAGCAGGATCCTCCACAGCAGCTCCACACCCCTCACTACATCCACCCTGCACTGCATGATCCTCCACAGCAGCTCCACACCCCTCACTACATCCACCCTGCACTGCATGATCCTCCAGAGCAGCTCCACACCCCTCACTGCATCCAGCCTGCACTGCATGATCCTCCACAGCAGCTCACTGCATCCGCACTGCACGATCCTCCACAGCAGCTCCACATCCCTCACTGCATCCACCCTGCACTGCATGATCCTCCACGGCAGCTCCATCCCCCTCACTGCATCCACCCTGCACTGCTCCACATCAGCTCCACACCCCTCACTGCACGATCCTCCACAGCAGCTCCACATCCCTCACTGCATCCATCCTGCACTGCATGATCCTCCACAGCAGCTCCACATCCCTCACTGCATCCATCCTCCACTGCATGATCCTCCACAGCAGCTCCACATCCCTCACTGCATCCATCCTGCTCTGCATGATCCTCCACAGAAGCTCCACACCCCTCACTGCATCCTCCCTGCACGATCCTCCACAGCAGCTCCACACCCCTCACTACATCCACCCTGCACTGCATGATCCTCCACAGCAGTTCAACACCCCTCACTGCATCCACCCTGCACGATCCTCCAAAGCAGCTCCACATCCCTCACTACATCCATCCTGCACTGCATGATCCTCCACAGCAGCTCCATCCCCCTCACTGCATCCACCCTGCACTGCAATGCTCCAAAACCTGCACTGCATGATGCTTCACAGCAGCTCCACATCCCTCATTGCATCCACCCTGCACTGCATGATCATCCACAGCAGCACCACATCCCTCACTGCATCCATCCTGAACTGCATGATCCTCCACAGCAGCTCCATCCCCCTCACTGCATCCACCCTGCACTGCAATGCTCCAAAACCTGCACTGCATGATGCTTCACAGCAGCTCCACATCCCTCACTGCATCCACCCTGCACTGCATGATCATCCACAGCAGCACCACATCCCTCACTGCATCCATCCTGAACTGCATGATCCTCCACAGCAGCTCCATCCCCCTCACTGCATCCACCCCGCACTGCATGATCCTCCACAGCAGCTCCACCCCCCTCACTGCATCCACCCTGCACTGCATGATCCTCCACACCCGTCACTGCATCCTTCCTGCACTGCATGATCCTCCACAGCAGCTCCACATCCCTCACTGCATCCACCCTGCACGATCCTCCACAGCAGCTCCACACCCCTCACTGCATCCACCCTGCACTGCACGATCCTCCACAGCAGCTCCACATCCTTCACTGCATCCACTCTGCACTGCACGATCATCCACAGCAGCTCCACATCCCTCACTGCATCCACCCTGCACTGCATGATCCTCCACAGCAGTTCCACACCCCTCACTGCATCCACCCCGCACTGCATGATCCTCCACGGCAGCTCCACCCCCCTCACTGCATCCATCCCGCACTGCATGATCCTCCACAGCAGCTCCACATCCCTCACTGCATCCACCCTGCACTACATGATCCTCCACATCAGCTCGACACCCCTCACTGCATCCAACCTGCACTGCACGATCCTCCACAGCAGCTCCACATCCCTCACTGCATCCATCCTGCACTGCATGATCCTCCACAGCAGCTCCATCCCCCTCACTGCATCCACCCTGCACTGCATGATCCTCCACAGCAGCTCCACATCCCTCACTGCATCCTCCCTGAACTGCACGATCCTCCACAGCAGCTCCACCCCCCTCACTACATCCACCCTGCACTGCATGATCCTCCACAGCAGCTCCATCCCCCTCACTGCATGATCCTCCACAGCAGCTCCACATCCCTCACTGCATCCACCCCGCACTGCATGATCCTCCACATCCCTCACTGCATCCACCCTGCACTTCATGATCCTCCACAGCAGCTCCATCCCCCTCACTGCATCCACCCCGCACTGCATGATCCTCCACAGCAGCTCCACCCCCCTCACTGCATCCACCCTGCACTGCATGATCCTCCACACCCGTCACTGCATCCTCCCTGCACTGCATGATCCTCCACAGCAGCTCCACATCCCTCACTGCATCCACCCTGCACGATCCTCCACAGCAGCTCCACACCCCTCACTGCATCCACCCTTCACTGCACGATCCTCCACAGCAGCTCCACATCCTTCACTGCATCCACTCTGCACTGCACGATCCTCCACAGCAGCTCCACATCCCTCACTGCATCCACCCTGCACTGCATGTTCCTCCACAGCAGCTCCACACCCCTCACTGCATCCACCCGGCACTGCATGATCCTCCACGGCAGCTCCACCCCCCTCACTGCATCCATCCCGCACTGCATGATCCTCCACAGCAGCTCCACATCCCTCACTGCATCCACCCTGCACTACATGATCCTCCACATCAGCTCGACACCCCTCACTGCATCCAACCTGCACTGCACGATCCTCCACAGCAGCTCCACATCCCTCACTGCATCCATCCTGCACTGCATGATCCTCCACAGCAGCTCCATCCCCCTCACTGCATGATCCTCCACAGCAGCTCCACATCCCTCACTGCATCCACCCCGCACTGCATGATCCTCCACATCCCTCACTGCATCCACCCTGCACTTCATGATCCTCCACAGCAGCTCCACACCCCTCACTGCATCCACCCTGCACTGCATGATCCTCCACAGCAGCTCCATCCCCCTCACTGCATCCACCCTGCACTGCATGATCCTCCACAGCAGCTCCACACCCCTCACTGCATCCACCCTGCACTGCATGATCCTCCACAGCAGCTCCACATCCCTCACTGCATCCACCCTGCACTGCATGATCCACCACAGCAGCTCCACACCCCCCTCACTGCATCCACCCTGCACTGCATGATCCTCCACAGCAGCTCCACCCCCCTCACTGCATCCACCCTGCACTGCATGATCCTCCACACCCGTCACTGCATCCTCCCTGCACTGCATGATCCTCCACAGCAGCTCCACATCCCTCACTGCATTCACCCTGCACGATCCTCCACAGCAGCTCCACACCCCTCACTGCATCCACCCTGCACTGCACGATCCTCCACAGCAGCTCCACATCCTTCACTGCATCCACTCTGCACTGCACGATCCTCCACAGCAGCTCCACATCCCTCACTGCATCCACCCTGCACTGCATGATCCTCCACAGCAGCTCCACAGCCCTCACTGCATCCACCCCGCACTGCATGATCCTCCACGGCAGCTCCACCCCCCTCACTGCATCCATCCCGCACTGCATGATCCTCCACAGCAGCTCCACATCCCTCACTGCATCCACCCTGCACTGCATGATCCTCCACAGCAGCTCCACACCCCTCACTGCATCCACCCTGCACTACATGATCCTCCACATCAGCTCGACACCCCTCACTGCATCCACCCTGCACTGCACGATCCTCCACAGCAGCTCTACATCCCTCACTGCATGATCCTCCACAGCAGCTCCATCCCCCTCACTGCATCCACCCTGCACTGCATGATCCTCCACAGCAGCTCCACATCCCTCACTGCATCCTCCCTGAACTGCACGATCCTCCACAGCAGCTCCACCCCCCTCACTACATCCACCCTGCACTGCATGATCCTCCACAGCAGCTCCATCCCCCTCACTGCATGATCCTCCACAGCAGCTCCACATCCCTCACTGCATCCACCCCGCACTGCATGATCCTCCACATCCCTCACTGCATCCACCCTGCACTGCATGATCCTCCACAGCAGCTCCACATCCCTCACTGCATCCACCCTGCACTGCATGATCCTCCACGGCAGCTCCATCCCCCTCACTGCATCCACCCCGCACTGCATGATCCTCCACAGCAGCTCCACACCCCTCACTGCATCCACCCTGCACTGCATGATCCTCCACAGCAGCTCCACATCCCTCACTGCATCCACCCTGCACTGCAGGATCCTGCACAGCCACTCCACATCCCTCACTGCATCCACCCTGCACTGCATCTCTCCACATCCCTCACTGCATGCACCCTGCTCGCCCACATCCCTCACTGCATCCACCCTGCATTGCACACCCACACACTGCATCGCTCCACATCCCTCACTGCATCCATCCTGCATTGCACGCCCACACTGCATCGCTCCACATCCCTCACTGCATCCACCCTGCACTGCACGCCCAGACTGCACTGCTCCACATCCCTCACTGCATCCACCCCTCACTGCACGCCCACACTGCTCTGCTCCACATCCCTCACTGCATCCACCCTGCACTGCATGATCCTCCACAGCAGCTCCACATCCCTCACTGCATCCACCCTGCACTGCATGATCCTCCACAGCAGCTCCACATCCCTCATTGCATCCACCCTGCACTGCATGATCCTCCACGGCAGCTCCATCCCCCTCACTGCATCCAGCCCGCACTGCATTATCCTCCACAGCAGCTCCACATCCCTCACTGCATCCAACCTACACTGCATGATCCTCCACAGCAGCTCCACATCCCTCACTGCATCCAACCCGCACTGCACGATCCTCCACAGCAGCTCCACACCCACCTCACTGCATCCACCCAGCACGATCCTCCACAGCAGCTCCACACCCCTCACTGCATCCACCCTGCACTGCATGATCCTCCACAGCAGCTCCACACACCTCACTGCATCCACCCTGCACTGCATGATCCTCCACAGCAGCTCCATCCCCCTCACTGCATCCACCCTGCACTGCATGATCCTCCACAGCAGCTCCACATCCCTCACTGCATCCACCCCGCACTGCATGATCCTCCACAGCCGCTCCACATCCTTCACTGCATCCACCCTGCACTGCATGATCCTCCACAGCAGCTCCACATCCCTCACTGCATCCACCCAGCACTGAATGATCCTCCACAGCAGCTCCACATCCCTCACTGCATCCACCCTGCACTGCAGGATCCTCCACAGCAGCTCCACACCCCTCACTGAATCCACCCTGCACTGCATGATCCTCCAGAGCAGCTCCACATCCCTCACTGCATCCACCCTGCACAGCATGATCCTCCACAGCAGCTCCACATCCCTCACTGCATCCACCCTGCACTGCAGGATCCTCCACAGCAGCTCCACATCCCTCACTGCATCCACCCTGCACTGCAGGATCCTCCACAGCAGCTCCGCACCCCTCACTACATCCTCCCTGCACTGCATGATCCTCCACAGCAGCTCCACACCCCTCACTACATACACCCTGCACTGCATGATCCTCCAGAGCAGCTCCACACCCCCCTCACTGCATCCGCACTGCACGATCCTCCACAGCAGCTCCACATCCCTCACTGCATCCACCCTGCACTGCATGATCCTCCACGGCAGCTCCATCCCCCTCACTGCATCCACCGTGCACTGCTCCACATCTGCTCCACACCCCTCACTGCATGCACCCTGCACTGCACGATCCTCCACAGCAGCTCCACATCCCTCACTGCATGATCCTCCACAGCAGCTCCACATCCCTCACTGCATCCATCCTGCACTGCATGATCCTCCACAGCAGCTCAAAATCCCTCACTGCATCCATCCTGCTCTGCATGATCCTCCACTAAAGCTCCACACCCCTCACTGCATCCTCCCTGAACTGCACGATCCTCCACAGCAGCTCCACACCCCTCACTACATCCACCCTGCACTGCATGATCCTCCACAGCAGCTCCACACCCCTCACTGCATCCACCCTGCACTGCACGATCCTCCACAGCAGCTCCACATCCCTCACTGCATCCATCCTGCACTGCATGATCCTCCACAGCAGCTCCATTCCCCTCACTGCATCCACCCTGCACTGCAATGCTCCAAAACCTGCACTGCATGATGCTTCACAGCAGCTCCACACCCCTCACTACATCCACCCTGCACTGCATGATCCTCCACAGCAGCTCCACACCCCTCACTGCATCCAGCCTGCACTGCATGATCATCCACAGCAGCTCCACATCCCTCACTGCATCCATCCTGAACTGCATGATCCTTCAAAGCAGCTCCACATCCCTCACTGCATCCACCCTGCACTGCAATGCTCCAAAACCTGCACTGCATGATGCTTCACAGCAGCTCCACATCCCTCACTGCATCCACCCTGCACTGCATGATCATCCACAGCAGCTCCACATCCCTCACTGCATCCATCCTGAACTGCATGATCCTCCACAGCAGCTCCACATCCCTCACTGCATCCACCCTGCACTGGAGGATCCTCCACAGCCGCTCCACATCCCTCACTGCATCCACCCTGCACTGGAGGATCCTCCACAGCCGCTCCACATCCCTCACTGCATCCACCCTGCACTGCACTGCTCCACATCCCTCACTGCACGCCCACACTGCACTGCTCCACATCCCTCACTGCATCCACCCTGCACTGCATGATGCTCCACAGCAGCTCCACACACCTCACTGCATCCACCTTGCACTGCATGATCCTCCACAGCAGCTCCATCCCCCTCACTGCATCCACCCTGCACTGCATGATCCTCCACAGCAGCTCCACATCTCTCACTGCATCCACCCCGCACTGCATGATCCTCCACAGCCGCTCCACATCCTTCACTGCATCCACCCTGCACTGCATGATCCTCCACAGCAGCTCCACATCCCTCACTGCATCCACCCAGCACTGCATGATCCTCCACAGCAGCTCCACATCCCTCACTGCATCCACCCTGCACTGCAGGATCCTCCACAGCAGCTCCACACCCCTCACTGCATCCACCCTGCACTGCATGATCCTCCAGAGCAGCTCCACATCCCTCACTGCATCCACCCTGCACTGCATGATCCTCCACAGCAGCTCCACATCCCTCACTGCATCCACCCTGCACTGCAGGATCCTCCACAGCAGCTCCACATCCCTCACTGCATCCACCCTGCACTGCAGGATCCTCCACAGCAGCTCCACACCCCTCACTGCATCCACCCTGCACTGCATGATCCTCCACAGCAGCTCCACACCCCTCACTACATCCACCCTGCACTGCATGATCCTCCAGAGCAGCTCCACACCCCCCTCACTGCATCCACCCTGCACTGCATGATCCTCCACAGCAGCTCACTGCATTCGCACTGCACGATCCTCCACAGCAGCTCCACATCCCTCACTGCATCCACCCTGCACTGCATGATCCTCCACGGCAGCTCCATCCCCCTCACTGCATCCACCCTGCACTGCTCCACACCCCTCACTGCATGCACCCTGCACTGCACGATCCTCCACAGCAGCTCCACATCCCTCACTGCATGCACCCTGCACTGCACGATCCTCCACAGCAGCTCCACATCCCTCACTGCATCCATCCTGCACTGCATGATCCTCCACAGCAGCTCCACATCCCTCACTGCATCCATCCTGCACTGCATGATCCTCCACAGCAGCTCAACATCCCTCACTGCATCCATCCTACTCTGCATGATCCTCCACTAAAGCTCCACACCCCTCACTGCATCCTCCCTGAACTGCACGTTCCTCCACAGCAGCTCCACACCCCTCACTACATCCACCCTGCACTGCATGATCCTCCACAGCAGCTCCACACCCCTCACTGCATCCACCCTGCACTGCACGATCCTCCACAGCAGCTCCACATCCCTCACTGCATCCATCCTGCACTGCATGATCCTCCACAGCAGCTCCATCCCCCTCACTGCATCCACCCTGCACTGCAATGCTCCAAAACCTGCACTGCATGATGCTTCACAGCAGCTCCACACCCCTCACTACATCCACCCTGCACTGCATGATCCTCCACAGCAGCTCCACACCCCTCACTGCATCCAGCCTGCACTGCATGATCATCCACAGCAGCTCCACACCCCTCACTACATCCACCCTGCACTGCATGATCCTCCACAGCAGCTCCACACCCCTCACTGCATCCATCCTGAACTGCATGATCCTCCAAAGCAGCTCCACATCCCTCACTGCATCCACCCTGCACTGCAATGCTCCAAAACCTGCACTGCATGATGCTTCACAGCAGCTCCACATCCCTCAATGCATCCACCCTGCACTGCATGATCATCCACAGCAGCTCCACATCCCTCACTGCATCCATCCTGAACTGCATGATCCTCCACAGCAGCTCCACATCCCTCACTGCATCCACCCTGCACTGGAGGATCCTACACAGCCGCTCCACATCCCTCACTGCATCCACCCTGCACTGCATCGCTCCACATCCCTCACTGCATGCACCCTACTCGCCCACATCCCTCACTGCATCCACCCTGCACTGCACACCCACACACTGCATCGCTCCACATCCCTCACTGCATCCACGCTGCATTGCACGCCCACACTGCACTGCTCCACATCCCTCACTGCATCCACCCTGCACTGCACTGCTCTGCTCCACATCCCTCACTGCACGCCCACACTGCACTGCTCCACATCCCTCACTGCATCCACCCTGCACGATGCTCCACAGCAGCTCCACACCCCTCACTGCATCTACCCTGCACTGCATGATCCTCCACAGCAGCTCCACATCCCTCACTGCATCCACCCTGCACTGCAGGATCCTCCACAGCAGCTCCACATCCCTCACTGCATCCACCCCGCACGGTCCTCCACAGCAGCTCCACACCCACCTCACTGCATTCACCCCGCATAATCCTCCACAGCAGCTCCAAACCCCTCACTGCATCCACCCTGCACTGCATGATCCTCCACAGCAGCTCCACACCCCTCACTGCATCCACCCTGCACTGCATGATCCTCCACAGCAGCTCCATCCCCCTCACTGCATCCACCCTGCACTGCATGATCCTCCACAGCAGCTCCACATCCCTCACTAAATCCACCCCGCACTGCATGATCCTCCACAGCCGCTCCACATCCTTCTCTGCATCCACCCCGCACTGCATGATCCTCCACAGCAGCTCCACATCCCTCACTGCATCCACCCCACACTGCATGATCCTCCACAGCAGCTCTACATCCCTCACTGCATCCACCCTGCATTGCAGGATCCTCCACAGCAGCTCCACACCCCTCACTGCATCCACCCTGCACTGCAAGATCCTCCAGAGCAGCTCCACATCCCTCACTGCATCCACCCTGCACTGCATGATCCTCCACAGCAGCTCCACATCCCTCACTGCATCCACCCTGCACTGCATGATCCTCCACAGCAGCTCCACATCCCTCACTGCATCCACCCTGCACTGCATGATCCTCCACAGCAGCTCCACACCCCTCACTGCATCCACCCTGCACTGCACGATCCTCCACAGCAGCTCCACATCCCTCACTGTATCCATCCTGCACTGCATGATCCTCCACAGCAGCTCCATCCCCCTCACTGCATCAACCTTGCACTGCAATGCTCCAAAACCTGCACTGCATGATGCTTCACAGCAGCTCCACATCCCTCACTGCATCCAGCCTGCACTGCATGATCATCCACAGCAGCTCCACATCCCTCACTGCATCCATCCTGAACTGCATGATCCTCCAAAGCAGCTCCACATCCCTCACTGCATCCACCCTGCACTGCAATGCTCCAAAACCTGCACTGCATGATGCTTCACAGCAGCTCCACATCCCTCACTGCATCCACCCTGCACTGCATGATCATCCACAGCAGCTCCACATCCCTCACTGCATCCATCCTGAACTGCATGATCCTCCACAGCAGCTCCACATCCCTCACTGCATCCACCCTGCACTGGAGGATCCTCCACAGCCGCTCCACATCCCTCACTGCATGCACCCTGCTCGCCCACATCCCTCACTGCATCCACCCTGCACTGCACACCCACACACTGCATCGCTCCACATCCCTCACTGCATCCACGCTGCATTGCACGCCCACACTGCATCGCTCCACATCCCTCACTGCATCCACCCTGCACTGCACTGCTCCACATCCCTCACTGCACTGCTCCACATCCCTCACTGCATCCACCCTGCACTGCATGATGCTCCACAGCAGCTCCACACCCCTCACTGCATCCACCCTGCACTGCATGATCCTCCACAGCAGCTCCACATCCCTCACTGCATCCACCCTGCACTGCAGGATCCTCCACAGCAGCTTCACATCCCTCACTGCATCCACCCCGCACGATCCTCCACAGCAGCTCCACACCCACCTCACTGCATTCACCCCGCATAATCCTCCACAGCAGCTCCAAACCCCTCACTGCATCCACCCTGCACTGCATGATCCTCCACAGCAGCTCCACACCCCTCACTGCATCCACCCTGCACTGCATGATCCTCCACAGCAGCTGCATCCCCCTCACTGCATCCACCCTGCACTGCATGATCCTCCACAGCAGCTCCACATCCCTCACTAAATCCACCCCGCACTGCATGATCCTCCACAGCAGCTCCACATCCTTCACTGCATCCACCCCGCACTGCATGATCCTCCACAGCAGCTCCACATCCCTCACTGCATCCACCCCGCACTGCATGATCCTCCACAGCAGCTCCACATCCCTCACTGCATCCACCCTGCACTGCAGGATCCTCCACAGCAGCTCCACACCCCTCACTGCATCCAACCTGCACTGCATGATCCTCCAGAGCAGCTCCACATCCCTCACTGCATCCACCCTGCACTGCATGATCCTCCACAGCAGCTCCACATCCCTCACTGCATCCACCCTGCACTGCATGATCCTCCACAGCAGCTCCACATCCCTCACTGCATCCACCCTGCACTGCAGGATCCTCCACAGCAGCTCCACACCCCTCACTACATCCACCCTGCACTGCATGATCCTCCAGACCAGCTCCACACCCCTCACTGCATCCACCCTGCACTGCACGATCCTCCACGGCAGTTCCATCCCCCTCACTGCATCCACCCTGCACTGCTCCACATCAGCTCCACACCCCTCACTGCATCCACCCTGCACTGCACGATCCTCCACAGCAGCTCCACATCCCTCACTGCATCCATCCTGCACTGCATGATCCTCCACAGCAGCTCCACATCCCTCACTGCATCCATCCTGCACTGCATGATCCTCCACAGCAGCTCCACATCCCTCACTGCATCCATCCTGCTCTGCATGATCCTCCACAGCAGCTCCACACCCCTCACTGCATCCTCCCTGCACGATCCTCCACAGCAGCTCCACACCCTTCACTACATCCACCCTGCACTGCATGATCCTCCACAGCAGCTCCACACCCCTCACTGCATCCACCCTGCACTGCACGATCCTCCAAAGCAGCTCCACATCCCTCACTGCATCCATCCTGCACTGCATGATCCTCCACAGCAGCTCCATCCCCCTCACTGCATCCACCCTGCACTGCAATGCTCCAAAACCTGCACTGCATGATGCTTCACAGCAGCTCCACATCCCTCACTGCATCCATCCTGCACTGCATGATCATCCACAGCAGCTCCACATCCCTCACTGCATCCATCCTGAACTGCATGATCCTCCACAGCAGCTCCATCCCCCTCACTGCATCCACCCTGCACTGCAATGCTCCAAAACCTGCACTGCATGATTCTTAACAGCAGCTCCACATCCCTCACTGCATCCACCCTGCACTGCATGATCCTCCACAGCAGCTCCACATCCCTCACTGCATCCTCCCTGAACTGCACGATCCTCCACAGCAGCTCCACATCCCTCACTGCATCCACCCTGCACTGCATGATCCTCCACAGCAGCTCCATCCCCCTCACTGCATCCACCCTGCACTGCATGATCCTCCACAGCAGCTCCACGCACCTCACTGCATCCACCCTGCACTGCATGATCCACCACAGCAGCTCCACAACCCCCCTCACTGCATCCACCCCACACTGCATGATCCTCCACAGCAGCTCCACCCCCCTCACTGCATCCACCCTGCACTGCATGATCCTCCACACCCGTCACTGCATCCTCCCTGCACTGCATGATCCTCCACAGCTGCTCCACATCCCTCACTGCATCCACCCTGCACAATCCTCCACAGCAGCTCCACACCCCTCACTGCATCCACCGTGCACTGCACGATCCTCCACAGCAGCTCCACATCCTTCACTGCGTCCACTCTGCACTGCCCGATCCTCCACAGCAGCTCCACATCCCTCACTGCATCCACCCTGCACTGCATGATCCTCCACAGCAGCTCCACACCCCTCACTGCATCCACCCCGCACTGCATGATCCTCAACGGCAGCTCCACCCCCCTCACTGCATGATCCTCCACAGCAGCTCCACATCCCTCACTGCATCCACCCTGCACTGCATGATCCTCCACAGCAGCTCCACACCCCTCACTGCATCCACCCTGCACTACATGATCCTCCACATCAGCTCGACACCCCTCACTGCATCCAACCTGCACTGCACGATCCTCCACAGCAGCTCCACATCCCTCACTGCATCCATCCTGCACTGCATGATCCTCCACAGCAGCTCCATCCCCCTCACTGCATCCACCCTGCACTGCATGATCCTCCACAGCAGCTACACATCCCTCACTGCATCCTCCCTGAACTGCACGATCCTCCACGGCAGCTCCACCCCCCCTCACTACATCCACCCTGCACTGCATGATCCTCCACAGCAGCTCCATCCCCCTCACTGCATGATCCTCCACAGCAGCTCCACATCCCTCACAGCATCCACCCCGCACTGCATGATCCTCCACATCCCTCACTGCATCCACCCTGCACTTCATGATCCTCCACAGCAGCTCCACACCCCTCACTGCATCCACCCTGCACTGCATGATCCTCCACAGCAGCTCCATCCCCCTCACTGCATCCACCCTGCACTGCATGATCCTCCACAGCAGCTCCACATCCCTCACTGCATCCACCCTGCACTGCATGATCCACCACAGCAGCTCCACACCCCCCTCACTGCATCCACCCTGCACTGCATGATCCTCCACAGCAGCTCCACCCCCCTCACTGCATCCACCCTGCACTGCATGATCCTCCACACCCGTCACTGCATCCTCCCTGCACTGCATGATCCTCCACAGCAGCTCCACATCCCTCACTGCATCCACCCTGCACGATCCTCCAGAGCAGCTCCACACCCCTCACTGCATCCACCCTGCACTGCACGATCCTCCACAGCAGCGCCACATCCTTCATTGCATCCACTCTGCACTGCAAGATCCTCCACAGCAGCTCCACATCCCTCACTGCATCCACCCTGCACTGCATGATCCTCCACAGCAGCTCCATCCCCCTCACTGCATGATCCTCCACAGCAGCTCCACATCCCTCACTGCATCCACCCCGCACTGCATGATCCTCCACATCCCTCACTGCATCCACCCTGCACTGCATGATCCTCCACAGCAGCTCCACATCCCTCACTGCATCCACCCTGCACTGCATGATCCTCCACGGCAGCTCCATCCCCCTCACTGCATCCACCCCGCACTGCATGATCCTCCACAGCAGCTCCACACCCCTCACTGCATCCACCCTGCACTGCATGATCCTCCACAGCAGCTCCACATCCCTCACTGCATCCACCCTGCACTGCAGGATCCTCCACAGCCACTCCACATCCCTCATTGCATCCACCCTGCACTGCATCTCTCCACATCCCTCACTGCATGCACCCTGCTCGCCCACATCCCTCACTGCATCCACCCTGCACTGCACACCCACACACTGCATCGCTCCACATCCCTCACTGCATCCATCCTGCATTGCACGCCCACACTGCATCGCTCCACATCCCTCACTGCATCCACCCTGCACTGCACGCCCAGACTGCACTGCTCCACATCCCTCACTGCATCCACCCCTCACTGCACGCCCACACTGCTCTGCTCCACATCCCTCACTGCATCCACCCTACACTGCATGATCCTCCACAGCAGCTCCACACCCCTCACTGCATCCACCCTGCACTGCACGATCCTCCACAGCAGCTCCACATCCCTCACTGCATCCACCCTGCACTGCAGGATCCTCCACAGCAGCTCCACATCCCTCACAGCATCCAACCCGCACTGCACGATCCTCCACAGCAGCTCCACACCCACCTCACTGCATCCACCCAGCACGATCCTCCACAGCAGCTCCACACCCCTTACAGCATCCACCCTGCACTGCATGATCCTCCATAGCAGCTCCACACACCTCACTGCATCCACCCTGCACTGCATGATCCTCCACAGCAGCTCCACATCCCTTACTGCATCCACCCCGCACTGCATGATCCTCCACAGCGGCTCCACATCCTTCACTGCATCCACCCTGCACTGCATGATCCTCCACAGCAGCTCCACACCCCTCACTACATCCACCCTGCACGATCCTCCACAGCAGCTCCACACACCTCACTGCATCCACCCTGCACTGCACGATCCTCCACAGCATCTCCACACCCCTCACTGCATCCATCCTGCACTGCATGATCCTCCACAGCAGCTCCATCCCCCTCACTGCATCCACCCTGCACTGCAATGCTCCAAAACCTGCACTGCATGATGCTTCACAGCAGCTCCACATCCCTCACTGCATCCACCCTGCACTGCATGATCATCCACAGCAGCTCCACATCCCTCACTGAATCCATCCTGAACTGCATGATCCTCCACAGCAGCTCCATCCCCCTCACTGCATCCACCCTGCACTGCAATGCTCCTAAACCTGCACTGCATGATGCTTCACAGCAGCTCCACATCCCTCACTGCATCCACCCTGCACTGCATGATCCTCCACAGCAGCTCCACATCCCTCACTGCATCCTCCCTGAACTGCACGATCCTCCACAGCAGCTCCACATCCCTCACTGCATCCACCCTGCACTGCATGATCCTCCACAGCAGCTCCACACCCCTCACTGCATCCACCCTGCACTGCATGATCCTCCACAGCAGCTCCACCCCCCTCACTGCATCCACCCTGCACTGCATGATCCTCCACAGCACCTCCACACCCCTCACTGCATCCACCCTGCACTGCATGATCCTCCACAGCAGCTCCACATCCCTCACTGCATCCACCCTGCACGATCCACCACAGCAGCTCCACACCCCCCTCACTGCATCCACCCCGCACTGCATGATCCTCCACAGCAGCTCCACACCCCTCACTGCATCCACCCTGCACTGCATGATCCTCCACACCCATCACTGCATCCTCCCTGCACTGCATGATCCTCCACAGCAGCTCCACATCCCTCACTGCATCCACCCTGCACGATCCTCCACAGCAGCTCCACACCCCTCACTGCATCCACCCTGCACTGCACGATCCTCCACAGCAGCTCCACATCCCTCACTGCATCCACCCTGCACTGCATGATCCTCCACAGCAGCTCCACACCCCTCACTGAATCCACCCCGCACTGCATGATCCTCCACGGCAGCTCCACCCCCCTCACTGCATCCATCCCGCACTGCATGATCCTCCACAGCAGCTCCACATCCCTCACTGCATCCACCCTGCACTGCATGATCCTCCACGGCAGCTCCATCCCCATCACTGCATCCACCCTGCACTGCTCCACATCAGCTCCACACCCCTCACTGCATGCACCCTGCACTGCACGATCCTCCACAGCAGCTCCATCCCCCTCACTGCATGATCCTCCACAGCAGCTCCACACCCCTCACTGCATCCACCCTGCACGATCCTCCACAGCAGCTCCACACCCCTCACTACATCCACCCTGCACTGCATGATCCTCCACATCAGCTCCACACCCCTCACTGCATCCACCCTGCACGATCCTCCACAGCAGCTCCACATCCCTCACTGCATCCACCCTGCACTGCATGATCCTCCACAGCAGCTCCACACCCCTCACTGCATCCACCCTGCACTGCATGATCCTCCACAGCAGCTCCATTCCCCTCACTGCATCCACCCTACACTGCATGATCCTCCACAGCACCTCCACACCCCTCACTGCATCCACCCTGCACAATCCTCCACAGCAGCTCCACATCCCTCACTGCATCCACCCTGCACTGCATGATCCACCACAGCAGCTCCACACCCCCCTCACTGAATCCACCCCGCACTGCATGATCCTCCACAGCAGCTCCACACCCCTCACTGCATCCACCCTGCACTGCATGATCCTCCACACCCGTCACTGCATCCTCCCTGCACTGCATGATCCTCCACAGCAGCTACACATCCCTCACTGCATCCACCCTGCACGATCCTCCACAGCAGCTCCACACCCCTCACTGCATCCACCCTGCACTGCACGATCCTGCACAGCAGCTCCACATCCCTCACTGCATCCACCCTGCACTGCATGATCCTCCACAGCAGCTCCACACCCCTCGCTGCATCCACCCCGCACTGCATGAACCTCCACGGCAGCTCCACCCCCTCTCACTGCATCCATCCCGCACTGCATGATCCTCCACAGCAGCTCCACATCCCTCACTGCATCCACCCTGCACTGCATGATCCTCCACGGCAGCTCCATCCCCATCACTGCATCCACCCTGCACTGCTCCACATCAGCTCCACACCCCTCACTGCATGCACCCTGCACTGCACGATCCTCCACAGCAGCTCCACCCCCCTCACTGCATGATCCTCCACAGCAGCTCCACACCCCTCACTGCATCCACCCTGCACTGCATGATCCTCCACAGCAGCTCCACACCCCTCACTGCATGATCCTCCACAGCAGATCCATCCCCCTCACTGCATCCACCCTGCACTGCATGATCCTCCACAGAAGCTCCACATCCCTCACTGCATCCACCCTGCACGATCCTCCACAGCAGCTCCACACCCCTCACTGCATGCACCTTTCACGATCCTCCACAGCAGCTCCACACCCCTCACTGCATGCACCTTTCACGATCCTCCACAGCAGCTCCACATCCCTCACTGCATCCACCATGCACTGCACGATCCTCCACAGCAGCTCCACATCTGTCACTGCATCCACCCTGCACTGCATGATCCTCCACAGCAGCTCCACACCCCTCACTGCATCCACCCTGCACTGCATGATCCTCCACGGCAGCTCCATCCCCCTCACTGCATCCACCCCGCACTGCATGATCCTCCACAGCAGCTCCACACCACTCACTGCATCCACCCTGCACTGCATGATCCTCCACAGCAGCTCCACACCCCTCACTACATCCACCTTGCACTGCAATGCTCCAAAACCTGCACTGCATGATCCTTCACAGCAGCTCCACATCCCTCACTGCATCCACCCTGCACTGCATGATCCTCCACAGCAACTCCACATCCCTCACTGCATCCACCCTGCACTACATGATCCTCCACAGCAGCTCCTTCCCACTCACTGCATCCACCCTGCACTGCATGATCCTCCACAGCAGCTCCACACCCCTCACTGCATCCACCCTGCACTGCATGATGCTCCACAGCAGCTCCACACCACTCACTGCATCCACCCTTCACTACATGATCCTCCACAGCATATCCATACCCCTCACTGCATCCACCCTGCACTGCATGATCCTCCACAGCAGCTCCACATCCCTCACTGCATCCACCCTGCACTACATGATCCTCCACAGCAGCTCCTTCCCCCTCACTGCATCCACCCCTCACTGCATGATCCTCCACAGCAGCTCCACACCCCTCACTGCATCCACCCTGCACTGCATGATCCTCCACAGCAGCTCCACACCACTCACTGCATCCACCCTTCACTACATGATCCTCCACAGCATATCCACACCCCTCACTGCATCCACCCCGCACTGCATGATCCTCCACAGCAGCTCCACACCACTCACTGCATCCACCCTTCACTACATGATCCTCCACAGCATATCCACACCCCTCACTGCATCCACCCTGCACTGCATGATCTTCCACAGCAGCTCCACACCCCTCACTGCATCCACCCGACACTGCATGATCCTCCACGGCAGCTCCATCCCCCTCACTGCATCCACCCCGCACTGCAAGATCCTCCACGGCAGCTCCATCCCCCTCACTGCATCCACCCCGCACTGCATGATCCTCCACAGCAGCTCCACACCCATCACTGCATCCACCCTGCACTGCATGATCCCCCACAGCAGCTCCACACCCTTCACTGCATCAACCCTGCACTGCATGATCCTCCACATCCGCTCCACAACCCTCACTGCATCCACCCTGCACGATCCTCCACAGCAGCTCCACATCTCTCACTACATCCATCCTGCACTGCATGATCCCCACAGCAGCTCCACATCCTTCACTGCATCCATCCTGCACTGCATGATCCTCCACAGCAGCTCCATCCCCCTCACTGCATCCACCCTGAATTGCAATGCTCCAAAATCTGCACTGCATGATCCTTCACAGGAGCTCCACATCCCTCACTGCATCCACCCTGCACTGCATGATCCTCCACAGCAGCTCCACATCCCTCACTGCATCCACCCTGCACTGCATGATCCTCCACAGCAGCTCCATCCCCCTCACTGCATCCACCCCGCACTGCATGATCCTCCACAGCAGCTCCACACCCCTCACTGCATCCACCCTGCACTGCATGATCCTCCACAGCAGCGCCACACCCCTCACTACATCCACCCTGCACTGCATGATCCTCCACACCCCTTACTGCATCCACCCTGCACGATCCTACACAGCAGCTCCACATCCCTCACTGCATGATCCTCCACAGCAGCTCCATCCCCCTCACTGCATCCACCCTGCACTGCAATGCTCCAAAACCTGCACTGCATGATCCTTCACAGAAGCTCCACATCCCTCACTGCATCCACCCTGGACTGCATGATCCTCCAGAGCAGCTCCACACGCCTCCCTGCATCCACCCTGCACTGCATGATCCTCCGCAGCAGCTCCATCCCCCTCACTGCATCCACCCTGCACTGCAATGCTCCAAAACCTGCACTGCATGATCCTTCACAGCAGCTCCACATCCCTCACTGCATCCACCCTGGACTGCATTATCCTCCAGAGCAGCTCCACACGCCTCACTGCATCCACCCTGCACTGCATGATCCTCCACAGCAGCTCCACACCCCTCACTGAATCCACCCCGCACTGCATGATCCTCCACGGCAGCTCCACCCCCCTCACTGCATCCATCCCGCACTGCATGATCCTCCACAGCAGCTCCACATCCCTCACTGCATCCACCCTGCACTGCATGATCCTCCACGGCAGCTCCATCCCCATCACTGCATCCACCCTGCACTGCTCCACATCAGCTCCACACCCCTCACTGCATGCACCCTGCACTGCACGATCCTCCACAGCAGCTCCATCCCCCTCACTGCATGATCCTCCACAGCAGCTCCACACCCCTCACTGCATCCACCCTGCACGATCCTCCACAGCAGCTCCACACCCCTCACTACATCCACCCTGCACTGCATGATCCTCCACATCAGCTCCACACCCCTCACTGCATCCACCCTGCACGATCCTCCACAGCAGCTCCACATCCCTCACTGCATCCACCCTGCACTGCATGATCCTCCACAGCAGCTCCACACCCCTCACTGCATCCACCCTGCACTGCATGATCCTCCACAGCAGCTCCATTCCCCTCACTGCATCCACCCTACACTGCATGATCCTCCACAGCACCTCCACACCCCTCACTGCATCCACCCTGCACAATCCTCCACAGCAGCTCCACATCCCTCACTGCATCCACCCTGCACTGCATGATCCACCACAGCAGCTCCACACCCCCCTCACTGAATCCACCCCGCACTGCATGATCCTCCACAGCAGCTCCACACCCCTCACTGCATCCACCCTGCACTGCATGATCCTCCACACCCGTCACTGCATCCTCCCTGCACTGCATGATCCTCCACAGCAGCTACACATCCCTCACTGCATCCACCCTGCACGATCCTCCACAGCAGCTCCACACCCCTCACTGCATCCACCCTGCACTGCACGATCCTGCACAGCAGCTCCACATCCCTCACTGCATCCACCCTGCACTGCATGATCCTCCACAGCAGCTCCACACCCCTCACTGCATCCACCCCGCACTGCATGAACCTCCACGGCAGCTCCACCCCCTCTCACTGCATCCATCCCGCACTGCATGATCCTCCACAGCAGCTCCACATCCCTCACTGCATCCACCCTGCACTGCATGATCCTCCACGGCAGCTCCATCCCCATCACTGCATCCACCCTGCACTGCTCCACATCAGCTCCACACCCCTCACTGCATGCACCCTGCACTGCACGATCCTCCACAGCAGCTCCACCCCCCTCACTGCATGATCCTCCACAGCAGCTCCACACCCCTCACTGCATCCACCCTGCACTGCATGATCCTCCACAGCAGCTCCACACCCCTCACTGCATGATCCTCCACAGCAGATCCATCCCCCTCACTGCATCCACCCTGCACTGCATGATCCTCCACAGAAGCTCCACATCCCTCACTGCATCCACCCTGCACGATCCTCCACAGCAGCTCCACACCCCTCACTGCATGCACCTTTCACGATCCTCCACAGCAGCTCCACACCCCTCACTGCATGCACCTTTCACGATCCTCCACAGCAGCTCCACATCCCTCACTGCATCCACCATGCACTGCACGATCCTCCACAGCAGCTCCACATCTGTCACTGCATCCACCCTGCACTGCATGATCCTCCACAGCAGCTCCACACCCCTCACTGCATCCACCCTGCACTGCATGATCCTCCACGGCAGCTCCATCCCCCTCACTGCATCCACCCCGCACTGCATGATCCTCCACAGCAGCTCCACACCACTCACTGCATCCACCCTGCACTGCATGATCCTCCACAGCAGCTCCACACCCCTCACTACATCCACCTTGCACTGCAATGCTCCAAAACCTGCACTGCATGATCCTTCACAGCAGCTCCACATCCCTCACTGCATCCACCCTGCACTGCATGATCCTCCACAGCAACTCCACATCCCTCACTGCATCCACCCTGCACTACATGATCCTCCACAGCAGCTCCTTCCCACTCACTGCATCCACCCTGCACTGCATGATCCTCCACAGCAGCTCCACACCCCTCACTGCATCCACCCTGCACTGCATGATGCTCCACAGCAGCTCCACACCACTCACTGCATCCACCCTTCACTACATGATCCTCCACAGCATATCCATACCCCTCACTGCATCCACCCTGCACTGCATGATCCTCCACAGCAGCTCCACATCCCTCACTGCATCCACCCTGCACTACATGATCCTCCACAGCAGCTCCTTCCCCCTCACTGCATCCACCCCTCACTGCATGATCCTCCACAGCAGCTCCACACCCCTCACTGCATCCACCCTGCACTGCATGATCCTCCACAGCAGCTCCACACCACTCACTGCATCCACCCTTCACTACATGATCCTCCACAGCATATCCACACCCCTCACTGCATCCACCCCGCACTGCATGATCCTCCACAGCAGCTCCACACCACTCACTGCATCCACCCTTCACTACATGATCCTCCACAGCATATCCACACCCCTCACTGCATCCACCCTGCACTGCATGATCTTCCACAGCAGCTCCACACCCCTCACTGCATCCACCCGACACTGCATGATCCTCCACGGCAGCTCCATCCCCCTCACTGCATCCACCCCGCACTGCAAGATCCTCCACGGCAGCTCCATCCCCCCCCTCACTGCATCCACCCCGCACTGCATGATCCTCCACAGCAGCTCCACACCCATCACTGCATCCACCCTGCACTGCATGATCCCCCACAGCAGCTCCACACCCTTCACTGCATCAACCCTGCACTGCATGATCCTCCACATCCGCTCCACAACCCTCACTGCATCCACCCTGCACGATCCTCCACAGCAGCTCCACATCTCTCACTACATCCATCCTGCACTGCATGATCCCCACAGCAGCTCCACATCCTTCACTGCATCCATCCTGCACTGCATGATCCTCCACAGCAGCTCCATCCCCCTCACTGCATCCACCCTGAATTGCAATGCTCCAAAATCTGCACTGCATGATCCTTCACAGGAGCTCCACATCCCTCACTGCATCCACCCTGCACTGCATGATCCTCCACAGCAGCTCCACATCCCTCACTGCATCCACCCTGCACTGCATGATCCTCCACAGCAGCTCCATCCCCCTCACTGCATCCACCCCGCACTGCATGATCCTCCACAGCAGCTCCACACCCCTCACTGCATCCACCCCGCACTGCATGATCCTCCACAGCAGCTCCACACCCCTCACTGCATCCACCCTGCACTGCATGATCCTCCACAGCAGCGCCACACCCCTCACTACATCCACCCTGCACTGCATGATCCTCCACACCCCTTACTGCATCCACCCTGCACGATCCTACACAGCAGCTCCACATCCCTCACTGCATGATCCTCCACAGCAGCTCCATCCCCCTCACTGCATCCACCCTGCACTGCAATGCTCCAAAACCTGCACTGCATGATCCTTCACAGAAGCTCCACATCCCTCACTGCATCCACCCTGGACTGCATGATCCTCCAGAGCAGCTCCACACGCCTCCCTGCATCCACCCTGCACTGCATGATCCTCCGCAGCAGCTCCATCCCCCTCACTGCATCCACCCTGCACTGCAATGCTCCAAAACCTGCACTGCATGATCCTTCACAGCAGCTCCACATCCCTCACTGCATCCACCCTGGACTGCATGATCCTCCAGAGCAGCTCCACACGCCTCACTGCATCCACCCTGCACTGCATGATCCTCCGCAGCAGCTCCACGCCCCTCAATGCATCCACCCTGCACTGCATGATCCTCCACAGCAGATCCAGACCCCTCACTGCATGATCCTCCACAGCAGCTCCACCACCCTCACTGCATCCACCCTGCACTGCATGATCCTCCACAGCAGCTCCACACCCCTCACTGCATCCACCCTGCAATGCATGATCCTCCACAGCAGCTCCACACCCCTCACTGCATCCACCCTGCACTGCATGATCCTCCACAGCAGCTCCACACCACTCACTGCATCCACCCTTCACTACATGATCCTCCACAGCATATCCACACCCCTCACTGCATCCACCCCGCACTGCATGATCCTCCACAGCAGCTCCACACCACTCACTGCATCCACCCTTCACTACATGATCCTCCACAGCATATCCACACCCCTCACTGCATCCACCCTGCACTGCATGATCTTCCACAGCAGCTCCACACCCCTCACTGCATCCACCCGACACTGCATGATCCTCCACGGCAGCTCCATCCCCCTCACTGCATCCACCCCGCACTGCAAGATCCTCCACGGCAGCTCCATCCCCCTCACTGCATCCACCCCGCACTGCATGATCCTCCACAGCAGCTCCACACCCATCACTGCATCCACCCTGCACTGCATGATCCCCCACAGCAGCTCCACACCCTTCACTGCATCAACCCTGCACTGCATGATCCTCCACATCCGCTCCACAACCCTCACTGCATCCACCCTGCACGATCCTCCACAGCAGCTCCACATCTCTCACTACATCCATCCTGCACTGCATGATCCCCACAGCAGCTCCACATCCTTCACTGCATCCATCCTGCACTGCATGATCCTCCACAGCAGCTCCATCCCCCTCACTGCATCCACCCTGAATTGCAATGCTCCAAAATCTGCACTGCATGATCCTTCACAGGAGCTCCACATCCCTCACTGCATCCACCCTGCACTGCATGATCCTCCACAGCAGCTCCACATCCCTCACTGCATCCACCCTGCACTGCATGATCCTCCACAGCAGCTCCATCCCCCTCACTGCATCCACCCCGCACTGCATGATCCTCCACAGCAGCTCCACACCCCTCACTGCATCCACCCCGCACTGCATGATCCTCCACAGCAGCTCCACACCCCTCACTGCATCCACCCTGCACTGCATGATCCTCCACAGCAGCGCCACACCCCTCACTACATCCACCCTGCACTGCATGATCCTCCACACCCCTTACTGCATCCACCCTGCACGATCCTACACAGCAGCTCCACATCCCTCACTGCATGATCCTCCACAGCAGCTCCATCCCCCTCACTGCATCCACCCTGCACTGCAATGCTCCAAAACCTGCACTGCATGATCCTTCACAGAAGCTCCACATCCCTCACTGCATCCACCCTGGACTGCATGATCCTCCAGAGCAGCTCCACACGCCTCCCTGCATCCACCCTGCACTGCATGATCCTCCGCAGCAGCTCCATCCCCCTCACTGCATCCACCCTGCACTGCAATGCTCCAAAACCTGCACTGCATGATCCTTCACAGCAGCTCCACATCCCTCACTGCATCCACCCTGGACTGCATGATCCTCCAGAGCAGCTCCACACGCCTCACTGCATCCACCCTGCACTGCATGATCCTCCGCAGCAGCTCCACGCCCCTCAATGCATCCACCCTGCACTGCATGATCCTCCACAGCAGATCCAGACCCCTCACTGCATGATCCTCCACAGCAGCTCCACCACCCTCACTGCATCCACCCTGCACTGCATGATCCTCCACAGCAGCTCCACACCCCTCACTGCATCCACCCTGCAATGCATGATCCTCCACAGCAGCTCCACATCCCTCACTGCATCCACCCTGCACTGCACGATCCTCCACAGCAGCTCCACATCCCTCACTGCATCCACGCCGCACTGCATAATCCTCCACAGCAGCTCCACACCCCTCACTGCATCCACCCTGCACTGAATGATCCTCCACATCAGCTCCACACCCCCCTCACTGCATCCACTCTGCACTGCACAATCCTCCACAGCAGCTCCACATCCCTCACTGCATCAATCCTGCACTGCATGATCCTCCACAGCAGCTCCATCCCCCTCACTGCATCCACCCTGCACTGCAATGCTCCAAAACCTGCACTGCATGATCCTTCACAGCAGCTCCACATCCCTCACTGCATCCACCCTGCACTGCATGATCCTCCAGAGCAGCTCCACACCCCTCACTGCATCCACCCTGCACTGCATGATCCTCCACAGCAGCTCCACATCCCTCGCTGCATCCAACCTGCACTGCACGATCCTCCACAGCAGCTCCACATCCCTCACTGCATCCACCCTGCACTGCATGATCCTCCACAGCAGCTCCACATCCCTCACTGCATCCACCCTGCACTGCATGATCCTTCACAGCAGCTCCACATCCCTCACTGCAACCACCCTGGACTGCATGGTCCTACAGAGCAGCTCCACACGCCTCACTGCATCCACCCTGCACTGCATGATCCTCCGCAGCAGCTCCACGCCCCTCACTGCATGATCCTCCACAGCAGCTCCACCCCCCCCTCACTGCATCCACCCTGCACTGCATGATCCTCCACAGCAGCTCCATCCCCCTCACTGCATCCACCCTGCACTGCATGATCCTCCACAGCAGCTCCACATCCCTTACTGCATCCACCCCGCACTGCATGATCCTCCACAGCGGCTCCACATCCTTCACTGCATCCACCCTGCACTGCATGATCCTCCACAGGAGCTCCACACCCCTCACTACATCCACCCTGCACGATCCTCCACAGCAGCTCCACACCCCTCACTGCATCCACCCTGCACTGCACGATCCTCCACAGCAGCTCCACATCCCTCACTGCATCCATCCTGCACTGCATGATCCTCCACAGCAGCTCCATCCCCCTCACTGCAATGCTCCAAAACCTGCACTGGATGATGCTTCACAGCAGCTCCACATCCCTCACTGCATCCACCCTGCACTGCATGATCATCCACAGCAGCTCCACATCCCTCACTGAATCCATCCTGAACTGCATGATCCTCCACAGCAGCTCCATCCCCCTCACTGCATCTACCCTGCACTGCAATGCTCCAAAACCTGCACTGCATGATGCTCCACAGCAGCTCCACATCCCTCACTGCATCCTCCCTGAACTGCACGATCCTCCACAGCAGCTCCACATCCCTCACTGCATCCACCCTGCACTGCATGATCCTCCACAGCAGCTCCACACCCCTCACTGCATCCACCCTGCACTGCATGATCCTCCACAGCAGCTCCACCCCCCTCACTGCATCCACCCTGCACTGCATGATCCTCCACAGCACCTCCACACCCCTCACTGCATCCACCCTGCACTGCATGATCCTCCACAGCAGCTCCACATCCCTCACTGCATCCACCCTGCACTGCATGATCCACCACAGCATCTCCACACCCCCCTCACTGCATCCACCCCGCACTGCATGATCCTCCACAGCAGCTCCACACCCCTCACTGCATCCACCCTGCACTGCATGATCCTCCACACCCATCACTGCATCCTCCCTGCACTGCATGATCCTCCACAGCAGCTCCACATCCCTCACTGCATCCACCCTGCACGATCCTCCACAGCAGCTCCACACCCCTCACAGCATCCACCCTGCACGATCCTCCACAGCAGCTCCACATCCCTCACTGCATCCACCCTGCACTGCATGATCCTCCATAGCAGCTCCACACCCCTCACTGAATCCACCCCGCACTGCATGATCCTCCACGGCAGCTCCACCCCCCTCACTGCATCCATCCCGCACTGCATGATCCTCCACAGCAGCTCCACATCCCTCACTACATCCACCCTGCACTGCATGATCCTCCACGGCAGCTCCATCCCCATCACTGCATCCACCCTGCACTGCTCCACATCAGCTCCACACCCCTCACTGCATGCACCCTGCACTGCACGATCCTCCACAGCAGCTCCATCCCCCTCACTGCATGATCCTCCACAGCAGCTCCACACCCCTCACTGCATCCACCCTGCACTGCATGATCCTCCACAGCAGCTCCACACCCCTCACTACATCCACCCTGCACTGCATGATCCTCCACATCAGCTCCACACCCCTCACTGCATCCACCCTGCACGATCCTACACAGCAGCTCCACATCCCTCACTGCATCCTCCCTGCACTGCATGATCCTCCACAGCAGCTCCACACCCCTCACTGCATCCACCCTGCACTGCATGATCCTCCACACCCGTCACTGCATCCTCCCTGCACTGCATGATCCTCCACAGCAGCTACACATCCCTCACTGCATCCACCCTGCACGATCCTCCACAGCAGCTCCACACCCCTCACTGCATCCACCCTGCACTGTATGATCCTCCATAGCAGCTCCACATCCTTCACTGCATCCACTCTGCACTGCACGATCCTCCACAGCAGCTCAACATCCCTCACTGCATCCACCCTGCACTGCATGATCCTCCACAGCAGCTCCACACCCCTCACTGCATCCACCCCGCACTGCATGATCCTCCACGGCAGCTCCACCCCCTCTCACTGCATCCATCCCGCACTGCATGATCCTCCACAGCAGCTCCACATCCCTCACTGCATGCACCCTGCACTGCATGATCCTCCACGGCAGCTCCATCCCCATCACTGCATCCACCCTGCACTGCTCCACATCAGCTCCACACCCCTCACTGCATGCACCCTGCACTGCACGATCCTCCACAGCAGCTCCATCCCACTCACTGCATGATCCTCCACAGCAGCTCCACAACCCTCACTGCATCCACCCTGCATTGCATGATCCTCCACAGCAGCTCCACACCCCTCACTACATCCACCCTGCACTGCATGATCCTCCACATCAGCTCCACACCCCTCACTGCATCCACCCTGCACGATCCTCCACATCAGCTCCGCACCCCTCACTGCATCCACCCTGCACGATCCTCCACAGCAGCTCCACATCCATCACTGCATCCACCCTGCACTGCATGATCCTCCACAGCAGCTCCACACCCCTCACTGCATCCACCCTGCACTGCATGATCCTCCACAGCAGCTCCATCCCCCTCACTGCATCCACCCTGCACTGCATGATCCTCCACAGCACCTCCACACCCCTCACTGCATCCACCCTGCACTGCACGATCCTCCACAGCAGCTCCACATCCCTCACTGCATCCACCCTGCACTGCATGATCCACCACAGCAGCTCCACACCCCCCTCACTGCATCCACCCCGCACTGCATGATCCTCCACAGCAGCTCCACACCCCTCACTGCATCCACCCTGCACTGCATGATCCTCCACACCCGTCACTGCATCCTCCCTGCACTGCATGATCCTCCACAGCAGCTACACATCCCTCACTGCATCCACCCTGCACGATCCTCCACAGCAGCTCCACACCCCTCACTGCATCCACCTTGCACTGCACGATCCTCCACAGCAGCTCCACATCCTTCACTGCATCCACTCTGCACTGCACGATCCTCCACAGCAGCTCCACACCCCTCACTGCATGATCCTCCACGGCAGCTCCACTCCCCTCACTGCATCCATCCCGCACTGCATGATCCTCCACAGCAGCTCCACATCCCTCACTGCATCTACCCTGCACTGCATGATCCTCCACGGCAGCTCCATCCCCATCACTGCATCCACCTTGCACTGCTCCACATCAGCTCCACACCCCTCACTGCATGCACCCTGCACTGCACGATCCTCCACAGCAGCTCCATCCCCCTCACTGCATGATCCTCCACAGCAGCTCCACACCCCTCACTGCATCCACACTGCACTGCATGATCCTCCACATCAGCACCACACCCCTCACTGCATCCACCCTGCACGATCCTCCACAGAAGCTCCACATCCCTCACTTCATCCATCCTGCACTGCATGATCCTCCACAGCAGCTCCATCCCCCTCACTGCATTCACCCTGCACTGCAATGCTCCAAAACCTGCACTGCATGATCCTTCACAGCAGATCCACATCCCTCACTGCATCCACCCTGCACTGCATGATCCTCCACAGCAGCTCCACATCCCTCACTGCATCCACCCTGCACTACATGATCCTCCACAGCAGCTCCTTCCCCATCACTGCATCCACCCTGCACTGCATGATCCTCCACAGCAGCTCCACACCCCTCACTGCATGATCCTCCACAGCAGGTCCATCCCCCTCACTGCATCCACCCTGCACTGCATGATCCTCCACAGAAGCTCCACATCCCTCACTGCATCCACCCTGCACGATCCTCCACAGCAGCTCCACACCCCTCACTGCATGCACCTTTCATGATCCTCCACAGCAGCTCCACACCCCTCACTGCATGCACCTTTCACGATCCTCCACAGCAGCTCCACATCCCTCACTGCATCCACCCTGCACTGCATGATCCTCCACAGCAGCTCCACACCCCTCACTGCATCCACCCTGCACTGCATGATCCTCCACGGCAGCTCCATCCCCCACACTGCATCCACCCCGCACTGCATGATCCTCCACAGCAGCTCCACACCACTCACTGCATCCACCCTGCACTGCATGATCCTCCACAGCAGCTCTACACCCCTCACTACATCCACCTTGCACTGCAATGCTCCAAAACCTGCACTGCATGATCCTTCACAGCAGCTCCACATCCCTCACTGCATCCACCCTGCACTGCATGATCCTCCACAGCAGCTCCACATCCCTCACTGCATCCACCCTGCACTACATAATCCTCCACAGCAGCTCCTTCCCCCTCACTGCATGATCCTCCACAGCAGCTCCACATCCCTCACTGCATCCACCCTTCACTACATGATCCTCCACAGCATATCCACACCCCTCACTGCATCCACCCTGCACTGCATGATCCTCCACAGCAGCTCCACATCCCTCACTGCATCCACCCTGCACTACATGATCCTCCACAGCAGCTCCTTCCCCCTCACTGCATCCACCCCTCACTGCATGATCCTCCACAGCAGCTCCACACCCCTCACTGCATCCACCCTGCACTGCATGATCCTCCACAGCAGCTCCACACCACTCACTGCATCCACCCCTTCACTACATGATCCTCCACAGCATATCCACACCCCTCACTGCATCCACCCCGCACTGCATGATCCTCCACAGCAGCTCCACACCACTCACTGCATACACCCTTCACTACATGATCCTCCACAGCATATCCACACCCCTCACTGCATCCACCCTGCACTGCATGATCTTCCACAGCAGCTCCACACCCCTCACTGCATCCACCCGACACTGCATGATCCTCCACGTCAGCTCCATCCCCCTCACTGCATCCACCCCGCACTGCATTATCCTCCACGGCAGCTCCATCCCCCTCACTGCATCCACCCCGCACTGCATGATCCTCCACAGCAGCTCCACACCAATCACTGCATCCACCCTGCACTGCATGATCCTCCACAGCAGCTCCACACCCTTCACTGCATCAACCCTGCACTGCATGATCCTCCACATCAGCTCCACAACCCTCACTGCATCCACCCTGCACGATCCTCCACAGCAGCTCCACATCTCTCACTACATCCATCCTGCACTGCATGATCCCCACAGCAGCTCCACATCCTTCACTGCATCCATCCTGCACTGCATGATCCTCCAAAGCAGCTCCATCCCCCTCACTGCATCCACCCTGCATTGCAATGCTCCAAAATCTGCACTGCATGATCCTTCACAGGAGCTCCACATCCCTCACTGCATCCACCCTGCACTGCATGATCCTCCACAGCAGCTCCACATCCCTCACTGCATCCACCCTGCACTGCATGATCCTCCACAGCAGCTCCATCCCCCTCACTGCATCCACCCCGCACTGCATGATCCTCCACAGCAGCGCCACACCCCTCACTACATCCACCCTGCACTGCATGATTCTCCACACCCCTTACTGCATCCACCCTGCACGATCCTACACAGCAGCTCCACATCCCTCACTGCATGATCCTCCACAGCAGCTCCATCCCCCTCACTGCATCCACCCTGCACTGCAATGCTCCAAAACCTGCACTGCATGATCCTTCACAGCAGCTCCACATCCCTCACTGCATCCACCCTGGACTGCATGATCCTCCAGAGCAGCTCCACACGCTTCCCTGCATCCACCCTGCACTGCATGATCCTCCGCAGCAGCTCCACGCCCCTCACTGCATCCACCCTGCACTGCATGATCCTCCACAGCAGATCCAGACCCCTCACTGCATGATCCTCCACAGCATCTCCACCCCCCTCACTGCATCCACCCTGCACTGCATGATCCTCCACAGCAGCTCCACACCCTTCACTGCATCCACCCCGCACTGCATGATCCTCCACAGCAGCTCCACACCCCTCACTGCATCCACCCTGCACTGCATGATCCTCCACAGCAGCGCCACACCCCTCACTACATCCACCCTGCACTGCATGATCCTCCACACCCCTTACTGCATCCACCCTGCACGATCCTACACAGCAGCTCCACATCCCTCACTGCATGATCCTCCACAGCAGCTCCATCCCCCTCACTGCATCCACCCTGCACTGCAATGCTCCAAAACCTGCACTGCATGATCCTTCACAGCAGCTCCACATCCCTCACTGCATCCACCCTGGACTGCATGATCCTCCAGAGCAGCTCCACACGCCTCACTGCATCCACCCTGCACTGCATGATCCTCCGCAGCAGCTCCACGCCCCTCACTGCATACACCCTGCACTGCATGATCCTCCACAGCAGATCCAGACCCCTCACTGCATGATCCTCCACAGCAGCTCCACCACCCTCACTGCATCCACCCTGCACGATCCTCCACAGCAGCTCCACACCCCTCACTGCATCCACCCTGCAATGCATGATCCTCCACAGCAGCTCCACATCCCTCACTGCATCCACCCTGCACGATCTTCCACAGCAGCTCCACATCCCTCACTGCATCCATGCCGCACTGCATAATCCTCCACAGCAGCTCCACACCCCTCACTGCATCCACCCTGCACTGAATGATCCTCCACAGCAGCTCCACACCCCTCACTGCATCCACCCTGCACTGCATGATCCTCCACATCAGCTCCACACCCCCCTCACTGCATCCACTCTGCACTGCACAATCCTCCACAGCAGCTCCACATCCCTCACTGCATCCATCCTGCACTGCATGATCCTCCAC
Organism: Phyllobates terribilis; assembly: GCF_046119375.1. Classification (NCBI taxonomy): domain Eukaryota; kingdom Metazoa; phylum Chordata; class Amphibia; order Anura; family Dendrobatidae; genus Phyllobates; species Phyllobates terribilis. Next base: position 10,282,112 of record NW_027362766.1, on the reverse strand, counting down.
AGCAGCTCCATCCCCCTCACTGCATCCACCCTGCACTGCAATCCTCCAAAACCTGCACTGCATGATCCTTCACAGCAGCTCCACATCCCTCACTGCATCCACCCTGCACTGCATGATCCTCCAGAGCAGCTCCACACCCCTCACTGCATCCACCCTGCACTGCATGATCCTCCACAGCAGCTCCACATCCCTCGCTGCATCCAACCTGCACTGCACGATCCTCCACAGCAGCTCCACATCCCTCACTGCATCCACCCTGCACTGCATGATCCTCCACAGCAGCTCCACATCCCTCACTGCATCCACCCTGCACTGCATGATCCTTCACAGCAGCTCCACATCCCTCACTGCAACCACCCTGGACTGCATGGTCCTCCAGAGCAGCTCCACACGCCTCACTGCATCCACCCTACACTGCATGATCCTCCGCAGCAGCTCCACGCCCCTCACTGCATCCACCCTGCACTGCATGATCCTCCACAGCAGATCCAGACCCATCACTGCATGATCCTCCACAGCAGCTCCACAACCCTCACTGCATCCACCCTGCACTGCATGATCCTCCACAGCAGCTCCACACCCCTCACTGCATCCACCCTGCAATGCATGATCCTCCACAGCAGCTACACATCCCTCACTGCATCCACCCTGCACGATCCTCCACAGCAGCTCCACATCCCTCACTGCATCCACGCCACACTGCATAATCCTCCACAGCAGCTCCACACCCCTCACTGCATCCACTCTGCACTGAATGATCCTCCACAGCAGCTCCACACCCCTCACTGCATCCACCCTGCACTGCATGATCCTCCACATCAGCTCCACACCCCCCTCACTGCATCCACTCTGCACTGCACAATCCTCCACAGCAGCTCCACATCCCTCACTGCATCCATCCTGCACTGCATGATCCTCCACAGCAGCTCCATCCCCCTCACTGCATCCACCCTGCACTGCAATGCTCCAAAACCTGCACTGCATGATCCTTCACAGCAGCTCCACATCCCTCACTGCATCCACCCTGCACTGCATGATCCTCCAGAGCAGCTCCACACCCCTCACTGCATCCACCCTGCACTGCATGATCCTCCACAGCAGCTCCACATCCCTCGCTGCATCCAACCTGCACTGCACGATCCTCCACAGCAGCTCCACATCCCTCACTGCATCCACCCTGCACTGCATGATCCTCCACAGCAGCTCCACATCCCTCACTGCATCCACCCTGCACTGCATGATTCTTCACAGCAGCTCCACATCCCTCACTGCAACCACCCTGGACTGCATGGTCCTCCAGAGCAGCTCCACACGCCTCACTGCATCCACCCTGCACTGCATGATCCTCCGCAGCAGCTCCACGCCCCTCACTGCATCCACCCTGCACTGCATGATCCTCCACAGCAGATCCAGACCCCTCACTGCATGATCCTCCACAGCAGCTCCACCCCCTCACTGCATCCACCCTGCACTGCATGATCCTCCACAGCAGCTCCACACCCCTCACTGCATCCACCCTGCACTGCATGATCCTCCACAGCAGCTCCACATCCCTCACTGCATCCACCCTGCACTGCACGATCCTCCACAGCAGCTCCACATCCCTCACTGCATCCACCCTGCACTGCATGATCTTCCACGGCAGCTCCATCCCCCTCACTGCATCCACGCCGCACTGCATGATCCTCCACAGCAGCTCCACACCCCTCACTGCATCCACCCTGCACTGAATGATCCTCCACAGCAGCTCCACACCCCTCACTGCATCCACCCTGCACTGCATGATCCTCCACATCAGCTCCACACCCCCCTCACTGCATCCACTCTGCACTGCACAATCCTCCACAGCAGCTCCACATCCCTCACTGCATCCGTCCTGCACGATCCTCCACAGCAGCTCCATCCCCCTCACTGCATCCACCCTGCACTGCAATGCTCCAAAACCTGCACTGCATGATCCTTCACAGCAGCTCCACATCCCTCACTGCATCCACCCTGCACTGCATGATCCTCCAGAGCAGCTGCACACCCCTCACTGCATCCACCCTGCACTGCATGATCCTCCACAGCAGCTCCACACCCCTCACTGCATGATCCTCCACAGCAGCTCCACATCCCTCGCTGCATCCAACCTGCACTGCACGATCCTCCACAGAAGCTCCACATCCCTCACTGCATCCACCATGCACTGCACGATCCTCCACAGCAGCTCCACATCCCTCACTGCATCCACCCTGCACTGCATGATCCTCCACAGCAGCTCCACACCCCTCACTGCATCCACCCTGCACTGCATGATCCTCCACAGCAGCTCCACATCCCTCACTGCATCAACCCTGCACTGCACGATCCTCCACAGCAGCTCCACATCCCTCACTGCATCCACCCTGCACTGCATGATCCTCCACGGCAGCTCCATCCCCCTCACTGCATCCACCCCGCACTGCATGATCCTCCACAGCAGCTCCACACCCCTCACTGCATCCACCCTGCACTGCATGATCCTCCACAGCAGCTCCACACCCCCCTCACTGCATCCACCCTGCACTACATGATCCTCCACATCAGCTCCACATTCCTCACTGCATCCACCCTGCACTGCACGATCCTCCACAGCAGCTCCACATCCCTCACTGCATCCATAGTGCACTGCATGATCCTCCACAGCAGCTCCATCCCCCTCACTGCATCCACCCTGCACTGCAATGCTCCAAAACCTGCACTGCATGATCCTTCACAGTAGCTCCACATCCCTCACTACATCCTCCCTGAACTGCACGATCCTCCATAGCAGCTCCACACCCCTCACTGCATCCACCCTGCACTGCATGATCCTCCACAGCAGCTCCATCCCCCTCACTGCATCCACCCCGCACTGCATGATCCTCCACAGCAGCTCCACACCCCTCACTGCATCCACCCTGCACTGCATGATCCTCCACAGCAGCTCCACACCCCCCTCACTGCATCCACCCTGCACTACATGATCCTCCACATCAGCTCCACATTCCTCACTGCATCCACCCTGCACTGCACGATCCTCCACAGCAGCTCCACATCCCTCACTGCATCCATAGTGCACTGCATGATCCTCCACAGCAGCTCCATCCCCCTCACTGCATCCACCCTGCACTGCAATGCTCCAAAACCTGCACTGCATGATCCTTCACAGTAGCTCCACATCCCTCACTACATCCTCCCTGAACTGCACGATCCTCCATAGCAGCTCCACACCCCTCACTGCATCCAACCTGCACTGCATGATCCTCCACAGCAGCTCCATCCCCCTCACTGCATCCACCCTGCACTGCAGGATCCTCCACAGCAGCTCCACACCCCTCACTGCATCCACCCTGCACTGCATGATCCTCCACAGCAGCTCCACACCCCTCACTGCATCCACCCTGCACTGCATGATCCTCAACAGCAGCTCCACACACCCCTCACTGCATCCACCCTGCACTGCATGATCCTCCACAGCAGCTCCACATCCCTCACTGCATCCACCCTGCACTGCATGATCCTCCACAGCAGCTCCACACCCCTCACTGCATCCACCCTGCACTGCATGATCCTCCACAGCGTCTCCACACCCCCCGCACTGCATGATCCTCCACAGCATGATTCTCCACAGCAGCTCCACACCCCTCACTGCATCCTTCCTGCACTGCATGATCCTCCACAGCAGCTCCAAATCCCTCACTGCACGATCCTCCACAGCAGCTCCACACCCCTCACTGCATCCACCCTGCACTGCACGCTCCTCCACAGCAGCTCCACATCCCACACTGTATCCACCCTGCACCATCCTCCACAGCAGCTCCACATCCCTCACTGCATCCACCCTGCACTGCACGATCCTCCACATCCCTCACTGCATCCACCCTGCACTGCATGATCCTCCACAGCAGCTCCACACCCCTCACTGCATCCACCCTGCACTGCATGATCCTCCACAGCAGCTCCACATCCCTCACTGCATCCATCCAGCACTGCATGATCCTCCACAGCAGCTCCATCCCCCTCACTGCATCCACCTTGCACTGCAATGCTCCAAAACCTGCACTGCATGATCCATCACAGTAGCTCCACATCCCTCACTACATCCTCGCTGAACTGCACGATCCTCCATAGCAGCTCCACACCCCTCACTGCATCCACCCTGCACTGCATGATCCTCCACAGCAGCTCCATCCCCCTCACTGCATCCACCCTGCACTGCATGATCCTCCACAGCAGCTCCACATCCCTCACTGCATCTATCCTGCACTGCTTGATCCTCCACTGCAGCTCCACATCCCTCACTGCATCCACCCTGCACTGCATGATCCTCCACAGCAGCTCCACATCCCTCACTGCATCCACCCTGCATTGCATGATCCTCCACATCCCTCACTGCATGCACCCTGCACTGCACGCCCTCACTGCACTGCTCCACACCCCTCACTGCATCCACCCTGCACTGCAAGCCCACACTGCACTGCTCCACACCCCTCACTGCATCCACCCTGCACTGCACTGCTCCCCACCCCTCACTGCATCCACCCTGCACTGCATGATCCTCCACAGCAGCTCCACACACCCCTCACTGCATCCACCCTGCACTGCACGATCCTCCACAGCAGCTCCACCCCCCCTCACTGCATCCACCCCGCACTGCATGATCCTCCACAGCAGCTCCACATCCCTCACTGCATCCACCCTGCACTGCTCCACACCCCTCACTGCGTCCACCCTGCACTGCACCGCTCAACACCCCTCACTGCGTCCACCCTGCACTGCATGATCCTCCACAGCAGCTCCACACCGCTCACTGCATCCTCCCTGCACTGCATGATCCTCCACAGCAGCTCCATGCCCCTCACTGCATCCACCCTGCACTGCACGATCCTCCACAGCAGCTCCACAACCCTCACTGCATCCTCCAAAACCTGCACTGCATGATCCCTCACTACATCCTCCCCACACTGCATCCACCCTGCACAGCTCTGCATTACATAATCACCGGCCTCAGCACTGCACTGGAGCTGATGACGTTATCATATGGCTCCACAATACGCACTGCATCCACCCTGCACTGCATGATCCTCCACAGCAGCTCCATCCTCCTCACTGCATCCACCCTGCACTGCATGATCCTCCACAGCAGCTCCACACCCCTCACTGCATCCACCCTGCACTGCATGATCCTCCACAGCAGATCCAGACCCCTCACTGCATGATCCTCCACAGCAGCTCCACCCCCCTCACTGCATCCACCCTGCACTGCATGATCCTCCACAGCAGCTCCACACCCCTCACTGCATCCACCCTGCACTGCATGATCCTCCACAGCAGCTCCACATCCCTCACTGCATCCACCCTGCACTGCACGATCCTCCACAGCAGCTCCACATCCCTCACTGCATCCACCCTGCACTGCATGATCTTCCACGGCAGCTCCATCCCCCTCACTGCATCCACGCCGCACTGCATGATCCTCCACAGCAGCTCCACACCCCTCACTGCATCCACCCTGCACTGAATGATCCTCCACAGCAGCTCCACACCCCTCACTGCATCCACCCTGCACTGCATGATCCTCCACATCAGCTCCACACCCCCCTCACTGCATCCACTCTGCACTGCACAATCCTCCACAGCAGCTCCACATCCCTCACTGCATCCGTCCTGCACGATCCTCCACAGCAGCTCCATCCCCCTCACTGCATCCACCCTGCACTGCAATGCTCCAAAACCTGCACTGCATGATCCTTCACAGCAGCTCCACATCCCTCACTGCATCCACCCTGCACTGCATGATCCTCCAGAGCAGCTCCACACCCCTCACTGCATCCACCCTGCACTGCATGATCCTCCACAGCAGCTCCACACCCCTCACTGCATGATCCTCCACAGCAGCTCCACATCCCTCGCTGCATCCAACCTGCACTGCATGATCCTCCACAGAAGCTCCACATCCCTCACTGCATCCACCGTGCACTGCACGATCCTCCACAGCAGCTCCACATCCCTCACTGCATCCACCCTGCACTGCATGATCCTCCACAGCAGCTCCACACCCCTCACTGCATCCACCCTGCACTGCATGATCCTCCACAGCAGCTCCACATCCCTCACTGCATCAACCCTGCACTGCACGATCCTCCACAGCAGCTCCACATCCCTCACTGCATCCACCCTGCACTGCATGATCCTCCACGGCAGCTCCATCCCCCTCACTGCATCCACCCCGCACTGCATGATCCTCCACAGCAGCTCCACACCCCTCACTGCATCCACCCTGCACTGCATGATCCTCCACAGCAGCTCCACACCCCCCTCACTGCATCCACCCTGCACTACATGATCCTCCACATCAGCTCCACATTCCTCACTGCATCCACCCTGCACTGCACGATCCTCCACAGCAGCTCCACATCCCTCACTGCATCCATAGTGCACTGCATGATCCTCCACAGCAGCTCCATCCCCCTCACTGCATCCACCCTGCACTGCAATGCTCCAAAACCTGCACTGCATGATCCTTCACAGTAGCTCCACATCCCTCACTACATCCTCCCTGAACTGCACGATCCTCCATAGCAGCTCCACACCCCTCACTGCATCCACCCTGCACTGCATGATCCTCCACAGCAACTCCATCCCCCTCACTGCATCCACCCCGCACTGCATGATCCTCCACAGCAGCTCCACACCCCTCACTGCATCCACCCTGCACTGCATGATCCTCCACAGCAGCTCCACACCCCCCTCACTGCATCCACCCTGCACTACATGATCCTCCACATCAGCTCCACATTCCTCACTGCATCCACCCTGCACTGCACGATCCTCCACAGCAGCTCCACATCCCTCACTGCATCCATAGTGCACTGCATGATCCTCCACAGCAGCTCCATCCCCCTCACTGCATCCACCCTGCACTGCAATGCTCCAAAACCTGCACTGCATGATCCTTCACAGTAGCTCCACATCCCTCACTACATCCTCCCTGAACTGCACGATCCTCCATAGCAGCTCCACACCCCTCACTGCATCCAACCTGCACTGCATGATCCTCCACAGCAGCTCCATCCCCCTCACTGCATCCACCCTGCACTGCAGGATCCTCCACAGCAGCTCCACACCCCTCACTGCATCCACCCTGCACTGCATGATCCTCCACAGCAGCTCCACACCCCTCACTGCATCCACCCTGCACTGCATGATCCTCCACAGCAGCTCCACACACCCCTCACTGCATCCACCCTGCACTGCATGATCCTCCACAGCAGCTCCACATCCCTCACTGCATCCACCCTGCACTGCATGATCCTCCACAGCAGCTCCACACCCCTCACTGCATCCACCCTGCACTGCATGATCCTCCACAGCGTCTCCACACCCCCCGCACTGCATGATCCTCCACAGCATGATTCTCCACAGCAGCTCCACACCCCTCACTGCATCCTTCCTGCACTGCATGATCCTCCACAGCAGCTCCAAATCCCTCACTGCACGATCCTCCACAGCAGCTCCACACCCCTCACTGCATCCACCCTGCACTGCACGCTCCTCCACAGCAGCTCCACATCCCACACTGTATCCACCCTGCACCATCCTCCACAGCAGCTCCACATCCCTCACTGCATCCACCCTGCACTGCACGATCCTCCACATCCCTCACTGCATCCACCCTGCACTGCATGATCCTCCACAGCAGCTCCACACCCCTCACTGCATCCACCCTGCACTGCATGATCCTCCACAGCAGCTCCACATCCCTCACTGCATCCATCCAGCACTGCATGATCCTCCACAGCAGCTCCATCCCCCTCACTGCATCCACCTTGCACTGCAATGCTCCAAAACCTGCACTGCATGATCCATCACAGTAGCTCCACATCCCTCACTACATCCTCGCTGAACTGCACGATCCTCCATAGCAGCTCCACACCCCTCACTGCATCCACCCTGCACTGCATGATCCTCCACAGCAGCTCCATCCCCCTCACTGCATCCACCCTGCACTGCATGATCCTCCACAGCAGCTCCACATCCCTCACTGCATCTATCCTGCACTGCTTGATCCTCCACTGCAGCTCCACATCCCTCACTGCATCCACCCTGCACTGCATGATCCTCCACAGCAGCTCCACATCCCTCACTGCATCCACCCTGCATTGCATGATCCTCCACATCCCTCACTGCATGCACCCTGCACTGCACGCCCTCACTGCACTGCTCCACACCCCTCACTGCATCCACCCTGCACTGCAAGCCCACACTGCACTGCTCCACACCCCTCACTGCATCCACCCTGCACTGCACTGCTCCCCACCCCTCACTGCATCCACCCTGCACTGCATGATCCTCCACAGCAGCTCCACACACCCCTCACTGCATCCACCCTGCACTGCACGATCCTCCACAGCAGCTCCACCCCCCCTCACTGCATCCACCCCGCACTGCATGATCCTCCACAGCAGCTCCACATCCCTCACTGCATCCACCCTGCACTGCTCCACACCCCTCACTGCGTCCACCCTGCACTGCACCGCTCAACACCCCTCACTGCGTCCACCCTGCACTGCATGATCCTCCACAGCAGCTCCACACCGCTCACTGCATCCTCCCTGCACTGCATGATCCTCCACAGCAGCTCCATGCCCCTCACTGCATCCACCCTGCACTGCACGATCCTCCACAGCAGCTCCACAACCCTCACTGCATCCTCCAAAACCTGCACTGCATGATCCCTCACTACATCCTCCCCACACTGCATCCACCCTGCACAGCTCTGCATTACATAATCACCGGCCTCAGCACTGCACTGGAGCTGATGACGTTATCATATGGCTCCACAATACGCACTGCATCCACCCTGCACTGCACGATCCTCCACAGCAGCTCCACATCCCTCACTGCATCCACCCTGCACTGCACGATCCTCCACAGCAGCTCCACACCCCTCACTGCATCCACCCTGCACTGCATGATCCTCCACAGCAGCTCCACATCCCTCACTGCATCCATCCAGCACTGCATGATCCTCCACAGCAGCTCCATCCCCCTCACTGCATCCACCCTGCACTGCAATGCTCCAAAACTTGCACTGCATGATCCTTCACAGTAGCTCCACATCCCTCACTACATCCTCCCTGAACTGCACGATCCTCCATAGCAGCTCCACACCCCTCACTGCATCCACCCTGCACTGCATGATCCTCCACAGCAGCTCCATCCCCCTCACTGCATCCACCCTGCACTGCATGATCCTCCACAGCAGCTCCACATCCCTCCTGCATCCATCCTGCACTGCAGCTCCACATCCCTCACTGCATCCACCCTGCACTGCATGATCCTCCACAGCAGCTCCACATCCCTCACTGCATCCACCCTGCATTGCATGATCCTCCACATCCCTCACTGCATGTACCCTGCACTGCACGCCCTCACTGAACTGCTCCACACCCCTCACTGTATCCACCCTGCACTGCAAGCCCACCCTGCACTGCTCCACACCCCTCACTGCATCCACCCTGCACTGCACGATCCTCCACAGCAGCTACACACCCCTCACTGCATCCACCCTGCACGATCCTCCACAGCAGCTCCACATCCCTCACTGCATCCATCCTGCACTGCACGATCCTCCACAGCAGCTCCATCCCCCTCACTGCATCCACCCTGCACTGCACGATCCTCCACAGCAGCTCCACATCCCTCACTGCATCCACCCTGCACGATACTCCACAGCAGCTCCACACCCCTCACTGCATCCACCCTGCACGATCCTCCACAGCAGCTCCATCCCCCTCACTGCATCCACTCTGCACTGCACGATCCTCCACAGCAGCTCCACATCCCTCACTGCATCCACCCGGCACTGCACGATCCTCCACAGCAGCTCCACACCCCTCACTGCATCCACCCTGCACGATCCTCCACAGCAGCTCCATCCCCCTCACTGCATCCACCCTGAACTGCACGATCCTCCACAGCAGCTCCACATCCCTCAATGCATCCACCCTACACTGCACGATCCTCCACAGCAGCTCCACATCCCTCACTGCATCCATCCTGCACTGCACGATCCTCCACAGCAGCTCCACACCCTTTACTGCATCCACCCTGCACTGCATGATCCTCCACAGCAGCTCCATCCCCCTCACTGCATCCACCCTGCACGATACTCCACAGCAGCTCCATACCCCTCACTGCATCCTTCCTGCATTGCACGATCCTCCACAGCAGCTCCACATCCCTCACTGCATCCACCCTGCACTGCACGATCCTCCACAGCAGCTCCACACCCCTCACTGCATCCACCCTGCACTGCACGATCCTCCACAGCAGCTCCACACCCCTCACTGCATCCATCCTGCACGATCCTCCACAGCAGCTCCATCCCCCTCACTGCATCCACCCTGCACTGCACGATCCTCCACAGCAGCTCCACATCCCTCACTGCATCCACCCGGCACTGCACGATCCTCCACAGCAGCTCCACTCCCCTCACTGCATCCATGCTGCACGATCCTCCACAGCAGCTCCATCCCCCTCACTGCATCCACCCTGCACTGCACGATCCTCCACAGCAGCTCCACACCCCTCACTGCATCCACCCTGCACGATCCTCCACAGCAGCTCCACATCCCTCACTGCACGATCCTCCACAGCAGCTCCACATCCCTCACTGCATCCACCCTGCATTGCATGATCCTCCACATCCCTCACTGCATGCACCCTGCACTGCACGCCCTCACTGCACTGCTCCACACCCCTCACTGTATCCACCCTGCACTGCAAGCCCACCCTGCACTGCTCCACACCCCTCACTGCATCCACCCTGCACTGCACGATCCTCCACAGCAGCTACAGACGCCTCACTGCATCCACCCTGCACGATCCTCCACAGCAGCTCCACATCCCTCACTGCATCCATCCTGCACTGCACGATCCTCCACAGCAGCTCCATCCCCCTCACTGCATCCACCCTGCACTGCACGATCCTCCACAGCAGCTCCACATCCCTCACTGCATCCACCCTGCACTGCACGATACTCCACAGCAGCTCCACACCCCTCACTGCATCCACCCTGCACGATCCTCCACAGCAGCTCCATCCCCCTCACTGCATCCACCCGGCACTGCACGATCCTCCACAGCAGCTCCACATCCCTCACTGCATCCACCCGGCACTGCACGATCCTCCACAGCAGCTCCACACCCCTCACTGCATCCACCCTGCACGATCCTCCACAGCAGCTCCATCCCCCTCACTGCATCCACCCTGAACTGCACGATCCTCCACAGCAGCTCCACATCCCTCAATGCATCCACCCTGCACTGCACGATCCTCCACAGCAGCTCCACATCCCTCACTGCATCCATCCTGCACTGCACGATCCTCCACAGCAGCTCCACACCCTTTACTGCATCCACCCTGCACTGCATGATCCTCCACAGCAGCTCCATCCCCCTCACTGCATCCACCCTGCACGATACTCCACAGCAGCTCCATACCCCTCACTGCATCCTTCCTGCATTGCACGATCCTCCACAGCAGCTCCACATCCCTCACTGCATCCACCCTGCACTGCACGATCCTCCACAGCAGCTCCACACCCCTCACTGCATCCACCCTGCACTGCACGATCCTCCACAGCAGCTCCACACCCCTCACTGCATCCATCCTGCACGATCCTCCACAGCAGCTCCATCCCCCTCACTGCATCCACCCTGCACTGCACGATCCTCCACAGCAGCTCCACATCCCTCACTGCATCCACCCGGCACTGCACGATCCTCCACAGCAGCTCCACTTCCCTCACTGCATCCACGCTGCACGATCCTCCACAGCAGCTCCATCCCCCTCACTGCATCCACCCTGCACTGCACGATCCTCCACAGCAGCTCCACACCCCTCACTGCATCCACCCTGCACGATCCTCCACAGCAGCTCCACATCCCTCACTGCACGATCCTCCACAGCAGCTCCACATCCCTCACTGCATCCACCCTGCATTGCACGATTCTCCACAGCAGCTCCACATCCCTCAGTGCATCCACCCTGCACGATCTTCCACAGCAGCTCCACATCCCTCCCTGCATCCATCCTGCACTGCACGATCCTCCACAGCAGCTCCACACCCCTCACTGCATCCACCATGCACTGCACGATCCTCCAAAGCAGCTCCACACCCCTCACTGCATCCTTCCTGCACTGCATGATCCTCCACAGCAGCTCCACATCCCTCACTGCATCCACCCTGCACTGCATGATCCTCCACAGCAGCTCCACACCCCTCACTGCATCCACCCTGCACTGCTCCACATCCCTCGCTGCATCCACCCTGCATTGCTCCATACCCTCAATGCATCCACCCTGCACTGCTCCACATCCCTCACTGCATCCACCCTGCACTGCTCCACATCCCTCACTGCATCCACCCTACATTGCTCCACATCCCTCACTGCATCCACCCTGCACTGCTCCACATCCCTCACTGCATCCACCCTGCACTGCTCCACATCCCTCACTGCATCCACCCTGCACTGCTCCACATCCCTCACTGCATCCACCCTGCACTGCTCCACATCCCTCACTGCATCCACCCTGCACTGCTCCACATCCCTCACTGCATCCACCCTGCACTGCTCCACATCCCTCACTGCATTCACCCTGCACTGCTCCACAGCCCTCACTGCATCCACCCTGCACTGCTCCACATCCCTCACTGCATCCACCCTGCACTGCACGCCCACACTGCATTGCTCCACATCCCTCACTGCATCCACCCTGCATTGCTCCACATCCCTCACTTCATCCACCCAGCATTGCTCCACATCCCTCACTGCATCCACCCTGCATTGCTCCACATCCCTCACTGCATCCACCCTGCATTGCTCCACATCCCTCACTGCATGCCCACACTGCACTGCTCCACATCCCTCACTGCATCGCTCCACATCCCTCACTGCATCCACCCTGCATCGCTCCACATCCGTCACTGCATCGCTCCACATCCCTCACTGCATCCACCCTGCATCGCTCCACATCCCTCACTGCACGATCCTCCACAGCAGCTCCACACCCCTCACTGCATCCACCCTGCACTGCACGACCCTCCACAGCAGCTCCACATCCCTCACTGCATCCACCCTGCACGATCCTCCACAGCAGCTCCACATCCCTCACTGCATCCACCCTGCACTGCACGATCCTCCACATCCCTCACTGCATCCACCCTGCACTGCATGATCCTCCACAGCAGCTCCACATCCCTCACTGCATCCACCCTGCACTGCATGATCCTCCACAGCAGCTCCACATCCCTCACTGCATCCATCCAGCACTGCATGATCCTCCACAGCAGCTCCATCCCCCTCACTGCATCCACCCTGCACCGCAATGCTCCAAAACCTGCACTGCATGATCCTTCACAGTAGCTCCACATCCCTCACTACATCCTCCCTGAACTGCACGATCCTCCATAGCAGCTCCACACCCCTCACTGCATCCACCCTGCACTGCATGATCCTCCACAGCAGCTCCATCCCCCTCACTGCATCCACCCTGCACTGCATGATCCTCCACAGCAGCTCCACATCCCTCACTGCATCCATCCTGCACTGCAGCTCCACATCCCTCACTGCATCCACCCTGCACTGCATGATCCTCCACAGCAGCTCCACATCCCTCACTGCATCTACCCTGCATTGCATGATCCTCCACATCCCTCACTGCATGCACCCTGCACTGCACGCCCTCACTGCACTGCTCCACACCCCTCACTGTATCCACCCTGCACTGCAAGCCCACACTGCACTGCTCCACACCCCTCACTGCATCCACCCTGCACTGCATGATCCTCCAAAGCAGCTCCACACCCCTCACTGCATCCACCCTGCACTGCATGATCCTCCACAGCAGCTCCACACCCCTCACTGCATCCACCCTGCACTGCATGATCCTCCACAGCAGCTCCACATCCCTCACTGCATCCATCCAGCACTGCATGATCCTCCACAGCAGCTCCACCCCCCTCACTGCATCCACCCTGCACTGCAATGCTCCAAAACCTGCACTGCATGATACTTCACAGCAGCTCCACATCCCTCACTGCATCCATCCAGCACTGCACGATCCTCCACAGCAGCTCCACTCCCCTCACTGCATCCACGCTGCACGATCCTCCACAGCAGCTCCATCCCCCTCACTGCATCCACCCTGCACTGCACGATCCTCCACAGCAGCTCCACACCCCTCCCTGCATCCACCCTGCACGATCCTCCACAGCAGCTCCACATCCCTCACTGCACGATCCTCCACAGCAGCTCCACATCCCTCACTGCATCCACCCTGCATTGCACGATTCTCCACAGCAGCTCCACATCCCTCAGTGCATCCACCCTGCACTGCACGATCTTCCACAGCAGCTCCACATCCCTCACTGCATCCATCCTGCACGATCCTCCACAGCAGCTCCACACCCCTCACTGCATCCACCATGCACTGCACGATCCTCCAAAGCAGCTCCACACCCCTCACTGCATCCTTCCTGCACTGCATGATCCTCCACAGCAGCTCCACATCCCTCACTGCATCCACCCTGCACTGCATGATCCTCCACAGCAGCTCCACATCCCTCACTGCATCCACCCTGCATTGCATGATCCTCCACAGCAGCTCCACATCCCTCACTGCATCCACCCTGCACTGCATGATCCTCCTCAGCAGCTCCACATCCCTCACTGCATCCACCCTGCACTGCATGATCTTCTACAGCAGCTACACATCCCTCACTGCATCCACCCTGCACTGCATGATCCTCCACAGCAGCTCCACACCCCTCACTGCATCCACCCTGCACTGCTCCACATCCCTCGCTGCATCCACCCTGCATTGCTCCATACCCTCAATGCATCCACCCTGCACTGCTCCACATCCCTCACTGCATCCACCCTGCACTGCTCCACATCCCTCACTGCATCCACCCTACATTGCTCCACATCCCTCACTGCATCCACCCTGCACTGCTCCACATCCCTCACTGCATCCACCCTGCACTGCTCCACATCCCTCACTGCATCCACCCTGCACTGCTCCACATCCCTCACTGCATCCACCCTGCACTGCTCCACATCGCTCACTGCATCCACCCTGCACTGCTCCACATCCCTCACTGCATCCACCCTGCACTGCTCCACATCCCTCACTGCATTCACCCTGCACTGCTCCACAGCCCTCACTGCATCCACCCTGCACTGCTCCACATCCCTCACTGCATCCACCCTGCACTGCACGCCCACACTGCATTGCTCCACATCCCTCACTGCATCCACCCTGCATTGCTCCACATCCCTCACTTCATCCACCCAGCATTGCTCCACATCCCTCACTGCATCCACCCTGCATTGCTCCACATCCCTCACTTCATCCACCCAGCATTGCTCCACATCCCTCACTGCATCCACCCTGCATTGCTCCACATCCCTCACTGCATGCCCACACTGCACTGCTCCACATCCCTCACTGCATCCACACTGCATCGCTCCACATCCCTCACTGCATCCACCCTGCATCGCTCCACATCCGTCACTGCATCGCTCCACATCCCTCACTGCATCCACCCTGCATCGCTCCACATCCCTCACTGCACGATCCGCCACAGCAGCTCCACACCCCTCACTGCATCCACCCTGCACTGCACGATCCTCCACAGCAGCTCCACATCCCTCACTGCATCCACCCTGCACGATCCTCCACAGCAGCTCCACATCCCTCACTGCATCCACCCTGCACTGCACGATCCTCCACATCCCTCACTGCATCCACCCTGCACTGCATGATCCTCCACAGCAGCTCCACACCCCTCACTGCATCCACCCTGCACTGCATGATCCTCCACAGCAGCTCCACATCCCTCACTGCATCCATCCAGCACTGCATGATCCTCCACAGCAGCTCCATCCCCCTCACTGCATCCACCCTGCACTGCAATGCTCCAAAACCTGCACTGCATGATCCTTCACAGTAGCTCCACATCCCTCACTACATCCTCCCAGAACTGCACGATCCTCCATAGCAGCTCCACACCCCTCACTGCATCCACCCTGCACTGCATGATCCTCCACAGCAGCTCCATCCCCCTCACTGCATCCACCCTGCACTGCATGATCCTCCACAGCAGCTCCACATCCCTCACTGCAGCTCCACATCCCTCACTGCACCCACCCTGCACTGCATGATCCTCCACAGCAGCTCCACATCCCTCACTGCATCTACCCTGCATTGCATGATCCTCCACATCCCTCACTGCATGCACCCTGCACTGCACGCCCTCACTGCACTGCTCCACACCCCTCACTGTATCCACCCTGCACTGCAAGCCCACACTGCACTGCTCCACACCCCTCACTGCATCCACCCTGCACTGCATGATCCTCCAAAGCAGCTCCACACCCCTCACTGCATCCACCCTGCACTGCATGATCCTCCACAGCAGCTCCACACACCCCTCACTGCATCCACCCTGCACTGCACGATCCTCCACAGCAGCTCCACACCCCCTCACTGCAACCACCCCGCACTGCATGATCCTCCACAGCAGCTCCACATCCCTCACTGCATCCACCCTGCACTGCACTGCTCCACACACCTCACTGCGTCCACCCTGCACTGCTCCACACCCCTCACTGCATCCACCCTGCACTGCATGATCCTCCACAGCAGCTCCACATCCCTCACTGCATCCACCCTGCACTGCACTGCTCCACACCCCTCACCGCATCCACCCTGCACTGCTCCACACCCCTCACTGCATCCACCCTGCACTGCATGATCCTCCACAGCAGCTCCACACCGCTCACTGCATCCTCCCTGCACTGCATGATCCTCCACAGCAGCTCCATCCCCCTCACTGCATCCACCCTGCACTACACGATCCTCCACAGCAGCTCCACAACCCTCACTGCATCCTCCAAAACCTGCACTGCATGATCCCTCACTACATCCTCCCCACACTGCATCCACCCTGCACAGCTCTGCATTACATAATCACCGGCCTCAGCACTGCACTGGAGCTGATGACGTCATCATATGGCTCCACAATCCGCACTGCATCCACCCTGCACTGCATGATCCTCCACAGCAGCTCCACATCCCTCACTGCATCCATACTACATTACATGATCATCCACAGCAGCTCCACATCCCTCACTGCATCCACCCTGCACTGCACGATCCTCCACAGCAGCTCCACATCCCTCACTGCATCCACCCTGCACTGCACTATCCTCCACAGCAGCTCCACACCCCTCACTGCATCCATCCTTCACTGCATGATCCTCCACAGCAGCTCCACATCCTTCACTGCATCCAACCTGCACTGCATGATCCTCCACAGCAGCTCCACATCCCTCACTGTATCCATCCTGCACTGCATGATCCTCCACAGCAGCTCCACATCCGTCACTGCATCCACCCTGCACTGCATGATCCTCAACAGCAAGCTCCATTCACCTCACTGCATCCTCCCAGCACTGCATGATCCTCCACAGCAGCTCCATTCACCTCACTGCATCCTCCCCGCACTGCATCTACCCTGCACGATCCTCCACAGCAGCTCCATCCACCCTGCACTGCATGATCCTCCACAGCAGCTCCACATCCCTCACTGCATCCACCCTGCACTGCACTGCTCCACACCCCTCACCGCATCCACCCTGCACTGCTCCACACCCCTCACTGCATCCACCCTGCACTGCATGATCCTCCACAGCAGCTCCACACCGCTCACTGCATCCTCCCTGCACTGCATGATCCTCCACAGCAGCTCCATCCCCCTCACTGCATCCACCCTGCACTACACGATCCTCCACAGCAGCTCCACAACCCTCACTGCATCCTCCAAAACCTGCACTGCATGATCCCTCACTACATCCTCCCCACACTGCATCCACCCTGCACAGCTCTGCATTACATAATCACCGGCCTCAGCACTGCACTGGAGCTGATGACGTCATCATATGGCTCCACAATCCGCACTGCATCCACCCTGCACTGCATGATCCTCCACAGCAGCTCCACATCCCTCACTGCATCCATACTACATTACATGATCATCCACAGCAGCTCCACATCCCTCACTGCATCCACCCTGCACTGCACGATCCTCCACAGCAGCTCCACATCCCTCACTGCATCCACCCTGCACTGCACTATCCTCCACAGCAGCTCCACACCCCTCACTGCATCCATCCTTCACTGCATGATCCTCCACAGCAGCTCCACATCCTTCACTGCATCCAACCTGCACTGCATGATCCTCCACAGCAGCTCCACATCCCTCACTGTATCCATCCTGCACTGCATGATCCTCCACAGCAGCTCCACATCCGTCACTGCATCCACCCTGCACTGCATGATCCTCAACAGCAAGCTCCATTCACCTCACTGCATCCTCCCAGCACTGCATGATCCTCCACAGCAGCTCCATTCACCTCACTGCATCCTCCCCGCACTGCATCTACCCTGCACGATCCTCCACAGCAGCTCCATCCACCCTGCACTGCATGATCCTCCACAGCAGCTCCACATCCCTCACTGCATCCACCCTGCACTGCACGATCCTCCACAGCAGCTCCACATCCCTCACTGCATCCATCCTGCACGATCCTCCACAGCAGCTCCACATCCCTCACTGCATTCACCCTGCACTGCATGATCCTCCACAGCAGCTCCACAACCCTCACTGCATCCAACCTGCACGATCCTCCACAGCAGCTCCACATCCCTCACTGCATCCATCCTGCACTGCACGATCCTCCACAGCAGCTCCACATCCCTCACTGCAACCGCACAATCCTCCACATCAGCTCCACATCCCTCACTGCATCCACCCTGCACTGCATGATCCTCCACAGCATCCACCCTGCACGATCCTCCACAGCACCTCCACACCCCTCACTGCATCCACCCTGCACTGCATGATCCTCCACAGCAGCTCCACACCACTCACTGCATCCACCCAGCACTGCATGATCCTCCACACCCCTCACTGCATCCACCCTGCAATGCACGATCCTCCACACCCCTCACTGCATCCACCCTGCACTGCATGATCCTCCACAGCAGCTCCACATCCCTCACTGCATCCTTCCTGCACTGCATGATCCTCCACAGCAGCTCCATCCCCCTCACTGCATGATCCTCCACAGCAGCTCCACATCCCTCACTGCATCCACTCTCCACTGCACGATCCTCCACAGCAGCTCCACACCCCTCACTGCATCCACCCTGCACTGCACAATCCTCCACAGCAGCTCCACCCCTCACTGCATCCACCCTGCACTGCACGATCCTCCACAGCAGCTCCACACCCCTCACTGCATCCACACCCTGCACGATCCTCCACAGCAGCTCCATCCCCCTCACTGCATCCAGCCTGCACGATCCTCCACATCCCTCACTGCATCCACCCGGCAATGCACGATCCTCCATAGCAGCTCCACACCCCTCACTGCATCCACCCTGCACGATCCTCCACAGCAGCTCCATCCCCCTCACTGCATCCACCCTGCACTGCACAATCCTCCACAGCAGCTCCACACCCCTCACTGCATCCACCCTGCACGATCCTCCACAGCAGCTCCACATCCCTCACTGCACGATCCTCCACAGCAGCTCCACATCCCTCACTGCATCCACCCTGCACTGCACGATTCTCCACAGCAGTTCCACATCCCTCAATGCATCCACCCTGCACTGCACGATCCTCCACAGCAGCTCCACATCCCTCACTGCATCCATCCTGCACTGCACAATCCTCCACAGCAGCTCCACACCCCTCACTGCATCCACCCTGCACTGCACGATCCTCCACAGCAGCTCCATCCCCCTCACTGCATCCACCCTGCACGATCCTCCACAGCAGCTCCACACCCCTCACTGCATCCTTCCTGCACTGCATGATCCTCCACAGCAGCTCCACATCCCTCACTGCATCCACCCTGCACTGCATGATCCTCCACAGCAGCTCCACATCCCTCACTGCATCCACCCTGCATTGCATGATCCTCCACAGCATCTCCACATCCCTCACTGCATCCACCCTGCAATGCATGATCCTCCTCAGCAGCTCCACATCCCTCACTGCATCCACCCTGCACTGCATGATCCTCCACAGCAGCTCCACATCCCTCACTGCATCCACCCTGCACTGCACGATCCTCCACAGCAGCTCCACCCCCCTCACTGCATCCATGCTGCACTGCACGATCCTCCACAGCAGCTCCACACCCCTCACTGCATCCACCATGCACTGCACGATCCTCCAAAGCAGCTCCACACCCCTCACTGCATCCTTCCTGCACTGCATGATCCTCCACAGCAGCTCCACATCGCTCACTGCATCCACCCTGCACTGCATGATCCTCCACAGCAGCTCCACATCCCTCACTGCATCCACCCTGCATTGCATGATCCTCCACAGCAGCTCCACATCCCTCACTGCATCCACCCTGCACTGCATGATCCTCCTCAGCAGCTCCACATCCCTCACTGCATCCACCCTGCACGATCTTCTACAGCAGCTACACATCCCTCACTGCATCCACCCTGCACTGCATGATCCTCCACAGCAGCTCCACACCCCTCACTGCATCCACCCTGCACTGCTCCACATCCCTCGCTGCATCCACCCTGCATTGCTCCATACCCTCAATGCATCCACCCTGCACTGCTCCACATCCCTCACTGCATCCACCCTGCACTGCTCCACATCCCTCACTGCATCCACCCTACATTGCTCCGCATCCCTCACTGCATCCACCCTGCACTGCTCCACATCCCTCACTGCATCCACCCTGCACTGCTCCACATCCCTCACTGCATCCACCCTGCACTGCTCCACATCCCTCACTGCATCCACCCTGCACTGCTCCACATCCCTCACTGCATCCACCCTGCACTGCTCCACATCGCTCACTGCATCCACCCTGCACTGCATCCACCCTGCACTGCTCCTCATCCCTCAGTGCATTCACCCTGCACTGCTCCACAGCCCTCACTGCATCCACCCTGCACTGCTCCACATCCCTCACTGCATCCACCCTGCACTGCACGCCCACACTGCATTGCTCCACATCCCTCACTGCATCCACCCTGCATTGCTCCACATCCCTCACTTCATCCACCCAGCATTGCTCCACATCCCTCACTGCATCCACCCTGCATTGCTCCACATCCCTCACTGCATCCACCCTGCATTGCTCCACATCCCTCACTTCATCCACCCAGCATTGCTCCACATCCCTCACTGCATCCACCCTGCATTGCTCCACATCCCTCACTGCATGCCCACACTGCACTGCTCCACATCCCTCACTGCATCCACACTGCATCGCTCCACATCCCTCACTGCATCCACCCTGCATCGCTCCACATCCGTCACTGCATCGCTCCACATCCCTCACTGCATCCACCCTGCATCGCTCCACATCCCTCACTGCACGATCCTCCACAGCAGCTCCACACCCCTCACTGCATCCACCCTGCACTGCACGATCCTCCACAGCAGCTCCACATCCCTCACTGCATCCACCCTGCACGATCCTCCACAGCTGCTCCACATCCCTCACTGCATCCACCCTGCACTGCACGATCCTCCACATCCCTCACTGCATCCACCCTGCACTGCATGATCCTCCACAGCAGCTCCACACCCCTCACTGCATCCACCCTGCACTGCATGATCCTCCACAGCAGCTCCACATCCCTCACTGCATCCATCCAGCACTGCATGATCCTCCACAGCAGCTCCATCCCCCTCACTGCATCCACCCTGCACTGCAATGCTCCAAAACCTGCACTGCATGATCCTTCACAGTAGCTCCACATCCCTCACTACATCCTCCCAGAACTGCACGATCCTCCATAGCAGCTCCACACCCCTCACTGCATCCACCCTGCACTGCATGATCCTCCACAGCAGCTCCATCCCCCTCACTGCATCCACCCTGCACTGCATGATCCTCCACAGCAGCTCCACATCCCTCACTGCATCCATCCTGCACTGCAGCTCCACATCCCTCACTGAATCCACCCTGCACTGCATGATCCTCCACAGCAGCTCCACATCCCTCACTGCATCTACCCTGCATTGCATGATCCTCCACATCCCTCACTGCATGCACCCTGCACTGCACGCCCTCACTGCACTGCTCCACACCCCTCACTGTATCCACCCTGCACTGCAAGCCCACACTGCACTGCTCCACACCCCTCACTGCATCCACCCTGCACTGCATGATCCTCCAAAGCAGCTCCACACCCCTCACTGCATCCACCCTGCACTGCATGATCCTCCACAGCAGCTCCACACACCCCTCACTGCATCCACCCTGCACTGCACGATCCTCCACAGCAGCTCCACACCCCCTCACTGCAACCACCCCGCACTGCATGATCCTCCACAGCAGCTCCACATCCCTCACTGCATCCACCCTGCACTGCACTGCTCCACACACCTCACTGCGTCAACCCTGCACTGCTCCACACCCCTCACTGCATCCACCCTGCACTGCATGATCCTCCACAGCAGCTCCACATCCCTCACTGCATCCACCCTGCACTGCTCCACACCCCTCACCGCATCCACCCTGCACTGCACTGCTCCACACCCCTCACTGCATCCACCCTGCACTGCATGATCCTCCACAGCAGCTCCACACAGCTCACTGCATCCTCCCTGCACTGCATGATCCTCCACAGCAGCTCCATCCCCCTCACTGCATCCACCCTGCACTACACGATCCTCCACAGCAGCTCCACAACCCTCACTGCATCCTCCAAAACCTGCACTGCATGATCCCTCACTACATTCTCCCCACACTGCATCCACCCTGCACAGCTCTGCATTACATAATCACCGGCCTCAGCACTGCACTGGAGCTGATGACGTCATCATATGGCTCCACAATCCGCACTGCATCCACCCTGCACTGCATGATCCTTCACAGCAGCTCCACATCCCTCACTGCATCCATACTACATTACATGATCCTCCACAGCAGCTCCACATCCCTCACTGCATCCACCCTGCACTGCACGATCCTCCACAGCAGCTCCACATCCCTCACTGCATCCACCCTGCACTGCACGATCCTCCACAGCAGCTCCACACCCCTCACTGCATCCATCCTTCACTGCATGATCCTCCACAGCAGCTCCACATCCTTCACTGCATCCAACCTGCACTGCATGATCCTCCACAGCAGCTCCACATCCCTCACTGTATCCATCCTGCACTGCATGATCCTCCACAGCAGCTCCACATCCCTCACTGCATCCTCCCTGCACTGCATGATCCTCCACAGCAGCTCCACATCCCTCACTGCATCCACCCTGCACTGCATGATCCTCAACAGCAAGCTCCATTCACCTCACTGCATCCTCCCAGCACTGCATGATCCTCCACAGCAGCTCCATTCACCTCACTGCATCCTCCCCGCACTGCATCTACCCTGCACGATCCTCCACAGCAGCTCCATCCACCCTGCACTGCATGATCCTCCACAGCAGCTCCACATCCCTCACTGCATCCACCCTGCACGATCCTCCACAGCAGCTCCACATCCCTCACTGCATCCATCCTGCACGATCCTCCACAGCAGCTCCACATCCCTCACTGCATTCACCCTGCACTGCATGATCCTCCACAGCAGCTCCACAACCCTCACTGCATCCAACCTGCACGATCCTCCACAGCAGCTCCACATCCCTCACTGCATCCATCCTGCACTGCACGATCCTCCACAGCAGCTCCACATCCCTCACTGCAACCGCACAATCCTCCACATCAGCTCCACATCCCTCACTGCATCCACCCTGCACTGCATGATCCTCCACAGCATCCACCCTGCACTGCATGATCCTCCACAGCACCTCCACACCCCTCACTGCATCCACCCTGCACTGCATGATCCTCCACAGCAGCTCCACACCACTCACTGCATCCACCCAGCACTGCATGATCCTCCACACCCCTCACTGCATCCACCCTGCAATGCACGATCCTCCACACCCCTCACTGCATCCACCCTGCACTGCATGATCCTCCACAGCAGCTCCACATCCCTCACTGCATCCTTCCTGCACTGCATGATCCTCCACAGCAGCTCCATCCCCCTCACTGCATGATCCTCCACAGCAGCTCCACATCCCTCACTGCATCCACTCTCCACTGCACGATCCTCCACAGCAGCTCCACACCCCTCACTGCATCCACCCTGCACTGCACAATCCTCCACAGCAGCTCCACCCCCCTCACTGCATCCACCCTGCACTGCACGATCCTCCACAGCAGCTCCACACCCCTCACTGCATCCACACCCTGCACGATCCTCCACAGCAGCTCCATCCCCCTCACTGCATCCAGCCTGCACTGCACGATCCTCCACATCCCTCACTGCATCCACCCGGCAATGCACGATCCTCCATAGCAGCTCCACACCCCTCACTGCATCCACCCTGCACGATCCTCCACAGCAGCTCCATCCCCCTCACTGCATCCACCCTGCACTGCACAATCCTCCACAGCAGCTCCACACCCCTCACTGCATCCACCCTGCACGATCCTCCACAGCAGCTCCACATCCCTCACTGCACGATCCTCCACAGCAGCTCCACATCCCTCACTGCATCCACCCTGCACTGCACGATTCTCCACAGCAGTTCCACATCCCTCAATGCATCCACCCTGCACTGCACGATCCTCCACAGCAGCTCCACATCCCTCACTGCATCCATCCTGCACTGCACAATCCTCCACAGCAGCTCCACACCCCTCACTGCATCCACCCTGCACTGCACGATCCTCCACAGCAGCTCCATCCCCCTCACTGCATCCACCCTGCACGATCCTCCACAGCAGCTCCACACCCCTCACTGCATCCTTCCTGCACTGCATGATCCTCCACAGCAGCTCCACATCCCTCACTGCATCCACCCTGCACTGCATGATCCTCCACAGCAGCTCCACATCCCTCACTGCATCCACCCTGCATTGCATGATCCTCCACAGCATCTCCACATCCCTCACTGCATCCACCCTGCAATGCATGATCCTCCTCAGCAGCTCCACATCCCTCACTGCATCCACCCTGCACTGCATGATCCTCCACAGCAGCTCCACATCCCTCACTGCATCCACCCTGCACTGCACGATCCTCCACAGCAGCTCCACCCCCCTCACTGCATCCACCCTGCACGATCCTCCACAGCAGCTCCATCCCCCTCACTGCATCCACCCTGCACGATCCTCCACAGCAGCTCCACACCCCTCACTGCATCCATCCTGCACTGCACGATCCTCCACAGCAGCTCCACATCCCTCACTGCATCCATCCTGCACTGCTCCACATCCCTGACTGCATCCACCCTGCACTGCTCCACATCCCTCACTGCATCCACCCTGCACTGCTCCACATCCCTCACTGCATCCACCCTACATTGCTCCACATCCCTCACTGCATCCACCCTGCACTGCTCCACATCCCTCACTGCATCCACCCTGCACTGCTCCACATCCCTCACTGCATCCACCCTGCACTGCTCCACATCCCTCACTGCATCCACCCTGCACTGCTCCACATCCCTCACTGCATCCACCCTGCACTGCTCCACATCCCTCACTGCATCCACCCTGCACTGCTCCACATCCCTCACTGCATCCACCCTGCACTGCTCCACATCCCTCACTGCATCCACCCTGCACTGCTCCACATCCCTCACTGCATCCACCCTGCACTGCTCCACATCCCTCACTGCATCCACCCTGCACTGCATCCACCCTGCACTGCTCCACATCCCTCACTGCATCCACCCTGCACTGCTCCACATCCCTCACTGCATCCACCCTGCATCGCTCCACATCCCTCACTGCATCCACCCTGCACTGCTCCACATCCCTCACTGCATCCACCCTGCATCGCTCCACATCCCTCACTGCATCCACCCTGCACTGCTCCACATCCATCACTGCACCACATCCCTCACTGCATCCACCCTGCACTGCTCCACATCCCTCACTGCATCCACCCTGCACTGCACGCCCACACTGCATTGCTCCACATCCCTCACTGCATCCACCCTGCATCGCTCCACATCCCTCACTGCATCCACCCTGCACTGCACGCCCACACTGCATTGCTCCACATCCCTCACTGCATCCACCCTGCATTGCTCCACATCCCTCACTGCATCCACCCTGCATTGCTCCACATCCCTCACTTCATCCACCCAGCATTGCTCCACATCCCTCACTGCATCCACACTGCATTGCTCCACATCCCTCACTGCATCCACCATGCATTGCTCCACATCCCTCACTTCATCCACCCAGCATTGCTCCACATCCCTCACTGCATCCACCCTGCATTGCTCATCTCTCACTGCATGCCCACACTGCACTGCTCCACATCCCTCACTGCATGCCCACACAGCATCGCTCCACATCCCTCACTGCATCCACCGTGCATCGCTCCACATCCCTCACTGCATCCTCCCTGCATCGCTCCACATCCCTCACTGCATCCACCCTGCATCGCTCCACATCCCTCACTGCATCCACCCTGCATCGCTCCACATCCCTCACTGCATCCACCCTGCATCGCTCCACATCCCTCACTGCATCCACCCTGCATCGCTCCACATCCCTCACTGCATCCACCCTGCATCGCTCCACATCCCTCACTGCATCCACCCTGCATCGCTCCACATCCCTTACTGCATCCACCCTGCATCGCTCCACATCCCTCACTGCATCGCTCCACATTCCTCACTGCATCCACCCTGCATCGCTCCACATCCCTCACTGCATCGCTCCACATCCCTCACGGCATCCACCCTGCATCGCTCCACATCCCTCACTGCATCCACCCTGCATTGCTCCACATCCCTCACTGCATCCACCCTGCATCCACCCTACATTGCTCCACATCCCTCACTGCATCCACCCTGCACTGCTCCACATCCCTCACTGCATCCACCCTGCACTGCTCCACATCCCTCACTGCATCCACCCTGCACTGCTCCACATCGCTCCACATCCCACACTGCATCCACCCTGCACTGCTCCACATCCCTCACTACATCCACCCTGCACTGCTCCACATCCCTCACTACATCCACCCTGCATTGCTCCACATCCCTCACTGCATCCACCCTGCATTGCTCCACATCAGTCACTGCATCCACCCTGCACTGCACGCCCTCACTGCACTGCTCCACATCCCTCACTGCATCCACCCTGCACTGCTCCACATCCCTCACTGCATCCACCCTGCACTGCTCCACATCCCTCACTGCATCCACCCTGCACTGCTCCACATCCCTCACTGCATCCACCCTGCATTGCTCCACATCCCTCACTGCATCCACCCTGCATTGCTCCACATCCCTCACTGCATCCACCCTGCATTGCTCCACATCCCTCACTGCATCCACCCTGCATTGCTCCACATCCCTCACTGCATCCACCCTGCATTGCTCCACATCCCTCACTATATCCACCCTGCACTGCTCCACATCCCTCACTGCATCCACCCTGCACTGCTCCACATCCCTCACTGCATCCACCCTGCACTGCTCCACATCCCTCACTGCATCCACCCTGCACTGCTCCACATCCCTCACTGCATCCACCCTGCATTTCTCCACATCCCTCACTGCATCCACCCTGCATTTCTCCACATCCCTCACTGCATCCACCCTGCACTGCTCCACATCCCTCACTGCATCCACCCTGCACTGCTCCACATCCCTCACTGCATCCACCCTGCACTGCTCCACACCCCTCACTGCATCCACCCTGCACTGCTCCACATCCCTCACTGCATTCACCCTGCACTGCTCCACATCCCTCACTGCATCCACCCTGCATTGCTCCACATCCCTCACTGCATCCACCCTGCACTGCACGCCCTCACTGCATCCACCCTACATTGCTCCACATCCCTCACTGCATCCACCCTGCATTGCTCCACATCCCTCACTGCATCCACCCTGCATTGCTCCACATACCTCACTGCATCCACGCTGCATTTCACCACATACCTCACTGCATCCACGCTGCATTTCACCACATCCCTCACTGCATCCACCCTGCATTGCTCCACATCCCTCACTGCACCCACCCTGCACTGCATGATCCACCACACACTGCACGATCCTCCACAGCAGCTCCATTCCCCTCACTGAACGCCCACACTGCATTGCTCCACATCCCTCACTGCATCCACCCTGCACGCCCACACTGCATTGCTCCACATCCCTCACTGCATCCACCCTGCACTGCACGCCCACACTGCATTGCTCCACATCCCTCACTGCATCTACCCTGCACTGCTCCACATCCCTCACTGCATCCACCCTTCACTGCACTCCCTCACTGAACTGCTCCACATCCCTCACTGCATCCACCCTGCACTGCACGCCCACACTGCATTGCTCCACATCCCTCACTGCATCCACCCTGCACTGCATGATTCTCCACATCCCTCACTGCATCCTCCCCGCACAGCATGATCCTCCACAGCAGCTCCACATCCCTCACTGCATCCACCCTGCACTGCATGATCCTCCACAGCAGCTCCACATCCCTCACTGCATCCACCCTGCACTGCACGCCCACACTGCATTGCTCCACATCCCTCACTGCATCCACCCTGCACTGCATTGCTCCACATCCCTCACTGTATCCACCCTGCACTGCATGATCCTCCACAGCAGCTCCACATGCCTCACTGCATGATCCTCCACACACTGCACGATCCTCCACAGCAGCTCCACATCCCTCACTGCATCCACCCTGCACTGCATGATCCTCCACAGCAGCTCCATTCCCCTCACTGCATCCACCCTGCACTGCACGCCCACACTGCATCCACCCTGCACTGCACGCCCACACTGCATTGCTCCACATCCCTCACTGCATCCACCCTGCACTGCACGCCCACACTGCATTGTTCCACATCCCTCACTGCATCCTCCCCGCACTGCATAATCCTACACAGCAGCTCCACATCCCTCACTGCATTCACCCTGCACTGCACGCCCACCCTGCACTGCACACCCACACTGCATTGCTCCATATCCCTCACTGCATCCAACCCTGCATCGCTCCACATCCCTCACTGCATCCACCCTGCACTGCACGCCCACACTGCATCCACCCTGCACTGCACGCCCACACTGCATCCACCCTGCACTGCTCCACATCCCTCACTGCATCCACCCTGCACTGCTCCACATCCCTCACTGCATCCACCCTGCACTGCTCCACATCCCTCACTGCATCCACCCTGCACTGCTCCACATCCCTCACTGCATCCACCCTGCACTGCTCCACATCCCTCACTGCATCCACTCTGCACTGCTCCACATCCCTTACTACATCCACCCTGCACTGCTCCACATCCCTCACTGCATCCACCCTGCACTGCTCCACATCCCTCACTGCATCCACCCTGCATTGCTCCACATCCCTCACTGCATCCACCCTGCATTGCTCCACATCCCTCACTGCATACACCCTGCACTGCTCCACATCCCTCACTGCATCCACCCTGCATTGCTCCACATCCCTCACTGCATCCACCCTGCACTGCGCGCCCTCACTGCATCCACCCTGCATTGCTCCACATCCCTCACTGCATCCACCCTGCATTGCTCCACATCCCTCACTGCATCCATCCTGCATTGCATGCCCTCACTGCACTGCTCCACATCCCTCACTGCATCCACCCTGCATGGCTCCACATCCCTCACTGCATCCACCCTGCATGGCTCCACATCCCTCACTGCATCCACCCTGCATTGCTCCACATCCCTCACTGCATCTTCCCTGCACTGCTCCACATCCCTCACTGCATCCACCCTGCATTGCTCCACATCCCTCACTGCATCCACCATGCATTGCTCCACATCCCTCACTGCATCCACCCTGCATTGCTCCACATCCCTCACTGCATCCACCCTGCATTGCTCCACATCCCTCACTGCACGATCCTCCACAGCAGCTCCACATCCCTCACTGCATCCACCCTGCACTGCATGATCCTCCACACACTGCACGATCCTCCACAGCAGCTCCACATCCCTCACTGCATCCACCCTGCACTGCACGCCCACAATGCATCGCTCCACATCCCTCACTGCATCCACCCTGCACTGCACGCCCACACTGCATTGCTCCACATCCCTCACTGCATGCACCCTGCACTGCATCGCTCCACATCCCTCACTGCATCCACCCTGCACTGCACGCCCACAATGCATCGCTCCACATCCCTCACTGCATCCACCCTGCACTGCATCACTCCACATCCCTCACTGCATGCACCCTGCACGCCCACATCCCTCACTGCATCCACCCTGCACTGCACACCCACACTGCATCGCTCCACATCCCTCACTGCATCCACCCTGCATTGCACGCCCACACTGCATCGCTCCACATCCCTCACTGCATCCACCCTGCACTGCACGCCCACACCCCTTACTGCATCCACCCTGCACTGCACGCCCACACTGCACTGCTCCACATCCCTCACTGCATCCACCCTGCACTGCACGCCCACACTGCATTGTTCCACATCCCTCACTGCATCCTCCCCGCACTGCATAATCCTACACAGCAGCTCCACATCCCTCACTGCATTCACCCTGTACTGCACGCCCACCCTGCATCCACCCTGCACTGCACACCCACACTGCATTGCTCCATATCCCTCACTGCATCCAACCCTGCATCGCTCCACATCCCTCACTGCATCCACCCTGCACTGCACGCCCACACTGCATCCACCCTGCACTGCACGCCCACACTGCATCCACCCTGCATCCACCCTGCACTGCTCCACATCCCTCACTGCATCCACCCTGCACTGCTCCACATCCCTCACTGCATCCACCCTGCACTGCTCCACATCCCTCACTGCATCCACTCTGCACTGCTCCACATCCCTTACTACATCCACCCTGCACTGCTCCACATCCCTCACTGCATCCACCCTGCACTGCTCCACATCCCTCACTGCATCCACCCTGCATTGCTCCACATCCCTCACTGCATCCACCCTGCATTGCTCCACATCCCTCACTGCATACACCCTGCACTGCTCCACATCCCTCACTGCATCCACCCTGCATTGCTCCACATCCCTCACTGCATCCACCCTGCATTGCTCCACATCCCTCACTGCATCCACCCTGCATTGCTCCACATCCCTCACTGCATCCATCCTGCATTGCATGCCCTCACTGCACTGCTCCACATCCCTCACTGCATCCACCCTGCATGGCTCCACATCCCTCACTGCATCCACCCTGCATTGCTCCACATCCCTCACTGCATCTTCCCTGCACTGCTCCACATCCCTCACTGCATCCACCCTGCATTGCTCCACATCCCTCACTGCATCCACCCTGCATTGCTCCACATCCCTCACTGCATCCACCCTGCATTGCTCCACATCCCTCACTGCATCCTCGACACACTGCACGATCCTCCACAGCAGCTCCACATCCCTCACTGCATCCACCCTGCACTGCACGCCCACACTGCATTGCTCCACATCCCTCACTGCATGCACCCTGCACTGCATCGCTCCACATCCCTCACTGCATCCACCCTGCACTGCACGCCCACAATGCATCGCTCCACATCCCTCACTGCATCCACCCTGCACTGCATCACTCCACATCCCTCACTGCATGCACCCTGCACGCCCACATCCCTCACTGCATCCACCCTGCACTGCACACCCACACTGCATCGCTCCACATCCCTCACTGCATCCACCCTGCATTGCACGCCCACACTGCATCGCTCCACATCCCTCACTGCATCCACCCTGCACTGCACGCCCACACCCCTTACTGCATCCACCCTGCACTGCACGCCCACACTGCACTGCTCCACATCCCTCACTGCATCCACCCTGCACTGCACGCCCACACTGCACTGCTCCACATCCCTCACTGCATCCACCCTGCACTGCATGATCCTCATCCCTCACTGCATCCACCCCGCACTGCACGCCCACACCCCTCACTGCAGCCACACTGCACTGGAGCTGATTACATCATCATAGGGCCCACAATCCGCACTGCATCCTCCAAAACCTGCACTGCATGATCCTCCACAGCAGCTCCATTCCCCTCACTGCACTGCTCCACATCCCTCACTGCATCCACCCTGCACTGCATGCCCACACTGCATTGCTCAACATCCCTCACTGCATCCACCCTGCACTGCATGATCCTCATCGCTCACTGCATCCACACTGCACTGCACGCCCACACCCCTCACTGCATCCACCCTGCACAGCACTGGATCTGATTACATCATACGGCCCACAATCCGCACTGCATCCTCCAAAACCTGCACTGCATGATCCTCCACAGCAGCTCCATTCCCCACACTGCATTGCTCCACATCCCTCACTTCATCCACCCTGCACGCCCTCACTGCACTGCTCCACATCCCTCACTGCATCCACTCTGCACCGCTCCACATCCCTCACTGCATCCACCCTGCATTGAACGCCCACAATGCATCGCTCCACATCCCTCACTGCATCCACCCTGCACTGCACGCCCACACTGCATTGCTCCACATCCCTCACTGCACGCCCACACTGCACTGCTCCACATCCCTCACTGCATCCACCCTGCACTGCACGCCCACAATGCACTGCTCCACATCCCTCAATGCATCCACCCTGCACCGCTCCACATCCCTCACTGCATCCACCCTGCACTGCACGCCCACACTGCATTGCTCAACATCCCTCACTGCATGATCCTCATCCCTCACTGCATCCACCCTGCACTGCACGCCCACACCCCTCACTGCATCCACACTGCACTGCAGCTGATTACATCATCATACGGCCCCACAATCCACACTGCATCCTCCAAAGCAGCTCCATTCCCCTCACTGCATTGCTCCACATCCCTCACTGCATCCACCCTGCACTGCGCGCCCACACCCCTCACTGCATCCACCCTGCACTGCTCCACATCCCTCACTGCATCCACCCTACACTGCATTGCTCAACATCCCTCACTGCGTCCACCCTGCACTGCACGCCCACACCCCTCACTGCATCCACCCTGCACAGCACTGGAGCTGATTACATCATACGGCCCACAATCCGCACTGCATCCTCCAAAACCTGCACTGCATGATCCTCCACAGCAGCTCCATTCCCCTCACTGCATTGCTCCACATCCCTCACTGCATCCACCCTGCACTGCACGCCCACACTGCATTGCTCCACATCCCTCACTGCATCCACCCTGCACTGCACGCCCACAATGCATCGCTCATCCCTCACTGCATCCACCCTGCACTGCACGCCCACACTGCATCGCTCCACATCTCTCACTGTATCCACCCTGCATCGCTCCACATCCCTCACTGCATCCACCCTGCACTGCACGCCCACACTGCATCCACCCTGCAGCGCTCCACATCCCTCACTGCATCCACCCTGCACTGCACGCCCACAATGCATCGCTCCACATCCCTCACTGCATCCACCCTGCACTGCACGCCCACACTGCATCCACCCTGCAGCGCTCCACATCCCTCACTGCATCCACCCTGCACTGCACGCCCACAATGCATCGCTCCACATCCCTCACTGCATCCACCCTGCACTGCATTGCTCCACATCTCTCACTGCATGCACCCTGCACTGCACGCCCACACTGCATCGCTCCACATCCCTCACTGCATCTACCCTGCACTGCATGCCCACAATGCATCGCTCCACATCCCTCACTGCATCGCTCCACTGCACGCCCACACTGCATCGCTCCACATCCCTCACTGCATCCACCCTGCACTGCGCGCCCACACTGCATCGCTCCACATCCCTCACTGCATCCACCCTGCACTGCATCGCTCCACATCCCTCACTGCATCCACCCTGCACTGCTTGCCCACTCTGCATCGCTCCACATCCCTCACTGCATCTGCCCTGCACTGCATTTTTCCATATCCCTCACTGCATCCACCCTGCACTGCATAATTCTCCACAGCAGCTCCACATCCCTCACTGCATCCACCCTGCACTGCATGATCCTCCACAGCAGCTCCACATCCCTCACTGCATCCACCCTGCACTGCATCCACCCTGCACTGCATTGCTCCACATCCCTCACTGCATCCACCCTGCACTGCATGATCCTCCACAGCAGCTCCACACCCCTCACTACATCCACCCTGCACTGCACGATCCTCCACAGCAGCTCCACATCCCTCACTGCATCCCCTCACTGCATTGCTCCACATCCCTCACTGCATCCACCCTGCACTGCATCGCTCCACATCCCTCACTGCATCCACCCTGCACTGCAAGCCCACACTGCATTGCTCCACATCCCTCACTGCATCCACCCTGCACTGCAAGCCCACACGGCATTGCTCCATATCCCTCACTGTATCCACCCTGCACTGCACGTCCACACTGCTCCACATCCCTCACTGCATCCACCCTGCTCCACTTGTCTCACTGCATCCTCCCCACACACCGCATTACATTACCCTCCACGTACTGCAGCCCCTTGGAATTGCTCCATATCCCTCACTGCATCCACCCTGCACTGCATGATCCTCCACACACTGCACGCCCTCACAGCATCGCTCCACTTGTCCCACTGCATCCTCCCCACACACCGCATTACATTACCCTCCACATACTGCAGCCCCTTGGAATTGCTCCATATCCCTCACTGCACGCCCTCACAGCATCGCTCCACATCCTACACTGTATGCCCCTCAGCATGGCATCCTCCCCGCACTGCATTATCCTTCCCACGCTTTATGCTCCGGCACTGCACCTCTGCACCCCCCACCCCCATGCCTTCTCACTGCTTCCTCCACACATTGCACTCCTCTGCCCCTTGACTGCATCCTCCCCTACACAATGCAGCAAATCTTCCACACATTGCATCAGAGACCCCTGTGGAAGCCACACTTTGGGTGGCGGTAGGTGTGGGGGTCTCCATTTACCCACGGGGATTTCCACAAGCTTATTGATCGTTCTTTTCCTACATCTGACTACTTTCTCCTACTCTGCATGTCCTTTACATTAGGTGCACTAATAATCTCCGCCTGCCGTGTTCATTGCTTTAGTTAATGTATGGGGCAATCACGGTCGCCTTTTATCCTTGACCATTCATTTAGCCTTATATTTTCTTGGCACATATTATTTGAAATCTTGTCTTTCAAGGTGCATTGCTTGTATAGTTATTGGAATATTTTGCAGAGCGGTCCTCCTCTCTCTGTGGTAATTATATATTTTTTCTGTGTTGGACGTTGGAGGAGAGGTAGAAGTTGTTAGGTGCACACACCTGGTGGATTATTTTTAGCCATTTTGATTTTTAATATGTCATTATTGGTTTATGCTTCTTAAATAAAATATGTATTGTATGAGCACACTCCTTTTTCTTTTCCTTGCATACTTGTTTCCTGCAGTGGAGCTGGCTGATCCTGTATTTATTAGTAGTCCCTCATTTATTTCCCTTACCGTCCACTAACATGACATACTCTGCTATACTGCACCGAACACTGGCTCTCCAGCTGTGAGATACGGCATCCTCACCTTATATAAACCTCCGTCATACCAGTCGCCACACTTCAATTCCTCCAACAGTGCCCCCTCCAGTGGTAACTCCAGTACTACTACCCTCAATATTACCGACAATGCAGCACTACATCACCAGTGCCACCAGTTACAAGATTCCTCTTGAATATTGTTAACCCCCAAATCCCAACAGTTCTGTTCCTCCTCTACGCTGGACTGACCCCCATAGACCATTGGCCATGCTACGCTCCTCCTCCAGGTCAGACTGCCCCCCATAGACCATTGGTCAGGCTATGCTCCTCCTCCAGGCCAGACTGACCCCCATAGACCATTGAACAGGCTCTGCTCCTCCTCCAGGTCAGACTGACCTCCATAGACCATAGGCCAGGCTCTGCTCCTCCTCCAAGCCAGACTGACCCCCATATACCATTGAACAGGCTCTGCTCCTCCTCCAGGTCAGACTGACCTCCATAGACCATAGGCCAGGCTCTGCTCCTCCTCCAGGCCAGACTGACCCCCATAGACCATTGGCTGGGCTCTGCTCTTCCTCTAGGCCAGACTGACCCCCACAGCCCATTGAACACGCTCTGCTCCTCCTCCAGGTCAGACTGACCCCCATAGACCATTGAACAGGCGCTGCTCCTCCTCCAGGTCAGACTGACCTCCATAGACCATAGGCCAGGCTCTGCTCCTCCTCCAGGCCAGACTGACCCCCATAGACCATTGGCTGGGCTCTGCTCTTCCTCTAGGCCAGACTGACCCCCACAGCCCATTGAACACGCTCTGCTCCTCCTCCAGGTCAGACTGACCCCCATAGACCATTGAACAGGCGCTGCTCCTCCTCCAGGTCAGACTGACCCCCATAGACCATTGAACAGGCGCTGCTCCTCCTCCAGGTCAGACTGACCCCCATAGACCATTGAACAGGCGCTGCTCCTCCTCCAGGTTAGACTGACCCCCATAGACCATTGAACACGCGCTGCTCCTCCTCCAGGTCAGACTGACCCCCTAGACCATTGGCCAGGCTCTGCTCCTCCTCCAGGCCAGACTGACCCCCATAGACCATTGAACAGGCTCTGCTCCTCCTCCAGGTCAGACTGACCTCCATAGACCATAGGCCAGGCTCTGCTCCTCCTCCAGGCCAGACTGACCCCCATAGACCATTGGCCAGGCTCCACTCCTCATCTAGGCCAGACTGACCCCCATAGACCATTGGCTGGGCTCTGCTCTTCCTCTAGGCCAGACTGACCCCCATAGACCATTGAACAGGCGCTGCTCCTCCTCCAGGTCAGACTGACCCCCTAGACCATAGGCCAGGCTCTGCTCCTCCTCCAGGTCAGACTGACATCCATAGACCAAAGGCCAGGCTCTGCTTCTTCTCCAGGCCAGACTGACCCCCATAGACCATTGGCCAGGCTCTGCTCCTCCTCCAGTCCAGACTGAGCCCCATACACCATTGGCCAGGCTCTGCTCCTCCTCCAGGTCAGACTGACCCCCATAGACCATTGAACAGGCTCTGCTCCTCTTCCAGGTCAGACTGACCCCCATAGACCATTGGTCGGTCTCTTCTCCTCCTCTAGACCAGACTGACCCCCACAGACCATTGGCCACACTCCGCTCCTCCTCCAGACCAGACTGAGCCCCATAGACCATTGAACAGGCTCTGCTCCTTCTCTAGGCATGACTAAGCCCCATAGACCATTGGCCAGGCTCTGCTCCTCCTCCAGGTCAGAGTGACCCCATAGATCATTAGCCAGGCTCTGCTCCTCCTCCAGGTCAGAGTGACCCCATAGATCATTGGCCAGGCTCTGCTCCTCCTCCAGGTCAGAGTGACCCCATAGATCATTGGCCAGGCTCTGCTCCTCCTCCAGGCCAGACTGACCCCCATAGACCATTGAACAGACTCTGCTCCTCCTCCAGGCCAGACTGACCCCCACAGCCCATTGAACAGGCTCTGCTCCTCCTCCAGGTCAGACTGACCCCCATAGACCATTGAACTGGCTCTGCTCCTCCTCCAGGCCAGACTGACCCCCATAGACCATTGAACAGACTCTGCTCCTCCTCCAGGTCAGACTAAGCCCCATAGACCATTGAACAGGCTCTGCTCCTTCTCTAGGCAAGACTAAGCCCCATAGACCATTGGCCAGGCTCTGCTCCTCCTCCAGGCCAGACTGAGCCCCATACACCATTGGGCAGGCTCTGCTCCTCCTCCACTGACCAGGCTCTGCTCCTCCTCTAGGCCAGACTGAACCTCATAGACCATTGACCAATCTGCTCCTCCTCCAGGTCAGACTGACCCCCATAGACCATTGAACAGGCTCTGCTCCTCCTCCAGGTCAGACTGACCCCCATAGACAATTGGTCAAGCTCTGCTCCTCCTCTAGGCCAGACTGACTCCCATAGACCATTAGCCAGGCTCTGCTCCTCCTCCAGGTCAGACTGACCCCCTAGACCATAGGCCAGGCTCTGCTCCTCCTCCAGGCCAGACTGACCCCCATAGACCATTGGCCAGGCTCTGCTCCTCCTCCAGGCCAGACTGAGCCCCATACACCATTGGCCAGGCTCTGCTCCTCCTCCAGGTCAGACTGACCCCCATAGACCATTGAACAGGCGCTGCTCCTCCTCCAGGTCAGACTGACCCTCTAGACCATAGGCCAGGCTCTGCTCCTCCTCCAGGTCAGACTGACCCCCATAGACCAAAGGCCAGGCTCTGCTTCTTCTCCAGGCCAGACTGACCCCCATATACCATTGGCCAGGCTCTGCTCCTCCTCCAGGCCAGACTGAGCCCC
Organism: Phyllobates terribilis; assembly: GCF_046119375.1. Classification (NCBI taxonomy): domain Eukaryota; kingdom Metazoa; phylum Chordata; class Amphibia; order Anura; family Dendrobatidae; genus Phyllobates; species Phyllobates terribilis. The sequence continues at coordinate 10,243,674 of NW_027362766.1, read as the reverse complement.
ATACACCATTGGCCAGGCTCTGCTCCTCCTCCAGACCAGACTGACCCCATAGACCATCGAACAGGCTCTGCTCCTCCTCCAGGTCAGACTGACCTCCATAGACCATAGGCCAGGCTCTGCTCCTCCTCCAGGCCAGACTGACCCCCATAGACCATTGGCTAGGCTCTGCTCTTCCTCTAGGCCAGACTGACCCCCACAGCCCATTGAACAAGCTCTGCTCCTCCTCCAGGTCAGACTGACCCCCATAGACCATTGAACAGGCGCTGCTCCTCCTCCGGGTCAGACTGACCCCCATAGACCATTGAACAGGCGCTGCTCCTCCTCCAGGCCAGACTGACCCCCATAGACCATTGGCCAGGCTCTGCTCCTCCTCCAGGCCAGACTGACATCCATAGACCAAAGGCCAGGCTCTGCTTCTTCTCCAGGCCAGACTGACCCCCATACACCATTGAACAGGCTCTGCTCCTTCTCTAGGCAAGACTAAGCCCCATAGACCATTGGCCAGGCTCTGCTCCTCCTCCAGGTCAGAGTGACCCCATAGATCATTGGCCAGGCTCTGCTCCTCCTCCAGGTCAGAGTGACCCCATAGATCATTGGCCAGGCTCTGCTCCTCCTCTAGGTCAGACTGACCCCCACAGCCCATTGAACAGGCTCTGCTCCTCCTCCAGGTCAGACTGACCCCCATAGACCATTGAACTGGCTCTGCTCTTCCTCCAGGCCAGACTGACCCCCATAGACCATTGAACAGACTCTGCTCCTCCTCCAGGTCAGACTAAGCCCCATAGACCATTGAACAGGCTCTGCTCCTTCTCTAGGCAAGACTGAGCCCCATACACCATTGGGCAGGCTCTGCTCCTCCTCCACTGACCAGGCTCTGCTCCTCCTCTAGGCCAGACTGAACCTCATAGACCATTGACCAATCTGCTTCTCCTCCAGGTCACACTGACCCCCATAGACCATTGAACAGGCTCTGCTCCTCCTCCAGGTCAGACTGACCCCCATAGACAATTGGTCAAGCTCTGCTCCTCCTCCATGTCACACTGACCCCCATAGACCATTGGCCAGGCTCTGCTCCTCCTCGTCACACTGACCCCCATAGACCATTGACCAGGCTCTGCTCCTCCTCCAGGTCACACTGACCCTCATAGACCATTGGCCAGGCTCTGCTCCTCCTCCAGGTCACACTGATCCCCATAGACCATTGGCCAGGCTCTGCTCCTCCTCGTCACACTGACCCCCATAGACCATTGGCCAGGCTCTGCTCCTCGTCACACTGACCCCCATAGACCATTGGCCAGGCTCTGCTCCTCCTCCAGGTCACACTGACCCTCATAGACCATTGGCCAGGCTCTGCTCCTCCTCCAGGTCAGACTGACCCCCATAGACCATTGGTCGGTCTCTTCTCCTCCTCTAGGCCAGACTGACCCCCACAGACCATTTGCCACACTCCGCTCCTCCTCCAGGCCAGACTGAGCCCCATAGACCATTGGCCAGGCTCTGCTCCTCCTCCACTGACCAGGTTCTGCTCCTCCTCTAGGCCAGACTGAACCTCATAGACCACTTGCCAGGCTATGCTCCTCCTCCAGGTCAGACTGACCCCCATAGACCATTGGCCACACTCCGCTCCTCCTCCAGGCCAGACTGAGCCCCATACACCATTTGCCAGGCTCTGCTCCTCCTCCACTGACCAGGCTCTGCTCCTCCTCTAGGCCAGACTGAACCTCAGACCATTGGCCAGGCTCTGCTCCTCCTCTAGGCCAGATTGAACCTCATAGACCACTTGCCAGGCTCTGCTCCTCCTCCAGGTCAGACTGACCCCCATCGACCATTGAACACGCTCTGCTCCTCCCCCAGGTCAGACTGACCCCCGTAGACCATTGAACAGGCTCTGCTCCTCCTCTAGGCAAGACTAAGCCCCATAGACCATTGGCCAGGCTCTGCTCCTCCTCTAGGTCAGACTGACCCCCACAGCCTATTGAACAGACTCTGCTCCTCCTCCAGGTCAGACTGACCCCCATAGACCATTGAACTGGCTCTGCTCCTCCTCTAGGCCAGACGGACTCCCATAGACCATTGGCCAGGCTCTGTTCCTCCTCCAGGTCAGACTGACCCCCCCATAGACCATTGGTCAGGCTATGCTCCTCCTCCAGGCCAGACTGAGCCCCATAGACCATTGGCCAGGCTATGCTACTCCTCCAGGCCAGACTGAGCCCCATAGACCATTGGCCAGGCTCTGCTCCTCCTCCAGGTCAGACTGACCCCCATAGACCATTTAACAGGCTCTGCTCCTCCTCCAGGTCAGACTGACCCCCATAGACCATTGGTCGGTCTCTTCTCCTCCTCTAGGCCAGACTGACCCCCACAGACCATTTGCCACACTCCACTCCTCCTCCAGGCCAGACTGAGCCCCATAGACCATTGGCCAGGCTCTGCTTCTCCTCCAGGTCAGACTGACCCCCATAGACCATTGGTCGGTCTCTTCTCCTCCTCTAGGCCAGACTGACCCCCACAGACCATTTGCCACACTCCACTCCTCCTCCAGGCCAGACTGAGCCCCATAGACCATTGGCCAGGCTCTGCTTCTCCTCCAGGTCAGACTGACCCCCATAGACCATTGGTCGGTCTCTTCTCCTCCTCTAAGCCAGACTGACCCCGATAGACCATTGGCCGGGCTCTGCTCCTCCTCTAAGCCAGACTGACCCCCATAGACCATTGGCCACGCTCCGCTCGTCTAGGCCAGACTGACCCCCATAGACCATTGGCCAGGCTCTGCTCCTCCTCCAGGTCAGACTGACCCCCATAGACCATTGGTCGGACTCTGCTCCTCTTCTAGACCAGACTGACCCCCACTGGCCACGCTCTGCTCCTCCTCCAGGTCAGACTGACCCCCATAGACCATTGAACAGGCTCTGCTCCTCCGCCAGGCCAGACTGACCCCCATAGACCATTGAACAGGCTCTGCTCCTCCTCCAGGCAAGACTGACCCCCATAGACCATTGGCCAGGCTCTGCTCCTCCTCCAGGTCAGACAGACCCCCATAGACCATTAACCGGTTCTGCTTCTTTAGGCTGACAGACACCATGCTTGGGGTTACAGGTATTATTACAACCGGTCACATTCTGTGAGAGTGGTGAATATTTTATTAACCCTCTATTTCCCCATTGATGATCGACAAAAACGGAACAAAGTTGCTTCAGTGAATGAAGCAAACAATTTTATTTCCAGTAACCCTAGCCCCGTCCTACATACAAACGAGCACTATGGGTGACTAACGATGCCGGACGGCCTCCCCCGCCCCGTCTATACGTGCAGCGGGGATTAAAAACAGCAAAAAAAACACAAAAAATAGAAACGATAAAAAATTATATCATCTATACATCAACTGGTTATAAAATAATGGACGAAAATAATTAAAAAATGCTACAGGCGCCGAGGTCTCCACAGCTCAGTCATGTGACCCGTGGCCCTCCGGATACATAATACTGGATGCCTCAAAACACTGTACGGTAAACACAAGGACCCCAGGGGCCACATAAATAAATAACAAAATATACACCTCTGTAACACTGATGGTGTCCTGCGGGGGGCGCTGCTCCCCCAATCCGGAAATGTAAAACACAGTGGAACTAGGCTACAATGGGTGTGCGCCTGCCCTGGGAGACAGAAGAACCACGCAGCTCGAGTACAGACGTGGCCATAGCGGACGGTATCTTTGGAAGACGGACCCTTGGCAGTAATGGGAGGAGGTAAAAAAGAAAACTCTTTGGCGCCTGTGATTAACCCCCTCTAACGCCCGGTGCAGGGTCTGGGGCTCCTGGCGGGGGTCGGGCACCGGTTGGCACACATCTGATGAGATGCGAGAAGTGCTGGCAGCTGTCACTCTGCCCAGCCGGTGAGAGGGTGGAGAGCGAGGACAGGAGGGGGTGGCAGGCGCAGAATGCCGGCACGGTGCCTGTGAGAAGATGACGGTGCTGCCCGCCTCCACGCGCGCACAGTCTCTGACTAGAACGGAGACTGTGCTCCATATTGCACTTTCCACGCAGCGAGGCCTAGCACTCCAGGGTTGCGCCAAAGGTCTTGCGGCAGTCCAAGGCTTTGGCGCTGGGGAGCTGAGCCCGCCGTCTGCGCAGTTCCTCCTTTCCCAGGGAGTTGCCCAGCTTCTTACACGCCATCTTGTATCGGCTGTCAAACGCAGCTGCAGGTTACAAAAGGGATCTATAGATTAGAGGGCACCTACAGCTCCGCATGGACCCCATCCTCAGACGTGACCAGTCACTCACCTACATCCATGTGCTCCCTCCCCAGGGCGGCCATCGTCAGGAGCAGCGTCTCGCGGTAGATCCCCCTGTCGGAGGAGGGCAGGACACGGGTTGGAGGCAGGATGCAGTGAGGTGGAGCCCCCCTTTAATGATAACCTACCTCTGGATGATCTGTGGCGGGGAGTTCTGCTCCTGGAGGACATTTAATAGCAGCTGAATTGCTTTATGGACTTCGAAGAGCCCAATGAAGTTCAGGATCTTTTCCAGGAACTCCAGGGTGAAGGGGTGAGAGTGGGAGCGCCAGCCGTGCAGGTGATTGGGGAGGTTTCCTGTGCAGGACACAACACTCAAGTTTATGGGAACCTGACCACCAGGTGGCGCTGCTCCATTGCATCCTAAGGGAGTCATTTACTTACGGTGAAGCTTCCACAGGGCGTACATGGGAGGCCAGCGGTCAGGGTCTTGCAGCAGGACATCCCATAATAATCGCACTCTGACGTGCGGATGGTCCATAACCTGCAGGGCAGGAGATCCAGTCAGTGATACCTCGGTGCCCTCTTTAGTGACCAGCCACCACCCGGCCTGATGCCCACCTGTGCAGACAGCTGTACATGCTTTGAAGCCAAAACGAGCTGCGGGAGGTTACTGGGCAGTGCCAGGCGCCGGAAATACCAGACTAGATTCCAGTAGATGATGGGATGGCTGTCCACCAGCTCCGGTTGGGACAGGAAATCGCCGCCCTCGTTCTCCAGCAGGCTCTCCATCTCTTTGCGGAGGACCAATGGGCAGAGATACGCCACTGTCACCATCTCAGAGGTCACGTCGCTGGCGCTGTGCTGATGGGAGGGAAACAGAATGAAGAAAAGGGACTGATGTCCGCTCTGCCAGCGGGGATGCCCGGCAATGTACCTGGACCTGAGGGAAGCCATTACACATGACACGAGACCCATCCTCGTCCAGCACCAGACACTGGTAGCGGTCGCTTAACACAGGGCCGCGGCTCACAGCGCCTCCATCCGTGGCCGCCTCACAGGGGTCCTCAGCGCTGCCAACACAGAGGGCGAGATAATGAACAGCTACAGGCAATATGAATATTAGGGCTTTGCCCCCTATAGCACGCACATTGGGCGCAGCCAAGCATCTGGTGCGGACACCTTTAGGTGCCTCCAATGGCCGCTAGGCTATGCCTATGGGTACAGAACATATACATTGCTTTCCCGTTATATGACTGCAGCATACAAGGGGTTAAAAGACAGAAAACTGTGGCCCGATGGCTGTACACCATTACGGCACGGATCGTCCGGAGACTACAAGCCCTGGATCAGAGCAGTACCCCAGAGAGGGGTGCGCCCGCCCTCACCTACGCGGTCTCTGCAGGTCGGTGATCTTGACATTCAGGAAGGGCACAAAGTGTTGTCCGCAGAACGTACATGCCGTCTTCAGGTTGGAGTCATCAGACGTCCAGCCGGCCATGATGTCCTCATCGTAGATCAGAGAGTGACAGGCGGGACACAGGGAGCAGCTGGACAGCAGGACCTAAGGAGCGGGAAAGGAGCGGTCATGTGGCGGGGTCAGCAGCAGCGACAGCTGGTGTCCTTACAGACGTGACACCCACCTCCACAGCGGCCACGTCCTGGCCGCCATCCAACAGACGCTCCGTGGACTTATGGATCGCAAAGTTGCAGACTGAGGCATCGGAGGAGTCGGCCTCGCTTCCCAGGGACACCGAGCTCTGGAAGAAGAATGAGCGGGATTCTAACTCCCACCATCAGAAAGTGAGACCCCCCCCTATAATCCACGACTACTGCAGCAGCAGCCCACCTCCGAGGCAGAGGACTCAGGTCTCCTGTGGCCCCTCCAGCCAGAGTTGTGCTCCAACACTAGAGGATGAGGAGCCTCGGACACACTGCCGGTCTTCCGCAGTAATGAGGTCCTGGACGGCTTCCTGGAGGGGGTGAGCAGCTGCTGGATCTTCCCGGCCAGGCTCCGTCTCCGCACCCCATCCCTGCAGCTACTGCCGCTGCTGCTGCCCACGTCGTCCCGGCTCCTGCTGACAGTGGAGCTCTCGGTCAGGAGCAGCTCGGAGTCATCGGATGTGACCGTCCCGCTGCCCGTGCCGTCCGTGACAAAGCTGACATTGGATAAGCTCCCGTTTTCTGAGGGTCCGAGAATCAGCGGCACCTCACCAGCTCTGGTGTCCGGATCTATGGGAACCGATTCCACCTCCAGATCCTCCATCACTATGGAAAAAAAAAACACATGGTGGTAATAGAACAGCTCCCGTTACTTAAAGGGAAACTCCATCCACACTGATGACCCCATAATGCACTGTGCTCAGCCTGTCACTTACGGTGCGTCACCCCCAGCTCCAGCATACAGGCGTCACTCCGCGTACAGCTCACGCTCCAGCTCTTCACCAGTTTCCCCATAGGGCTGCCCTCCGGACCCCGACTCGGATGCCCAGCCCAAGTGGTCTGTCGCAGCAGGCTGAGCCGTGGGGGGTGGTCTCCAGAGCAGCTGCTGTGTGTCCAGGTATCTGCAGAGCATCACACCCCACAGATAAGTCATCAGGTGGTGAATTCATGGGGAAGCGACGTCCCCCTCCGTACGTTACACCCCACAATCAGGGGGGGCAGCGACGTCCCCTCCGGACGTTACACCCCACAATCAGGGGGGGCAGCGACGTCCCCTCCGTACGTTACACCCCACAATCAGGGGGGGCACCGACATCCCCTCCGTACGTTACACCCCACAATCAGGGGGGAAGCGACGTACCCCTCCGGACGTTACACCCCACAATCAGGGGGGGCAGCGACGTCCCCTCCGTACGTTACACCCCACAATCAGGGGGGAAGCGATGTACCCCTCCGTACGTTACACCCCACAATCCTCCGTAAGTTACACCCCACAATCGTGGAGGCAGCGACGCCCCCTCCGTAAGTTACACCCCACAATCGTGGAGGCAGCGACGTCCCCTTCCGTACGATACACCCCACAATCGTGGAGGCAGTGACGTCCCCTTCCGTACGATACACCCCACAATCGTGGAGGCAGCGACGTACCCTCCGTACGTTACACCCCACAATCGTGGGGGCAGCGACGCCCCCTCCGTAAGTTACACCCCACAATTGTGGAGGCAGCGACGTCCCCTCCGTAAGTTACACCCCACAATCGTGGAGGCAGCGACGTCCCCTTCCGTACGATACACCCCACAATCGTGGAGGCAGTGACGTCCCCTTCCGTACGATACACCCCACAATCGTGGAGGCAGCGACGTACCCTCCGTACGTTACACCCCACAATCGTGGAGGCAGCGACGTCCCCTCCGTACGTTACACCCCACAATCGTGGAGGCAGCGACGTACCCTCCGTACGTTACACCCCACAATCGTGGAGGCAGCGACGTCCCCTCCGTACGTTACACCCCACAATCGTGGAGGCAGCGACGTCCCCTCCATACGTTACACCCCACAATCGTGGAGGCAGCGACGTCCCCTCCGTACGTTACACCCCACAATCGTGGAGGCAGCGACATCCCCTCCGTAAGTTACACCCCACAATCGTGGAGGCAGCGACGTCCCCTCCGTACGTTACACCCCACAATCGTGGAGGCAGCGACGTCCCCTCCGTACGTTACACTCCACAATCGTGGAGGCAGCGACGTCCCCTCCGTACGTTACACCCCACAATCGTGGAGGCAGCGACGCCCCCTCCGTACGTTACACCCCACAATCGTGGAGGCAGCGACGTCCCCTCCGTACGTTACACCCCACAATCGTGGAGGCAGCGACGTCCCCTCCGTACGTTACACCCCACAATCGTGGAGGCAGCGACGTCCCCTCCGTAAGTTACACCCCACAATCGTGGAGGCAGCGACGTCCCCTCCGTAAGTTACACCCCACAATCGTGGAGGCAGCGACGTCCCCTCCGTACGTTACACCCCACAATCGTGGAGGCAGCGACGCCCCCTCCGTACGTTACACCCCACAATCGTGGAGGCAGCGACGCCCCCTCCGTACGTTACACCCCACAATCGTGGAGGCAGCGACGCCCCCTCTGTATGTTACACCCCACAATCAGAGGGGAAGTGATATCCCTTCCGTATGTTACACCCCACAATTACAGGGCCAGCTATGTCCACACCATACACTACACCATACAGTGGATATAAAAAGTCTACACAGCCCAAGTTTTTCTCATGTAAATATATTCGTACCAAGAATTATTTCCGGACTTTTTTCCTCTTAAATGTCGACCATAATCTGCACAAATCCCTTAAGAAACAAAATGAGGGTGAAAATGAAAATAGCTAAATGTGAGGAGCTGGCCACGGACTAAAGACTACTGGACCAGTGAACGTAGAGCAGAGTCCACGGCTTTAAGGGATGCAGACTTTTTCCAGCACGGAGCACCGGTTATGTCGATCTTGTTGCGTTTATTAGAGATTTGCTTGCACGTCAGTTTAAGGTGCAGAAATCTCTCCTGGAAAGTGTTCAGCCTCAAGAATCAAGCAGAGGAAGAAGTGCTGGCTGGATCTTATGTATATACAAGGCCAGACACAAGATTAGCAATCAGGAAAAGCAATTATCCCATTACTCTCCTCAGTGTCTCATGGGCCTCAACTGAGCCATTGTTTCATAGGAGACTGATTGTTGACTCTTGTTGTATGTTAATTTGTGAATGCCTGCTGAGTACACCTCCTATTAGCCCCTGCAGTGTACTAATCTACACAATTTAGGACACAAATGCAGGTTAATTCAACAATGGGGGATTACCTACCCCCAATCCTGTGGGAGAATGTCCTGAATGTGAGCTGTGGGTAAAAAGTCTATGGCTCTCTCTCTGCAGACGGACTCTTCAGGAACAGCTAAGGGAACACAGATCTGCTCCACTGCCCATCACTGAAGCCACAAAGACGTTAAGAGAACCTGGGTCACCTGGTCGCATACCTCACAGTGCTCACTCAGCCGCCTAAGCTTGCCGCTACCTCCTCTGTGTGGGTGCCCAGCAAAAGCTGGGTGCTACTCGTTGGGAGTAGTTGGCTCTGGAAGCCCTGAAGTCGCAGATGTTCTAATCCCCGGCGGGCCAGCGGAAAGGTGAGACACTGTCATTTGCACCATCTGGTGTACTTGCTGGGAATGTACTATATGTTGTTGCTGGCTGGAGCTGGACACAAGTGCTACGGTCATGGTATCCATCATCTGGAGAAGTATGGACTCTGATTGCAGACTACAGCTGCGAGAGATACAAAAGCTGTGGGCCAACCAAAAGTTGGGAGACCGCCAGTTACAGGGGCAGTGGAACTATCACCCCCCGGATGGGATCTTTTGGACTGGGGGCATTGCATTATGGCCGCTTTAATAACATGGACATAAGGAATAAAACCCACAACTTCAGATCTTCACATTAAATAAACTACAATAACGTGGTTGCGTAAGTGTGCACGCTCTCCTATAATTGTGGTTTGGCTCAGAATCAGCCGATCACATTTCCCCCCCATGTTACACAGTAGTCAGTGTTCGGCCGCCGTCATTTACAGCGATTCTGATTAACCCAAGAGAAAGTGTCGCTGATCTAGGAGGATTTTCCTGACATTTTCTGGCCTGTAAACAGCTGACAACACAGCAAAGGATCTAGCTGTGGAAAGTTGTCAGTCAAGAGAAGGTACAAACACATTTCCCGGGGATCAGATCTACCATGGACACTGAAGATGTCATCAAGAGGCCTAAACATGGCACAAAAGTGACATTAACGAGAACTGGACGTCCCTTAAAAATTGACAAGAAGAAAATGCTGCCAGAAATTCACAGGGGACTACAACTAAGTTTTCGTGGAAGGGTGAGCAGATTTATGCAATCACATTAGTTTACTTCTTTCCACTAAAGTGATTTCTGTTTGTTTCTTGCTGGATTTGTACAGAATATGGGCGACATTAAAGGGGAAAAAGTCCTGAAATGTTTCTTCCTGGTAGGATTATTTACATGACACAGACCTGGGATTTGACAGAGGCGTGTAGACTTTGTATATCCCCATATCAGGACAGGAGTGATGTCACCCAGCAGTGGTCAGTTCTCCATAACAACAGGTGAATAATATCCAGTCCTCCCTGGGTTTATATTACTCTATAGTGACACATGGCAGCCACCTCCATCCAGCGTCGCACCACCGCCATTAACTGCTTTGGACTCGGGTCAGTGATCTGGGAGGGGCCCTCACCTCTTGATCTGTTTTTTGACAAGTCCTCACTTGGTGGGGGAGTCTTGGACCCCAGAGGACGGTGACGGAGGGGCTGACGAAACTGGGCGGCTCCCATGACCACGTTCCGCAGTTTAGCCCAGCGCAGCCGGCCGCTCTGACTGCTGGACGGCCACTTACTCTCCAGCACGGCCTGTGGAGGACACAGAGCAGTGAGTACATAGGACGAAATACCCCCAAATCACACGGAGGTCTCCCAACCATCACATCACGCAGCTACCACACCACATCGGGGTCCCCCCACATCACACGGCTACCCCACCACATCGGGGTCCCCCCACATCACACGGCTACCCCACCACATCGAGGTCCCCCCACATCACACGGCTACCCCACCACATCGGGGTCCCCCCACATCACACGGCTACCCAACCACATCGGGGTCCCCCCACATCACACGGCTACCCCACCACATCGGGGTCCCCCCACATCACACGGCTACCCCACCACATCGGGGTCCCCCCACATCACACGGCTACCCCACCACATCGGGGTCCCCCCACATCACACGGCTACCCCACCACATGGGGGTCCCCCCACATCACACGGCTACCCCACCACATCGGGGTCCCCCTCATCACGGCTACCCCACCACATCGGGGTCCCCCCACATCACACGGCTACCCCACCACATCGGGGTCCCCCCACATTGGGGTGCCCCAGCAGCATGCACCTTATTGTAGTAGCCATAGGTGATGGCGTTAGGGACAATCCCCGCTTTCCTCATCTCCAGCATGACCCGCACCGCCAGCACCGGCTCCCCGTACTGACCGCACAGCTGCATCAGGATACGGTAACACACCTGCAGGGGGAGAAATGATGTTAGGACGGACTGTAGGTGGCGCCACAGGAATGTAGCAGTAGCCTTGGAGATCCACTGTGGATGATGGGGGTGCATCTCCTGAGCCCACACTGTATTGGGGTCTTACCGCCCACCATCATCCCCCCACTCACCTCATCAGGTAAAACCACGTTCTTGGTCTCCATCTGTTTTAGCGCGTCGTACGCAGTCTGCAGAGCTTGCACCTTGCAGACCGTCGCCCTGACAAACGTGGGCAGGTAGATGAACCACAGGCCGTAGCAGTGCCCCAGAAGGCACTTGGCCCACATCTCGGGCATGGAGGAGTAGATATGGGCCACACGCTGAGCAGACTTAATCTCCTGAAAGACAGAAGGCAGAAAGTCAGGACCAGAGAGAGGAGGAAATGACCGGCATTAACCCCTTCCTTCACCTGCTTGGTTCGTCGCGGAGCCGGACTGCTGGGGGCGCTGGTTTTGAGTTGACTCGCTGGCGCCATGAGGGAGTCCTGCGGCAGCTCAAACAAATCTCTCTGGAGAGGGGGAAAACTCTCGTACCTGTGAGGGGAGACGTACAGGGAAGTCTCAGCAGGGGAGCGTTGTATCAGGGGGGTGGGATATAAGGGTGGGGGGGATACAAAGGGCTGACTTGTATCGCGCCGGAGGTTCTGATCCATTTAGGTCCATCGGCTCCTCTGCTGGCATGATAAACACGGTGTGCTCACTGCGATGGGACTCATCCAGCTCCACCAGGTGCAAATCTTCCATCTTCTCCCCGTCCACCTGCACCTAAGGCGCACAATTTGGAAGACAATTGAGAGGGAGAGGGGAGCCCAGCGGGAGCCGGGGACCCCAGAGGGAGCCCAGCGGGAGCCGGGGACCCCAGAGGGAGCCCAGCGGGAGCCGGGGACCCCAGAGGGAGCCCAGCGGGAGCCGGGGACCCCAGAGGGAGCCCAGCGGGAGCCGGGGACCCCAGAGGGAGCCCAGCGGGAGCCGGGGACCCCAGAGGGAGCCCAGCGGGAGCCGGGGACCCCAGAGGGAGCCCAGCGGGAGCCGGGGACCCCAGAGGGAGCCGGGGACCCCAGAGGGAGCCCAGCGGGAGCCGGGGACCCCAGAGGGAGCCCAGCGGGAGCCGGGGACCCCAGAGGGATCCCAGCGGGAGCCGGGGACCCCAGAGGGAGCGGGCAGAGAAAGGGATGACGTCTGGGACAGGGGCGCTCACCTTCTCTACGCAGTTGTCAAAAAACTCCAGTGAAGCTTGGCGGTCGCTGACAAAAGAGCAATCCTCAATAAACTGCATGAACATCTGCGTCTTCACCATTTGTGCGGAGAACTTCTGATGAGCGCGGTCCCGGGATTTCCTGAATCCTACAGTAATGACTTCGGTCAGATGATCTCGCTCTCACTACTGCTCCCTGTTATCAGCCACTTCTAGTCACCTACCCTCCAGGTTGAACAGATTGCTGGAATCGCGTGTCCGCTCTGACGGGGCCTGTGTGATCGGTAACAGGTAGGAGCGGTAGCCTTTAAAGAGACAGGCCATGAAGCGCAGGAAGGAGGCGCGCACATCTAGCTCCAGCTGCGTCCGGCGCCCGTAGATCAGGTCGTAGTCCTTCAACAGAAATTCTAGAGACGCTTCTTCCATGGGCTTGTTGTACACTGGTGGGAAAAGCGAAGATCAGTGGCGGCGGCGAACACAGTGGGGGACATGGCGGGGAGACCGGTGGTCTTACTCTCGTCTAGCTGCTTGTGCAGGTCGCTCAGGCAGCTGCGCAGCACTTTGCAGGGTTTGCGGGGCAGCGTCTGGTACGAGGGGATTTTCTTCTCTTCACTCCTGGAGAAGGGGACGGTCACAGATCAGCGGCAGCGGTCAGTATCGCCCTTCACGCCCCTCCCCCAGATTACAGATGCACTTACTGGAACAAGGTGTTGGTGTCCAGGTCCACACAGAGGACGTCCGGTGGGGGATCGTGGAGGTCGAAGTAGCTGGAATGGATCCCTACAATGAACGGCAGAGGGGCACAGAGGACGTCAGAGAGACTGAGCGGGCACAGGGGGATGTAGGGGCACTGCCATCGGAGTGGGAAGATGATCTGCAGGGACAAGAGAAGGGAATCAAATCCACACCGCATCCAGTCTGTCCCCCATCGGCCCCGGGAGTGAATCTACGCACCGACACCAGGGCTTCTCCAACGCTGGTGAGCACGTCCGGCCGCTGCGAGTGGATCAGCAGCTTGTGCTCCGTCAGGACGGCCAGGAGTAAGGTGACCGCATTCTCCGGGCCCAGGTTCTGCAGGAACGTCACGTAACTGGCCCCGCTGCAACGCAACAGGCGGGTCACAAGGGGGCGACAAATATCATTACTACTTTATTTTGGACATGAAAATGGCGGTGAGGCGAACCTCGGGGATTTAACGCACCCCCATGCACCGGCTGGGCATACAGCCCCCTGTGCGGGACAGCAGACACTGTCAGCTGCACCCACCTTACCTGAGGGGCAGGGGTGAGGACACCGGCTGGCACAGCAGGACGTTATCATATGGAGACATCTGGAGAGAGACAGAGATGGAGGCTATAAAATTTAATTTTTAATCTTTTTATTAAAATGTGATTGTAGAGGGTATTAAAATATTATCCTTAATCAGCCAAAATGCTAAATAGACTAAAATCTATGACGTTGTGATGGTACCGGGGGGTGTCATCACTAGAGCTGAATGGGATCAATAAATCTCAGCACATGTCCCCCCAACATGTTTCACCGCACCAGCGGCTTCATCAGGGGATGGGACACTAACATGTAAGTCTATCAATCATTTTGGCTGATTAGAGATAATACTTTAATACCCTCTACATTCACATAAAACGTTAGCCTGTATCACCCGTTTAGAGGGATAATTATATGGGTTTTCCCATTTGGTTCATTAATCATCATACAAGTGCTCCAATACCAACCTGGATCAGGATGCGGGGTCTCTGCGGCGATGGGAAGGGGACATTGAACATGAAGTTGGATATGTGCCTGTGAAAAGAAGAGAAAGTCCCTGAAAAAGCTACAGCTCCCAGCCGGGCATGCAGGAGCTGTAGTTCTGGAAGTCAGTGATCCGCCCCCTAAGGAGACCCGGCGGCCATGCTGGTTACCACTCACTTCTCTATGGGAAGCACATGGGGCCCCGAGATGGAGTACCGATAGATGAAAGTCAAGAACTTCTGGAAAACTTCGAAGATCGGCCAGCGGGACAGGACGCAGATGCTCTTCTTGGTCTGGACAGACTTGCTGCTCACGGGACGCTTGTCCACCACGCTGAGGAGGCCGAGGCGCTGGCACTGCTTCTCAGTAAGCTCCTCCCTGGGGTACGCCTCGTAGAACTGGATGGCGGCACCATAAACCTGCAGGAAAAAGACCATCAATGGTTAGGTGACCGACGCTCATCCCCAGCAGTGCAGGGTCTCACCTTGTCCCCGGACGCTCCGGTCAGCACGAAGGTGGAGAAGACAGGCAGGTGGTACTTGGTGCTCAGCGACCAGCTCTCAATGGTGGCTCCCATCGGAAGGCAGAAGATCGGGACTAACTCCGGAAAAGGGAACATTTCACTATCCGTCTCCGGGAATCGGCTGATCACCCCTGAGGACAAAACAGGGTTACACCCGACCTGCTGACCCACCATTACCGGAGGCACCAGGTGACGACTGACCTGCTTCATACACCAAGCTGTGCACCTTGGCCATCGCCTTCTTGTAGCAAAGGAAAAGAGCCGGCCCAAACTGAGGAAGAGAACGGCAGAGATGAGAAAAGGGGCCGCCCTGACCACCAGCCCGACACCACAGAGACAGAGCCCACCCCAACTGAAGGAGAGAACCGCAGAGGTGAGAAAAGGGGCCGCCCTGACCACCAGCCCGACACCACAGAGACAGAGCCCACCCCAACAGAGAGAGAGCGGCAGAGGTGAGAAAAGGGGCCGCCCTGACCACCAGCCTGACACCACAGAGACAGAGCCCACCCCAACTGAGAGAGAGAACGGCACAGGTGAGAAAAGGGGCCGCCCTGACCACCAGCCCGACACCACAGAGACAGAGCCCACCCCAACTGAGAGAGAGAACGGCAGAGGTGAGAAAAGGGGCCGCCCTGACAACCAGCCCGACACCACAGAGACAGAGCCCACCCCAACTGAGGGAGAGAACGGCAGACGTGAGAAAAGGGGCCGCCCTGACCACCAGCCCGACACCACAGAGACAGAGCCCACCCCAACTGAGGAAGAGAACGGCAGACGTGAGAAAAGGGGCCGCCCTGACCACCAGCCCGACACCACAGAGACAGAGCCCACCCCAACTGAGAGAGAGCGGCAGAGATGAGAAAAGGGGCCGCCCTGACCACCAGCCCGACACCACAGAGACAGAGCCCACCCCAACTGAGGAAGAGAACGGCAGAGGTGAGAAAAGGGGCCGCCCTGACCACCAGCCCGACACCACAGAGACAGAGCCCACCCCAACTGAGGAAGAGAACGGCAGACGTGAGAAAAGGGGCCGCCCTGACCACCAGCCCGACACCACAGAGACAGAGCCCACCCCAACTAAGAGAGAAAATGGCAGAGGTGAGAAAAGGGGCCGCCCTGACCACCAGCCCGACACCACAGAGACAGAGCCCACCCCAACTGAGAGAGAGAACGGCAGAGGTGAGAAAAGGGGCCGCCCTGACCACCAGCCCGACACCACAGAGACAGAGCCGACCCCAACTGAGAGAGAGAACGGCAGAGGTGAGAAAAGGGGCCGCACTGACCACCAGCCCAACACCACAGAGACAGAGCCGACCCCAACTGAGAGAGAGAACGGCAGAGGTGAGAAAAGGGGCCGCCCTGACCACCAGCCCGACACCACAGAGACAGAGCCCACCCCAACTGAGGGAGAGAAAGACAGAGGTGAGAAAAGGGGCCGCCCTGACCACCAGCCCGACACCACAGAGACAGAGCCCACCCCAACTGAGAGAGAGAACGGCAGAGGTGAGAAAAGGGGCCGCACTGACCACCAGCCCAACACCACAGAGACAGAGCCCACCCCAACTGAGGAAGAGAACGGCAGAGGAGAGAAAAGGGGCCGCACTGACCACCAGCCCGACACCACAGAGACAGAGCCCACCCCAACTGAGAGAGAGAGAACGGCAGAGGTGAGAAAAGGGGCCGCCCTGACCACCAGCCCGACACCACAGAGACAGAGCCCACCCCAACTGAGAGAGAGAGAACGGCAGAGGTGAGAAAAGGGGCCGCCCTGACAACCAGCCCGACACCACAGAGACAGAGCCCACCCCAACTGAGAGAGAAAACGGCAGAGGTGAGAAAAGGGGCCGCCCTGACCACCAGCCCGACACCACAGAGACAGAGCCCACCCCAACTGAGAGAGAGAACGGCAGAGGTGAGAAAAGGGGCCGCCCTGACCACCAGCCCGACACCACAGAGACAGAGCCCACCCCAACTGAGAGAGAGAACGGCAGAGGAGAGAAAAGGGGCCGCCCTGACCACCAGCCCGACACCACAGAGACAGAGCCCACCCCAACTGAGGAAGAGAACGGCAGAGGAGAGAAAAGGGGCCGCACTGACCACCAGCCCGACACCACAGAGACAGAGCCCACCCCAACTGAGAGAGAGAGAACGGCAGAGGTGAGAAAAGGGGCCGCCCTGACAACCAGCCCGACACCACAGAGACAGAGCCCACCCCAACTGAGGGAGAGAACGGCAGAGGTGAGAAAAGGGGCCGCCCTGACCACCAGCCCGACACCACAGAGACAGAGCCCACCCCAACTGAGAGAGAGAACGGCAGAGGAGAGAAAAGGGGCCGCCCTGACCACCAGCCCGACACCACAGAGACAGAGCCCACCCCAACTGAGGAAGAGAACGGCAGAGGAGAGAAAAGGGGCCGCACTGACCACCAGCCCGACACCACAGAGACAGAGCCCACCCCAACTGAGAGAGAGAGAACGGCAGAGGTGAGAAAAGGGGCCGCCCTGACAACCAGCCCGACACCACAGAGACAGAGCCCACCCCAACTGAGGGCGAGAACGGCAGAGGTGAGAAAAGGGGCCGCCCTGACCACCAGCCCGACACCACAGAGACAGAGCCCATCCCAACTGAGAGAGAGAACGGCAGAGGTGAGAAAATGGGCCGCCCTGACAACCAGCCTGACACCACAGAGACAGAGCCCACCCCAACTGAGAGAGAGAACGGCAGAGGTGAGAAAAGGGGCCGCCCTGACCACCAGCCCGACACCACAGAGACAGAGCCCACCCCAACCGAGAGAGAGAACGGCAGAGGAGAGAAAAGGGGCCGCCCTAACCACCAGCCCGACACCACAGAGACAGAGCCCACCCCAACTGAGGGAGAGAACGGCAGAGGTGAGAAAAGGGGCCGCCCTGACCACCAGCCCAACAGCACAGAGACAGAGCCCACCCCAACTGAGGGAGAGAACGGCAGAGGTGAGAAAAGGGGCCGCCCTGACCACCAGCCCGACATCACCCCAACTGAGAGAGAGAACGGCAGAGGAGAGAAAAGGGGCCGCCCTAACCACCAGCCCGACACCACAGAGACAGAGCCCACCCCAACTGAGGGAGAGAACGGCAGAGGTGAGAAAAGGGGCCGCCCTAACCACCAGCCCGACACCACAGAGACAGAGCCCACCCCAACTGAGAGAGAGAACGGCAGAGGTGAGAAAAGGGGTTGCCCTGACCACCAGCCCGACAACACAGAGACAGAGCCCACCCCAACAGAGAGAGAGCGGCAGAGGTGAGAAAAGGGGCCGCCCTGACCACCAGCCCGACACCACAGAGACAGAGCCCACCCCAACTGAGAGAGAGAACGGCAGAGGTGAGAAAAGGGGCCGCCCTGACCACCAGCCCGACACCACAGAGACAGAGCCCACCCCAACTGAGAGAGAGAACGGCAGAGGTGAGAAAAGGGGCCGCCCTGACAACCAGCCCGACACCACAGAGACAGAGCCCACCCCGACTGAGAGAGAGAACGGCAGAGGTGAGAAAAGGGGCCGCCCTGACCACCAGCCCGACACCACAGAGACAGAGCCCACCCCAACTGAGAGAGAGAACGGCAGAGGTGAGAAAAGGGGCCGCCCTGACCACCAGGCCGACACCACAGAGACAGAGCCCACCCCAACTGAGGAAGAGAAAGGCAGAGGTGAGAAAAGGGGCCGCCCTAACCACCAGCCCGACACCACAGAGACAGAGCCCACCCCAACTGAGAGAGAAAACGGCAGAGGTGAGAAAAGGGGTTGCCCTGACCACCAGCCCGACAACACAGAGACAGAGCCCACCCCAACTGAGGAAGAGAACGGCACAGGTGAGAAAAGGGGCCGCCCTGACCACCAGCCCGACACCACAGAGACAGAGCCCACCCCAACTGAGGGAGAGAACGGCAGAGGTGAGAAAAGGGGCCGCCCTGACCACAAGCCCGACACCACAAAGACAGAGCCCACCCCAACTGAGGAAGAGAACGGCACAGGTGAGAAAAGGGGCCGCCCTGACCACCAGCCCGACACCACAGAGACAGAGCCCACCCCAACTGAGGGAGAGAACGGCAGAGGTGAGAAAAGGGGCCGCCCTGACCACAAGCCCAACACCACAGAGACAGAGCCCACCCCAACTGAGGGAGAGAACGGCAGAGGTGAGAAAAGGGGCCGCCCTGACCACCAGCCCGACACCACAGAGACAGAGCCCACCCCAACTGAGGAAGAGAACGGCAGAGGTGAGAAAAGGGGCCGCCCTGAACACCAGCCCGACACCACAGAGACAGAGCCCACCCCAACTGAGGGAGAGAACGGCAGAGGTGAGAAAAGGGGCCGCCCTAACCACCAGCCCGACACCACAGAGACAGAGCCCACCCCAACTGAGGAAGAGAACGGCAGAGGTGAGAAAAGGGGCCGCCCTGACAACCAGCCCGACGCCACAGAGACAGAGCCCACCCCAACTGAGAGAGAAAACGGCAGAGGTGAGAAAAGGGGCCGCCCTGACCACCAGCCCAACACCACAGAGACAGAGCCCACCCCAACTGAGGGAGAGAACGACAGAGGTGAGAAAAGGGGACGCCCTGACCACCAGCCCGACACCACAGAGACAGAGCCCACCCCAACTGAGAGAGAGAACGGCAGAGGTGAGAAAAGGGGCCGCCCTGACCACCAGCCCAACACCACAGAGACAGAGACGACCCCAACTGAGAGAGAGAACGGCAGAGGTGAGAAAAGGGGCCGCCCTGACAACCAGCCAAACACCACAGAGACAGAGCCCACCCCAACTGAGAGAGAGAACGGCAGAGGTGAGAAAAGGGGCCGCCCTGACCACCAGCCCGACACCACAGAGACAAAGCCCACCCCAACTGAGAGAGAAAACGGCAGAGGTGAGAAAAGGGGCCGTCCTGACAACCAGCCCGACACCACAGAGACAGAGCCCACCCCAACTGAGGAAGAGAACAGCAGAGGTGAGAAAAGGGGCCGCCCTGACCACCAGCCAGACACCACAGAGACAGAGCCCACCCCAACTGAGGGAGAGAACAGCAGAGGTGAGAAAAGGGGCCGCCCTGACCACCAGCCCGACACCACAGAGACAGAGCCCACCCCAACTGAGGGAGAGAACGGCAGAGGTGAGAAAAGGGGCCGCCCTGACCACCAGCCCGACACCACAGAGACAGAGCCCACCCCAACTGAGAGAGAGAACGGCAGAGGTGAGAAAAGGGGCCGCCCTGACCACCAGCCCGACACCACAGAGACAGAGCCCACCCCAACTGAGGGAGAGAACGGCAGAGGTGAGAAAAGGGGCCGCCCTGACCACCAGCCCAACACCACAGAGACAGAGCCCACCCCAACTGAGAGAGAGAGCGGCAGAGGTGAGAAGAGGAGCCACCCTGACCACCAGCCCGACACCACAAAGACAGAGCCCACCCCAACTGAGAGAGAGAACGGCAGAGGTGAGAAAAGGGGCCGCCCTGACCACCAGCCCGACACCACAGAGACAGAGCCCACCCCAACAGAGAGAGAGCGGCAGAGGTGAGAAAAGGGGCCGCCGTGACCACCAGCCTGACACCACAGAGACAGAGCCCACCCCAACTGAGAGAGAGAACGGCACAGGTGAGAAAAGGGGCCGCCCTGACCACCAGCCCAACACCACAGAGACAGAGCCGACCCCAACTGAGGGAGAGAACGACAGAGATGAGAAAAGGGGCCGCCCTGACCACCAGCCCGACACCACAGAGACAGAGCCCACCCCAACTGAGAAAGAGAACGGCAGAGGTGAGAAAAGGGGCCGCCCTGACAACCAGCCCGACACCACAGAGACAGAGCCCACCCCGACTGAGGGAGAGAACGGCAGAGGTGAGAAAAGGGGCCGCCCTGACCACCAGCCCGACACCACAGAGACAGAGCCCACCCCAACTGAGGAAGAGAACGGCAGAGGTGAGAAAAGGGGCCGCCCTGACCACCAGCCCGACATCACAGAGACAGAGCCCACCCCAACTGAGGGAGAGAACGGCAGAGATGAGAAAAGGGGCCGCCCTGACCACCAGCCCGACACCACAGAGACAGAGCCCACCCCAACTGAGGAAGAGAACGGCAGAGGAGAGAAAAGGGGCCGCCCTGACCACCAGCCCGACACCACAGAGACAGAGCCCACCCCAACTGAGGGAGAGAACGGCAGAGGTGAGAAAAGGGGCCGCCCTGACCACCAGCCCGACACCACAGAGACAGAGCCCACCCCAACTGAGGAAGAGAACGGCAGAGATGAGAAAAGGGGCCGCCCTGACAACCAGCCCGACACCACAGAGACAGAGCCCACCCCAACTGAGGGAGAGAACGGCAGAGGTGAGAAAAGGGGCCGCCCTGACCACCAGCCCGACACCACAGAGACAGAGCCCACCCCAACTGAGAGAGAAAACAGCAGAGGTGAGAAAAGGGGCCGCCCTGACCACCAGCCCGACACCACAGAGACAGAGCCGACCCCAACTGAGGGAGAGAGAACGGCAGAGGTGAGAAAAGGGGCCGCCCTGACCACCAGCCCGACACCACAGAGACAGAGCCCACCCCAACTGAGGAAGAGAACGGCAGAGGTGAGAAAAGGGGCCGCCCTGACAACCAGCCCGACACCACAGAGACAGAGCCCACCCCAACTGAGGGAGAGAACGGCAGAGGTGAGAAAAGGGGCCACCCTGACCACCAGCCCGACACCACAGAGACAGAGCCGACCCCAACTGAGAGAGAGAACGGCAGAGGAGAAAAAAGGGGCCGCCCTAACCACCAGCCCGACACCACAGAGACAGAGCCCACCCCAACTGAGGAAGAGAACGGCAGAGGTGAGAAAAGGGGCCGCCCTGACCACCAGCCCGACAACACAGAGACAGAGTCCACCCCAACTGAGGGAGAGAACGGCAGAGATGAGAAAAGGGGCCGCCCTGACCACCAGCCCGACACCACAGAGACAGAGCCCACCCCAACTGAGAGAGAGAGAACGGCAGAGGTGAGAAAAGGGGCCGCCCTGACAACCAGCCCAACAGCACAGAGACAGAGCCCACCCCAACTGAGGGAGAGAACGGCAGAGGTGAGAAAAGGGGCCGCCCTGACCACCAGCCCGACACCACAGAGACAGAGCCCACCACAACCGAGGGAGAGAACGGCAGAGGTGAGAAAAGGGGCCGCCCTGACAACCAGCCCGACACCACAGAGACAGAGCCCACCCCAAATGAGGGAGAGAACGGCAGAGGTGAGAAAAGGGGCCGCCCTAACCACCAGTCCGACACCACAGAGACAGAGCCCACCCCAACTGAGGGAGAGAACGGCAGAGGTGAGAAAAGGGGCCGCCCTGACCACCAGCCCGACACCACAGAGACAGAGCCCACCCCAACTGAGAAAGAGAACGGCAGAAATGAGAAAAGGGGCCGCCCTGACCACCAGCCCGACACCACAGAGACAGAGCCGACCCCAACTGAGGAAGAGAACGGCAGAGGTGAGAAAAGGGGCCGCCCTGACCACCAGCCCAAAACCACAGAGACAGAGCCCACCCCAACTGAGGGAGAGAACGACAGAGGAGAGAAAAGGGGCCGCCCTGACCACCAGCCCGACACCACAGAGACAGAGCCCACCCCAACTGAGGGAGAGAACGGCAGAGGTAAGAAAAGGGGCCGCCCTGACAACCAGCCCGACACCACAGAGACAGAGCCCACCCCAACTGAGGGAGAGAACGGCAGAGGTGAGAAAAGGGGCCGCCCTAACCACCAGCCCGACACCACAGAGACAGAGCCCACCCCAACTGAGGAAGAGAACGGCAGAGGTGAGAAAAGGGGCCGCCCTGACAACCAGCCCGACGCCACAGAGACAGAGCCCACCCCAACTGAGAGAGAAAACGGCAGAGGTGAGAAAAGGGGCCGTCCTGACCACCAGCCCGACACCACAGAGACAGAGCCGACCCCAACTGAGAGAGAGAACGGCAGAGGTGAGAAAAGGGGCCGCCCTGACCACCAGCCCGACGCCACAGAGACAGAGCCCACCCCAACTGAGAGAGAGAACGGCAGACGTGAGAAAAGGGGCCGCCCTGACCACCAGCCCGACACCACAGAGACAGAGCCGACCCCAACTGAGAGAGAGAACGGCAGAGGTGAGAAAAGGGGCCGCCCTGACCACCAGCCCGACACCACAGAGACAGAGCCCACCCCAACAGAGAGAGAGAACGGCAGAGGTGAGAAAAGGGGCCGCCCTGACCACCAGCCCAACACCACAGAGACAGAGCCCACCCCAACTGAGGGAGAGAACGACAGAGGTGAGAAAAGGGGACGCCCTGACCACCAGCCCGACACCACAGAGACAGAGCCCACCCCAACTGAGGGAGAGAAAAGGCAGAGGTGAGAAAAGGGGCCGCCCTGACAACCAGCCCGACACCACAGAGACAGAGCCCACCCCAACTGAGAGAGAGAACGGCAGAGGAGAGAAAAGGGGCCGCCCTGACCACCAGCCCGACACCACAGAGACAGAGCCCACCCCAACTGAGAGAGAGAACGGCAGAGGTGAGAAAAGGGGCCGCCCTGACCACCAGCCCAACACCACAGAGACAGAGCCCACCCCAACTGAGAGAGAGAACGGCAGAGGTGAGAAAAGGGGCCGCCCTGACCACCAGCCCGACACCACAGAGACAGAGCCCACCCCAACTGAGAGAGAGAAAAGGCAGAGGTGAGAAAAGGGGCCGCCCTGACAACCAGCCCGACACCACAGAGACAGAGCCCACCCCAACTGAGAGAGAAAACGGCAGAGGTGAGAAAAGGGGCCGCCCTGACCACCAGCCCGACACCACAGAGACAGAGCCGACCCCAACTGAGAGAGAGAACGGCAGAGGTGAGAAAAGGGGCCGCCCTGACCACCAGCCCGACACCACAGAGACAGAGCCCACCCCAACTGAGGGAGAGAACGGCAGAGGTGAGAAAAGGGGCCGCCCTGACCACCAGCCCAACACCACAGAGACAGAGCCCACCCCAACTGAGGGAGAGAACGGCAGAGGTGAGAAAAGGGGCCGCCCTGACCACCAGCCCGACACCACAGAGACAGAGCCCACCCCAACTGAGAGAGAGAACGGCAGAGGTGAGAAAAGGGGCCGCCCTGACCACCAGCCCGACACCACAGAGACAGAGCCCACCCCAACTGAGGGAGAGAACGGCAGAGGTGAGAAAAGGGGCCGCCCTGACCACCAGCCCGACAGCACAGAGACAGAGCCGACCCCAACTGAGAGAGAGAACGGCAGAGGTGAGAAGAGGAGCCGCCCTGACAACCAGCCTGACACCACAGAGACAGAGCCCACCCCAACTGAGAGAGAGAACGGCAGAGATGAGAAAAGGGGCCGCCCTGACCACCAGCCCGACACCACAGAGACAGAGCCCACCCCAACTGAGGGAGAGAACGGCAGAGATGAGAAAAGGGGCCGCCCTGACCACCAGCCCAACACCACAGAGACAGAGCCCACCCCAACTGAGAGAGAGAGCGGCAGAGGTGAGAAGAGGAGCCACCCTGACCACCAGCCCGACACCACAGAGACAGAGCCCACCCCAACTGAGGGAGAGAACGGCAGAGGTGAGAAAAGGGGCCGCCCTGACCACCAGCCCGACACCACAGAGACATAGCCCACCCCAACAGAGGGAGAGAACGGCAGAGATGAGAAAAGGGGCCGCCCTGACAACCAGCCCGACACCACAGAGACAGAGCCCACCCCAACAGAGGGAGAGAACGGCAGAGGTGAGAAAAGGGGCCGCCCTGACAACCAGCCCGACACCACAGAGACAGAGCCCACCCCAACTGAGAGAGAGAACGGCAGAGGTGAGAAAACGGGCCGCCCTGACCACCAGCCCGACACCACAGAGACAGAGCCCACCCCAACAGAGAGAGAGCGGCAGAGGTGAGAAAAGGGGCCGCCCTGACCACCAGCCTGACACCACAGAGACAGAGCCCACCCCAACTGAGGGAGAGAACGGCAGAGATGAGAAAAGGGGCCGCCCTGACCACCAGCCCGACACCACAGAGACAGAGCCCACCCCAACTGAGGGAGAGAACGGCAGAGGTGAGAAAAGGGGCTGCCCTGACAACCAGCCCGACACCACAGAGACAGAGCCCACCCCAACTGAGAGAGAGAACGGCAGAGGTGAGAAAAGGGGCCGCCCTGACAACCAGCCCAACACCACAGAGACAGAGTCCACCCCAACTGAGGAAGAGAACGGCAGACGTGAGAAAAGGGGCCGCCCTGACCACCAGCCTGACACCACAGAGACAGAGCCCACCCCAACTGAGAGAGAGAACGGCAGAGGTGAGAAAAGGGGCCGCCCTGACCACCAGCCCGACACCACAGAGACAGAGCCCACCCCAACTGAGAGAGAGAACGGCAGAGGTGAGAAAAGGGGCCCCCCTGACCACCAGCCCGACACCACAGAGACAGAGCCCACCCCAACTGAGGGAGAGAACGGCAGAGGTGAGAAAAGGGGCCGCCCTGACCACCAGCCCGACACCACAGAGACAGAGCCCACCCCAACTGAGGGAGAGAACGGCAGAGGTGAGAAAAGGGGCCGCCCTGACCACCAGCCCGACACCACAGAGACAGAGCCCACCCCAACTGAGGGAGAGAACGGCAGAGGTGAGAAAAGGGGCCGCCCTAACCACCAGCCCGACACCACAGAGACAGAGCCCACCCCAACTGAGGAAGAGAACGGCAGAGGTGAGAAAAGGGGCCGCCCTGACAACCAGCCCGACGCCACAGAGACAGAGCCCACCCCAACTGAGAGAGAGAGCGGCAGAGGTGAGAAAAGGGGCCGCCCTGACCACCAGCCCGACACCACAGAGACAGAGCCCACCCTAACTGAGGGAGAGAACGGCAGAGGTGAGAAAAGGGGCCGCCCTGACCACCAGCCCGACACCACAGAGACAGAGCCCACCCCAACTGAGGGAGAGAACGGCAGAGGTGAGAAAAGGGGCCGCCCTGACCACCAGCCCAACACCACAGAGACAGAGCCCACCCCAACTGAGGGAGAGAACGGCAGAGGTGAGAAAAGGGACCGCCCTGACCACCAGCCCGACACCACAGAGACAGAGCCCACCCCAACTGAGAGAGAGAACGGCAGAGGTGAGAAAAGGGGCCGCCCTGACCACCAGCCCGACACCACAGAGACAGAGCCCACCCCAACTGAGGGAGAGAACGGCAGAGGTGAGAAAAGGGGCCGCCCTGACCACCAGCCCAACACCACAGAGACAGAGCCCACCCCAACTGAGGGAGAGAACGGCAGAGGTGAGAAAAGGGACCGCCCTGACCACCAGCCCGACACCACAGAGACAGAGCCCACCCCAACTGAGAGAGAGAACGGCAGAGGTGAGAAAAGGGGCCGCCCTGACCACCAGCCCGACACCACAGAGACAGAGCCCACCCCAACTGAGGAAGAGAACGGAAGAGGTGAGAAAAGGGGCCGCCCTGACCACCAGCCCGACACCACAGAGACAGAGCCCACCCCAACTGAGGGAGAGAACAGCAGAGGTGAGAAAAGGGGCCTCCCTGACCACCAGCCCAACACCACAGAGACAGAGCCCACCCCAACTGAGGGAGAGAACGGCAGAGGTGAGAAAAGGGGCCGCCCTGACCACCAGCCCGACACCACAGAGACAGAGCCCACCCCAACTGAGAGAGAGAACGGCAGAGGTGAGAAAAGGGGCCGCCCTGACCACCAGCCCGACACCACAGAGACAGAGCCCACCCCAACTGAGGAAGAGAACGGAAGAGGTGAGAAAAGGGGCCGCCCTGACCACCAGCCCGACACCACAGAGACAGAGCCGACCCCAACTGAGAGAGAGAACGGCAGAGGTGAGAAAAGGGGCCGCCCTGACAACCAGCCCAACACCACAGAGACAGAGCCCACCCCAACTGAGGGAGAGAACGGCAAAGGTGAGAAAAGGGGCCGCCCTGACAACCAGCCCAACACCAGAGACAGAACCGACCCCAACTGAGAGAGAGAACGGCAGAGGTAAGAAAAGGGGCCGCCCTGACCACCAGCCCAACACCACAGAGACAGAGCTGACCCCAACTGAGAGAGAGAACGGCAGAGGAGAGAAAAGGGGACGCCCTGACCACCAGCCCGACACCACAGAGACAGAGCCCACCCCAACTGAGAGAGAGAACGGCACAGGTGAGAAAAGGGGCCGCCCTGACCACCAGCCCGACACCACAGAGAGAGAGCCCACCCCAACTGAGGAAGAGAACGGAAGAGGTGAGAAAAGGGGCCGCCCTGACCACCAGCCCGACACCACAGAGACAGAGCCCACCCCAACTGAGGGAGAGAACAGCAGAGGTGAGAAAAGGGGCCGCCCTGACCACCAGCCCAACACCACAGAGACAGAGCCCACCCCAACTGAGGGAGAGAACGGCAGAGGTGAGAAAAGGGGCCGCCCTGACCACCAGCCCAACACCAAAGAGACAGAGCCCACCCCAACTGAGGGAGAGAACGGCAGAGGTGAGAAAAGGGGCCGCCCTGACCACCAGCCCGACACCACAGAGACAGAGCCCACCCCAACAGAGACAGAACGGCAGAGGTGAGAAAAGGGGCCGCCCTGATCACCAGCCTGACACCAGAGAGACAGAGCCTACCCCAACTGAGAGAGAGAAATGGCAGAGGTGAGAAAAGGGGCCGCCCTGACAACCAGCCCGACACCACAGAGACAGAGCCCACCCCAACTGAGGGAGAGAACGGCAGAGGTGAGAAAAGGGGCCGCCCTGACAAACAGCCCAACACCACCGAGACAGAGCCCACCCCAACTGAGGAAGAGAACGGCAGAGGTGAGAAAAGGGGCCGCCCTGACAAACAGCCCAACACCACAGAGACAGAGCCCACCCCAACTGAGAGAGAGAGCGGCAGAGGTGAGAAAATGGACCGCCCTGACCACCAGCCCGACACCACAGAGACAGAGCCGACCCCAACTGAGGAAGAGAATGGCAGAGATGAGAAAAGGGGCCGCCCTGACCACTAGCCCGACACCACAGAGACAGCCCACCCCAACTGAGGGAGAGAACGGCAGAGGTGAGAAAAGGGGCCGCCCCGACAACCAGCCCGACACCACAGAGACAGAGCCCACCCCAACTGAGAGAGAAAACGGCAGAGGTGAGAAAAGGGGCCGCCCTGACCACCAGCCCGACACCACAGAGACAGAGCCCACCCCAACTGAGAGAGAGCGGCAGAGGTGAGAAAAGGGGCCGCCCTGACAACCAGCCCGACACCACAGAGACAGAGCCCACCCCAACTGAGGAAGAGAACGGCAGAGGTGAGAAAAGGGGCCGCCCTGACCACCAGCCCGACACCACAGAGACAGAGCCGACCCCAACTGAGAGAGAGAACGGCAGAGGAGAGAAAAGGGGCCGCCCTGACCACCAGCCCGACACCACAGAGACAGAGCCGACCCCAACTGAGAGAGAGAACGGCAGAGGTGAGAAAAGGGGCCGCCCTGACCACCAGCCCGACACCACAGAGACAGAGCCCACCCCAACTGAAGGAGAGAACGGCAGAGGTGAGAAAAGGGGCCGCCCTGACCACCAGCCCGACACCACAGAGACAGAGCCGACCCCAACTGAGAGAGAGAACGGCAGAGGTGAGAAAAGGGGCCGCCCTGACCACCAGCCCGACACCACAGAGACAGAGCCCACCCCAACTGAAGGAGAGAACGGCAGAGGTGAGAAAAGGGGCCGCCCTGACCACCAGCCCGACACCACAGAGACAGAGCCCACCCCAACTGAGAGAGAGAACGGCAGAGGTGAGAAAAGGGGCCGCCCTGACCACCAGCCCGACACCACAGAGACAGAGCCCACCCCAACTGAAGGAGAGAACGTCAGAGGTGAGAAAAGGGGCCGCCCTGACCACCAGCCCGACACCACAGAGACAGAGCCCACCCCAACTGAAGGAGAGAACGGCAGAGGTGAGAAATGGGGCCGCCCTGACCACCAGCCCGACACCACAGAGACAGAGCCCACCCCAACTGAGGAAGAGAACGGCAGAGGAGAGAAAAGGGGCCGCCCTGACAACCAGCCCAGAGCTGCAGTCACTATTCTGTGGGTACTTCGTGTCTTATCCTCCACTCACCTCCAGAGCTGCAGTTACTATTCTGTTTTTACATCATGTCTTATCCTCCAGTCATCTCCAGAGCTGCAGTCATTATTCTGCTGTTACATCAGGTCTTATTCTCCAGTCACCTGTAGAGCTGCAGTTACTATTCTGTGGGTACATCGTGTCTTATCCTCCATTCACCTCCAGAGCTGCAGTTATTATTCTGTTACATCGTGTCATATCCTCCACTCGCCTCCAGAGCTGCAGTTACTATTCTGTTGTTACATCGTGTCTTATCCTCCACTCGCCTCCAGAGCTGCAGTTACTATTCTGTTGTTACATCGTGTCTTATCCTCCAGTCACCTCCAGAGCTGCAGTCACTATTCTGCAGTTACATCATGTCTTATCCTCCAGTCACCTCCAGAGCTGCAGTCATTATTCTGCTGTTACATCAGGTCTTAATATCCAGTCACCTGTAGAGCTGCAGTTACTATTCTGTGGTTACATCGTGTCTTATCCTCCAGTCACCTCCAGAGCTGCAGTCATTATTCTGCTGTTACATCATGTCTTATCCTCCAGTCACCTCCAGAGCTGCAGTCATTATTCTGCTGTTACATCAGGTCTTATTCTCCAGTCACCTGTAGAGCTGCAGTTACTATTCTGTGGTTACATCGTGTCTTATCCTCCAGTCACCTCCAGAGCTGCAGTCATTATTCTGCTGTTACATCATGTCTTATTCTCCAGTCACCTCTAGAGCTGCAGTTACTATTCTGTGGTTACATCGTGTCTTATCCTCCAGTCACATCCAAAGCTGCTAAGCTAGAGTAGAGCAGATAGTCTTTGTATGCAGCTCAGGATGTGACTGTAGAGGAGACCCTCCCTGGTGCAGCGAGGCAGTCAGAGGGGGCCGGTCAGCACTCACCATGCTGGTGTTCAGGTTCCGGTCCACCTTGCAGAATGTGTGGGGCGTGCTGTCCCCCTTGCTGGGACTGATGATGCAGATGTCCATGACGCCCAGCGTGTTCAGCCCCAGGGACTCGGGGGCCCGCTTGTAGGTGAGGAAGGTCTTGGGATGGCCGGGGGCCCCGGAGCTCAGGTTGGCAGAGTGACTGTAGGGGGTGGTGTCGATGACCTGGAAGCCGGGCCGCAGCGTCTCTTTCCCCTCGTAGTGAACACTGTGAAGAGTACACACGGGTTATTACCTGCTAGGACATTGTGCCCAAACATCCCGGGGGGCATCCTCACCCCAGCTCTGTGATGGGCATCTTATCCCGGCTGCGGCGGTAGCACAGGTACATCTGCTGGTTGGTGATGAAGTTGGAGCTGAGGTCGGCCGTGTGGCCCCCCGGGGTCTTCTCTATGCAGGTGAATCCATGCGGCACCTCCTCGGCCTGAGAGCGGATGATGACGGCCACATCGGTGACGAGTTCTGCTGGCCGCGCTGGTCTCTGCCGACTCTCCTCCTCCAGTGGGCGAGATGTGCCCGTCAACCCCGCCACCACAAAGTAATCCACCAGCTTGGGCGGCCCCTCCTCCATCATGGCTGCATCTCACGGCACTGGGGGGACACAACAGACTCTCTCATGGCGGAACACAACCCCCAGCAGGTCATTAGGGGAAGTTGGAGTAGGTTCACTATACAGACATCTCAGGTCACAAGCCACTGGGGAAGCAACTCACCCCGAAATGTGGCAGACAGCTGCTGGGTGTCCCCCCGGCCTCAGATCAGTGAGCGGGGGATGAGATGGTCAGGGCTGAGGATGCTGCGGGCCGGGGATGGCGACAAATGGTGAAGATGAAGTCAGGGCTGAGGATGCGGCGGGCAGGAGATGGCGCCAACTGGTAAAGAGGAGGTCAGGTCAGGGCAGGGAAGGTGACGACTGGTAAAGATGAGGTCAGGGCTGAGGATGCGGCGGGCAGGGGATGGCGCCAACTGGTAAAGAGGAGGTCAGGTCAGGGCAGGGAAGGTGACGACTGGTAAAGATGAGGTCAGGGCCGAGAATGCGGCGGGCAGGGGATGGCGCCAACCGGTAAAGAGGAGGTCAGGGCCGGGGATGGCGACGACCGGTAAAGAGGAGGTCAGGGCCGGGGATGGCGACGACCGGTAAAGATGAGGTCAGGGCCGGGGATGGCGACGACCGGTAAAGAGGAGGTCAGGGCCGGGGATGGCGACGACCGGTAAAGATGAGGTCAGGGCCGGGGATGGCGACGACCGGTAAAGATGAGGTCAGGGCCGGGGATGGCGCCGACCGGTAAAGAGGAGGTCAGGGCCGGGGATGGCGCCGACCGGTAAAGAGGAGGTCAGGGCCGGGGATGGCGCCGACTGGTAAAGAGGAGGTCAGGGCCGGGATGGCGACGACTGGTAAAGAAGAGGTCAGGGCCGGGATGGCGACGACTGGTAAAGAAGAGGTCAGGGCCGGGATGGCGACGACTGGTAAAGAAGAGGTCAGGGCCGGGATGGTGACGACCGGTAAAGAAGAGGTCAGGGCCGGGGATGGCGACGACCGGTAAAGATGAGGTCAGGGCCGGGGATGGCGACGACCGGTAAAGAAGAGGTCAGGGCCGGGGATGGCGACGACTGGTAAAGATGAGGTCAGAGCCGGGGATGGCGACGACTGGTAAAGATGAGACCGGGGATGGCGACGACTGGTAAAGATGATGTCAAAGCTGGGGACGCTGCGGGCATGGCGCGGTGGCAGCGCATGGATCATCAGTGGCAGCAACAGGACGAGACACAGCAGCTGAAAAGTGAGAAAAGGAAGCGCGTTACTTCCTGCCCCACAGCAGAACATGCAGACTCAGGGGATGCTGGGAAAAAACAGCCGGGGAAGCCCCCGATCACCGGACACAGAGCAGCGTTCAGGAGCTGCCAAGAGCGGGCATGGCCAGGCATCTGCACTACAATCATCCCCAGAGGCTGGCACATCAGGGAGAGCGGCACACAGGGGCTCTTTGTCTGTGCCTAGCCCAAAGGGATGAAAACAGGTGCCAATCTATAGGGGGTGGGAACGTTTAGGAGCCCCCTCCAACCAGTCAGGCTGACTACACAGGGGAGAAAAGGGAACCAGGGGCACAGCTGCCATACTCCAGGAATGATAGAGAGCGTGGCATGAGTGGAGCCCGCACCTGTCATCGTCCGCAAGACCCTTCTAGGATGTGATCCCTAAAAATAGCCTCCAGCAACGAGGGAACAGTACACCCCCACTGCAAGGACACCCGAGCTACTGCTGGTAGGAAAGGGGCGAGGCACAGAGCAAAGAGCCCCACCCAAAAGTCACAGACACCCATGGGGAAATGATCCGAAACACGCTACACAGAGCAATAGGACACCTCCCCCCACACACATACACACGGCACCCGGGGACACCTCCCCCCACACAAATACACACGGCACCCGGGGGACACCTCCCCCCCACATATACACACGGCACCCGGGGACACCTTCTCCCCTCCCCCCACATATACACACGGAACCCGGGGACACCTCCCCCCCCCCCCACATATACACACGGCACCCGGGGACACCTCCCCCCCCCCCACATATACACACGGCACCCGGGGACACCTCCCCCCCCCACATATACACACGGCACCCGGGGACACCTCCCCCCCACATATACACACGGCACCCGGGGACACCTCCCCCCCCCACATATACACACGGCACCCGGGGACACCTCCCCCCCCCACATATACACACGGCACCCGGGGACACCTCCCCCCCCCCACATATACACACGGCACCCGGGGACACCTCCCCCCCTCCCCCCACATATACACACGGCACCCGGGGACACCTCCCCCCCTCCCCCCACATATACACACGGCACCCGGGGACACCTCCCCCCACCATATATACACACGGCACCCGGGGACACCTCCCCCCCATATATACACACGGCACCCGGGGACACCTCCCCCCACCATATATACACACGGCACCCAGGGACACCTCCCCCCACATATACACACGGCACCCGGGGACACCTGCCCCCCACATATACACACGGCACCCGGGGACACCTCCCCCCCCACATATACACACGGCACCCGGGGACACCTCCCCCCCATATATACACACGGCACCCGGGGACACCTCCTACCCCCCCACATATACACATGGCACCCGGGGACAACTCCCCCCCCACATATACACACGGCACCCGGGGACACCTCCCCCCCTCCCCCCACATATACACACGGCACCCGGGGACACCTCCCCCCCTCCCCCCACATATACACACGGCACCCAGGGAAACCTCCCCCCCTCCCCCCACATATACACACGGCACCCGGGGACACCTCCTCCCCTCCCCCCACATATACACACGGCACCCGGGGACACCTCCCCCCCATATATACACACGGCACCCGGGGACACCTCCCCCCCATATATACACACGGCACCCGGGGACACCTCCCCCCCCATATATACACACGGCACCCGGGGACACCTCCCCCCCATATATACACACGGCACCCGGGGACACCTCCCCCCCATATATACACACGGCACCCGGGTACACCTCCCCCCACCATATATACACACGGCACCCGGGGGACACCTCCCCCCCACATATACACACGGCACCCGGGGACACCGCCCCCCCACATATACACACGGCACTCGGGGGACACCTCCCCCCCACATATACACACGGCACCCGGGGACACCTCCTACCCCCCCACATATACACACGGTACCCGGGGACACCTCCCCCCCCCCCACATATACACACGGCACCCGGGGACACCTCCCCCCCTCCCCCCAACATATACACACGGCACCCGGGGACACCTCCCCCCCATATATACACACGGCACCCGGGGACACCTCCTCCCCCACACATATACACACGGCACCCGGGGACACCTCCCCCCCATATATACACACGGTACCCGGGGACACCTCCCCCCCCCCCCACATATACACACGGCACCCGGGGACACCTCCCCCCCTCCCCCCAACATATACACACGGCACCCGGGGACACCTCCCCCCCATATATACACACGGCACCCGGGGACACCTCCCCCCACATATACACACGGCACCCGGGGACACCTCCTCCCCTCCCCCCACATATACACACGGCACCCGGGGAAACCTCCCCCCCTCCCCCCACATATACACACGGCACCCGGGGACACCTCCTCCCCTCCCCCCACATATACACACGGCACCCGGGGACACCTCCTCCCCCCCACATATACACACGACACCCGGGGACACCTCCTACCCCCCACAAATACACACGGCACCCGGGGACACCTCCCCCCACCACCACATATACACACGGCACCCGAGGACACCTCCTACCCCCCACATAAACACACGGCAAAGGGGAACACCTCCCCCCCCACATATACACACGGCACCCGGGGGACACCTCCTACCCCCCACATATACACACGGCACCAGGGGACACCTCCCCCCCCCACATATACACACGGCACCCGGGGAAACCTCCCCCCCTCCCCCCACATATACACACGGCACCCGGGGAAACCTCCCCCCCTCCCCCCACATATACACACGGCACCCGGGGAAACCTCCCCCCCTCCCCCCACATATACACACGGCACCCGGGGACACCTCCTCCCCTCCCCCCACATATACACACGGCACCCGGGGACACCTCCCCCCCATATATACACACGGCACCCGGGGACACCTCCCCCCCATATATACACACGGCACCCGGGGACACCTCCCCCCCCATATATACACACGGCACCCGGGGACACCTCCCCCCCATATATACACACGGCACCCGGGGACACCTCCCCCCCATATATACACACGGCACCCGGGTACACCTCCCCCCACCATATATACACACGGCACCCGGGGGACACCTCCCCCCCACATATACACACGGCACCCGGGGACACCGCCCCCCCACATATACACACGGCACTCGGGGGACACCTCCCCCCCACATATACACACGGCACCCGGGGACACCTCCTACCCCCCCACATATACACACGGTACCCGGGGACACCTCCCCCCCCCCCACATATACACACGGCACCCGGGGACACCTCCCCCCCTCCCCCCAACATATACACACGGCACCCGGGGACACCTCCCCCCCATATATACACACGGCACCCGGGGACACCTCCTCCCCCACACATATACACACGGCACCCGGGGACACCTCCCCCCCATATATACACACGGTACCCGGGGACACCTCCCCCCCCCACATATACACACGGCACCCGGGGACACCTCCCCCCCTCCCCCCAACATATACACACGGCACCCGGGGACACCTCCCCCCCATATATACACACGGCACCCGGGGACACCTCCCCCCACATATACACACGGCACCCGGGGACACCTCCCCCCCTCCCCCCACATATACACACGGCACCCGGGGAAACCTCCCCCCCTCCCCCCACATATACACACGGCACCCGGGGACACCTCCTCCCCTCCCCCCACATATACACACGGCACCCGGGGACACCTCCTCCCCCCCACATATACACACGACACCCGGGGACACCTCCTACCCCCCACAAATACACACGGCACCCGGGGACACCTCCCCCCACCACCACATATACACACGGCACCCGAGGACACCTCCTACCCCCCACATAAACACACGGCAAAGGGGAACACCTCCCCCCCCACATATACACACGGCACCCGGGGGACACCTCCTACCCCCCACATATACACACGGCACCAGGGGACACCTCCCCCCCCCACATATACACACGGCACCCGGGGGACACCTCCTACCCCCCCACATATACACACGGCACCCGGGGGACACCTCCTACCCCCCACATATACACACGGCACCCGGGGGACACCTCCTACCCCCCACATATACACACGGCACCAGGGGACACCTCCCCCCACCCCCACATATACACACGGCACCCGGGGACACCTCCTCCCCACATATACACATGGCACCCGGGGACACCTCCCCCCACCCCCACATATACACACGGCACCCGGGGACACCTCCTACCCCCCCACATATACACACGGCACCCGGGGACACCTCCTGCCCCCCCACATATACACACGGCACCCGGGGGACACCTCCTACCCCCCACATATACACACGGCACCCGGGTACACCTCCCCCCACCCCCACATATACACACGGCAAAGGGGGACACCTCCCCCCCCCCACACATATACACACGGCACCCGGGGGACACCTCCTACCCCCCCACATATACACACGGCACCCGGGGGACACCTCCTACCCCCCACATATACACACGGCACCAGAGGACACCTCCCCCCACCCCCACATATACACACGGCACCCGGGGACACCTCCTCCCCACATATACACACGGCACCCGGGGACACCTCCTCCCCACATATACACACGGCACCCGGGGACACCTCCCCCCACCCCCACATAAACACACGGCACCCGGGGACACCTCCTACCCCCCCACATATACACACGGCACCCGGGGACACCTCCTACCCCCCCACATATACACACGGCACCCGGGGACACCTCCTACCACCACATATACACACGGCACCCGGGGACACCTCCTCCCCACATATACACACGGCACCCGGGGACACCTCCCCCCACCCCCACATATACACACGGCACCCGGGGACACCTCCTACCCCCCCACATATACACACGGCACCCGGGGACACCTCCCCCCCCCACATATACACACGGCACCCGGGGACACCTCCTCCCCACATATACACACGGCACCCGGGGACACCTCCCCCCACCCCCACATAAACACACGGCACCCGGGGACACCTCCTACCCCCCCACATATACACACGGCACCCGGGGACACCTCCTACCCCCCCACATATACACACGGCACCCAGGGACACCTCCTCCCCACATATACACACGGCACCCGGGGACACCTCCCCCCACCCCCACATAAACACACGGCACCCGGGGACACCTCCTACCCCCCCACATATACACACGGCACCCGGGGACACCTCCTACCCACCCACATATACACACGGCACCCGGGGACACCTCCTACCCCCCCACATATACACACGGCACCCGGGGACACCTCCCCCCACCCCCACATATACACACGGCACCCGGGGACACCTCCCCCCACCCCCACATATACACACGGCACCCGGGGACACCTCCCACCCCCCACATATACACACGGCACCCGGGGACACCTCCCCCCCCCCACATATACACACGGCACCCGGGGGACACCTCCTACCCCCCCACATATACACACGGCACCCGGGGGACACCTCCTACCCTCCACATATACACACGGCACCAGGGGACACCTCCCCCCACCCCCACATATACACACGGCACCCGGGGACACCTCCTCCCCACCCCCACATATACACACGGCACCCGGGGACACCTCCCCCCCCCCACATATACACACGGCACCCGGGGACACCTCCCCCCCCCCCACATATACACATGGCACCCGGGGACACCTTCCCCCCACACATATACACACGGCACCCGGGGACACCTCCCCCCACATATACACACGGCACCCGGGGACACCTCCCCCCACATATACACACGGCACCCGGGGGACACCTCCTACCCCCCACATATACACACAGCACCAGGGGACACCTCCCCCCCCCACATATACACACGGCACCCGGGGGACACCTCCTACCCCCCCACATATACACACGGCACCCGGGGGACACCTCCTACCCCCCACATATACACACGGCACCCGGGGGACACCTCCTACCCCCCACATATACACACGGCACCAGGGGACACCTCCCCCCACCCCCACATATACACACGGCACCCGGGGACACCTCCTCCCCACATATACACATGGCACCCGGGGACACCTCCCCTCACCCCCACATATACACACGGCACCCGGGGACACCTCCTACCCCCCCACATATACACACGGCACCCAGGGACACCTCCTGCCCCCCCACATATACACACGGCACCCGGGGGACACCTCCTACCCCCCACATATACACACGGCACCCGGGTACACCTCCCCCCACCCCCACATATACACACGGCAAAGGGGGACACCTCCCCCCCCCACACACATATACACACGGCACCCGGGGGACACCTCCTACCCCCCCACATATACACACGGCACCCGGGGGACACCTCCTACCCCCCACATATACACACGGCACCAGAGGACACCTCCCCCCACCCCCACATATACACACGGCACCCGGGGACACCTCCTCCCCACATATACACACGGCACCCGGGGACACCTCCTCCCCACATATACACACGGCACCCGGGGACACCTCCCCCCACCCCCACATAAACACACGGCACCCGGGGACACCTCCTACCCCCCCACATATACACACGGCACCCGGGGACACCTCCTACCCCCCCACATATACACACGGCACCCGGGGACACCTCCTACCACCACATATACACACGGCACCCGGGGACACCTCCTCCCCACATATACACACGGCACCCGGGGACACCTCCCCCCACCCCCACATATACACACGGCACCCGGGGACACCTCCTACCCCCCCACATATACACACGGCACCCGGGGACACCTCCCCCCCCCACATATACACACGGCACCCGGGGACACCTCCTCCCCACATATACACACGGCACCCGGGACACCTCCCCCCACCCCCACATAAACACACGGCACCCGGGGACACCTCCTACCCCCCCACATATACACACGGCACCCGGGGACACCTCCTACCCCCCCACATATACACACGGCACCCGGGGACACCTCCTCCCCACATATACACACGGCACCCGGGGACACCTCCCCCCACCCCCACATAAACACACGGCACCCGGGGACACCTCCTACCCCCCCACATATACACACGGCACCCGGGGACACCTCCTACCCCCCCACATATACACACGGCACCCGGGGACACCTCCTACCCCCCCACATATACACACGGCACCCAGGGACACATCCTACCCCCACATATACACACGGCACCCGGGGACACCTCCTACCCCCACATATACACACGGCACCCGAGGACACCTCCTACCCCCCACATATACACACGGCACCCGGGGGACCCTCCTACCCCCCACATATACACACGGCACCCGGGGACACCTCCCCCCACCCCCACATATACACACGGCACCCGGGGACACCTCCCCCCACCCCCACATATACACACGGCACCCGGGGACACCTCCCACCCCCCACATATACACACGGCAAAAGGGGACACCTCCCCCCCCCCACATATACACACGGCACCCGGGGGACACCTCCTACCCCCCCACATATACACACGGCACCCGGGGGACACCTCCTACCCCCCACATATACACACGGCACCAGGGACACCTCCCCCCACCCCCACATATACACACGGCACCCGGGGACACCTCCTCCCCACCCCCACATATACACACGGCACCCGGGGACACCTCCCCCCCCCCACATATACACACGGCACCCGGGGACACCTCCCCCCCCCCACATATACACACGGCACCCGGGGACACCTTCCCCCCACACATATACACACGGCACCCGGGGACACCTCCCCCCACATATACACACGGCACCCGGGGACCACCTCCCCCCACATATACACACGGCACCCGGGGGACACCTCCTACCCCCCACATATACACACGGCACCAGGGGACACCTCCCCCCCCCACATATACACACGGCACCCGGGGGACACCTCCTACCCCCCCACATATACACACGGCACCCGGGGGACACCTCCTACCCCCCACATATACACACGGCACCCGGGGGACACCTCCTACCCCCCACATATACACACGGCACCAGGGGACACCTCCCCCCACCCCCACATATACACACGGCACCCGGGGACACCTCCTCCCCACATATACACATGGCACCCGGGGACACCTCCCCCCACCCCACATATACACACGGCACCCGGGGACACCTCCTACCCCCCCACATATACACACGGCACCCGGGGACACCTCCTACCCCCCCACATATACACACGGCACCCGGGGACACCTCCTGCCCCCCCACATATACACACGGCACCCGGGGGACACCTCCTACCCCCCACATATACACACGGCACCCGGGTACACCTCCCCCCACCCCCACATATACACACGGCAAAGGGGGACACCTCCCCCCCCACACACATATACACACGGCACCCGGGGGACACCTCCTACCCCCCCACATATACACACGGCACCCGGGGGACACCTCCTACCCCCCACATATACACACGGCACCAGAGGACACCTCCCCCCACCCCCACATATACACACGGCACCCGGGGACACCTCCTCCCCACATATACACACGGCACCCGGGGACACCTCCTCCCCACATATACACACGGCACCCGGGGACACCTCCCCCCACCCCCACATAAACACACGGCACCCGGGGACACCTCCTACCCCCCCACATATACACACGGCACCGGGGACACACCTCCTACCCCCCCACATATACACACGGCACCCGGGGACACCTCCTACCACCACATATACACACGGCACCCGGGGACACCTCCTCCCCACATATACACACGGCACCCGGGGACACCTCCCCCCACCCCCACATATACACACGGCACCCGGGGACACCTCCTACCCCCCCACATATACACACGGCACCCGGGGACACCTCCCCCCCCCACATATACACACGGCACCCGGGGACACCTCCTCCCCACATATACACACGGCACCCGGGGACACCTCCCCCCACCCCCACATAAACACACGGCACCCGGGGACACCTCCTACCCCCCCACATATACACACGGCACCCGGGGACACCTCCTACCCCCCCACATATACACACGGCACCCAGGGACACCTCCTCCCCACATATACACACGGCACCCGGGGACACCTCCCCCCACCCCCACATAAACACACGGCACCCGGGGACACCTCCTACCCCCCCACATATACACACGGCACCCGGGGACACCTCCTACCCCCCCACATATACACACGGCACCCGGGGACACCTCCTACCCCCCCACATATACACACGGCACCCAGGGACACATCCTACCCCCACATATACACACGGCACCCGGGGACACCTCCTACCCCCACATATACACACGGCACCCGAGGACACCTCCTACCCCCCACATATACACACGGCACCCGGGGGACCCTCCTACCCCCCACATATACACACGGCACCCGGGGACACCTCCCCCCACCCCCACATATACACACGGCACCCGGGGACACCTCCCCCCACCCCCACATATACACACGGCACCCGGGGACACCTCCCACCCCCCACATATACACACGGCAAAAGGGGACACCTCCCCCCCCCCACATATACACACGGCACCCGGGGGACACCTCCTACCCCCCCACATATACACACGGCACCCGGGGGACACCTCCTACCCCCCACATATACACACGGCACCAGGGGACA
Source organism: Phyllobates terribilis (assembly GCF_046119375.1). NCBI lineage: Eukaryota > Metazoa > Chordata > Amphibia > Anura > Dendrobatidae > Phyllobates > Phyllobates terribilis. Next base: position 10,202,348 of record NW_027362766.1, on the reverse strand, counting down.
CCTCCCCCCACCCCCACATATACACACGGCACCCGGGGACACCTCCTCCCCACCCCCACATATACACACGGCACCCGGGGACACCTCCCCCCCCCCACATATACACACGGCACCCGGGGACACCTCCCCCCCCCCACATATACACACGGCACCCGGGGACACCTTCCCCCCACACATATACACACGGCACCCGGGGACACCTCCCCCCACATATACACACGGCACCCGGGGACACCTCCCCCCACATATACACACGGCACCCGGGGACACCTCCTCGCCCCACACATATACACACGGCACCCGGGGACACCTCCTCCCCCCACACATATACACACGGCACCCGGGGACACCTCCTCCCCCCACACATATACACACGGCACCCGGGGACACCTCCTCCCCCCACACATATACACACGGCACCCGGGGACACCTCCCCCCCCCCACATATACACACGGCACCCGGGGGACACCTCCTACCCCCCACATATACACACGGCACCCGGGGGACACCTCCTACCCCCCACATATACACACGGCACCAGGGGACACCTCCCCCCACCCCCCACATATACACACGGCACCCGGGGGACACCTCCTACCCCCCACATATACACACGGCACCAGGGGACACCTCCCCCCACCCCCACATATACACACGGCACCCGGGGACACCTCCTCCCCACATATACACACGGCACCCGGGGACACCTCCCCCCACCCCCACATATACACACGGCACCCGGGGACACCTCCTACCCCCCCACATATACACACGGCACCCGGGGACACCTCCTACCCCCCCACATATACACACGGCACCCGGGGGACACCTCCTACCCCCCACATATACACACGGCACCCGGGGACACCTCCTACCCCCCCACATATACACACGGCACCCGGGGGACACCTCCTACCCCCCACATATACACACGGCACCCGGGTACACCTCCCCCCACCCCCACATATACACACGGCAAAGGGGGACACCTCCCCCCCCCACACACATATACACACGGCACCCGGGGGACACCTCCTACCCCCCACATATACACACGGCACCCGGGGGACACCTCCTACCCCCCACATATACACACAGCACCAGGGGACACCTCCCCCCACCCCCACATATACACACGGCACCCGGGGACACCTCCTCCCCACATATACACACGGCACCCGGGGACACCTCCTCCCCACATATACACACGGCACCCGGGGACACCTCCCCCCACCCCCACATAAACACACGGCACCCGGGGACACCTCCTACCCCCCCACATATACACACGGCACCCGGGGACACCTCCTACCCCCCCACATATACACACGGCACCCGGGGACACCTCCTACCCCCACATATACACACGGCACCCGGGGACACCTCCCCCCACCCCCACATATACACACGGCACCCGGGGACACCTCCTACCCCCACACATATACACACGGCACCCGGGGACACCTCCCCCCCCCCACATATACACACGGCACCCGGGGACACCTCCTCGCCACATATACACACGGCACCCGGGGACACCTCCCCCCACCCCCACATAAACACACGGCACCCGGGGACACCTCCTACCCCCCCACATATACACACGGCACCCGGGGACACCTCCTACCCCCCCACATATACACACGGCACCCGGGGACACCTCCTACCCCCCCACATATACACAAGGCACCCGGGGACACCTCCTACCCCCCCACATATACACACGGCACCCGGGGACACCTCCTACCCCCCCACATATACACACGGCACCCAGGGACACTTCCTCCCCACATATACACACGGCACCCGGGGACACCTCTCCCCACCCCCACATAAACACACGGCACCCGGGGACACCTCCTACCCCCCCACATATACACACGGCACCCGGGGACACCTCCTACCCCCCCACATATACACACGGCACCCGGGGACACCTCCTACCCCCCCACATATACACACGGCACCCAGGGACACATCCTACCCCCACATATACACACGGCACCCGGGGACACCTCCTACCCCCACATACACACACGGCACCCGAGGACACCTCCTACCCCCCACATATACACACGGCACCCGGGGGACCCTCCTACCCCCCACATATACACACGGCACCCGGGGACACCTCCCCCCACGCCCACATATACACAAGGCACCCGGGGACACCTCCCACCCCCCACATATACACACGGCAAAAGGGGACACCTCCCCCCCCCCACATATACACACGGCACCCGGGGGACACCTCCTACCCCCCCACATATACACACGGCACCCGGGGGACACCTCCTACCCCACACATATACACACGGCACCAGGGGACACCTCCCCCCACCCCCACATATACACACGGCACCCGGGGACACCTCCTCCCCACCCCCACATATACACACGGCACCCGGGGACACCTCCCCCCCCCACATATACACACGGCACCCGGGGACACCTCCCCCCCCCCACATATACACACGGCACCCGGGGACACCTCCTCCCCCACACATATACACACGGCACCCAGGGACACCTCCCCCCCCACACATATACACACGGCACCCGGGGACACCTCCTCCCCCGCACATATACACACACGGCACCCGGGGACACCTCCCCCCACCACATATACACACGGCACCCGGGGACACCTCCCCCCCCCCACATATACACACGGCACCCGGGGACACCTCCTCCCCCCCACATATACACACGGCACCCGGGGACACCTCCTCCCCCCCACATATACACACGGCACCCGGGGACACCGCCCCCCACACATATACACACGGCACCCGGGGACACCTCCCCCCACCCCCACATAAACACACGGCACCCGGGGACACCTCCTACCCCCCCACATATACACACGGCACCCGGGTACACCTCCTACCCCCCCACATATACACACGGCACCCGGGGACACCTCCTACCCCCCCACATATACACACGGCACCCGGGGACACCTCCTACCCCCCCACATATACACACGGCACCCGGGGACACCTCCTACCCCCCCACATATACACACGGCACCCAGGGACACCTCCTCCCCACATATACACACGGCACACGGGGACACCTCTCCCCACCCCCACATAAACACACGGCACCCGGGGACACCTCCTACCCCCCCACATATACACACGGCACCCGGGGACACCTCCTAACCCCCACATATACACACGGCACCCGGGGACACCTCCTACCCCCCCACATATACACACGGCACCCAGGGACACATCCTACCCCCACATATACACACGGCACCCGGGGACACCTCCTACCCCCACATATACACACGGCACCCGAGGACACCTCCTACCCCCCACATATACACACGGCACCCGGGGGACCCTCCTACCCCCCACATATACACACGGCACCCGGGGACACCTCCCCCCACCCCCACATATACACACGGCACCCGGGGACACCTCCCCCCACCCCCACATGGCACCCGGGGACACCTCCCACCCCCCACATATACACACGGCAAAAGGGGACACCTCCCCCCCCCCCACATATACACACGGCACCCGGGGGACACCTCCTACCCCCCCACATATACACACGGCACCCGGGGGACACCTCCTACCCCCCACATATACACACGGCACCAGGGGACACCTCCCCCCACCCCCACATATACACACGGCACCCGGGGACACCTCCTCCCCACCCCCACATATACACACGGCACCCGGGGACACCTCCCCCCCCCCACATATACACACGGCACCCGGGGACACCTCCCCCCCCCCACATATACACACGGCACCCGGGGACACCTCCTCCCCCACACATATACACACACGGCACCCGGGGACACCTCCTCCCCCACATATACACACGGCACCCGGGGACACCTCCTCCCCCACACATATACACACACGGCACCCAGGGACACCTTCCCCCCCACATATACACACGGCACCCGGGGACACCTCCCCCCCCCCCCACATATACACACGGCACACGGGGACACACCCCCCCCCCCCCCACATATACACACGGCACACGGGGACACCTCCTCCCCCCACACATATACACACGGCACCCGGGGACACCTCCCCCCACATATACACACGGCACCCGGGGACACCTCCCCCCACATATACACACGGCACCCGGGGACACCTCCTCCCCCCACACATATACACACGGCACCCGGGGACACCTCCTCCCCCCACATATACACACGGCACCCAGGGACACCTCCCCCCCCACACATATACACACGGCACCCGGGGACACCTCCTCCCCCACACATATACACACACGGCACCCGGGGACACCTCCCCTCCCCCCACCACATATACACACGGCACCCGGGGACACCTCCCCCCCCCACATATACACACGGCACCCGGGGACACCTCCCCCCCCCCACATATACACACGGCACCCGGGGACACCTCCTCCCCCCCACATATACACACGGCACCCGGGGACACCTCCTCCCCCCCACATATACACACGGCACCCGGGGACACCGCCCCCCACACATATACACACAGCACCCGGGGACACCTCCCTCCCCCCACATATACACACGGCACCCGGGGACACCTCCCTCCCCACACATATACACACGGCACCCGGGGACACCTCCCTCCCCCACACATATACACACGGCACCCGGGGACACCTCCTCCCCCCACACATATACACACGGCACCCGGGGACACCTCCTCCCCCCACACATATACACACGGCACCCGGGGACACCTCCCCCCCCCACACATATACACACGGCACCCGGGGACACCTCCTCCCCCCACACATATACACACGGCACCCTGGGACACCTCCTCCCCCCACACATATACACACGGCACCCGGGGACACCTCCTCCCCACACACATATACACACGGCACCCAGGGACACCTCCCCCCCCACACATATACACACGGCACCCGGGGGACACCTCCCCCCCACATATACACACGGCACCCGGGGACACCTCCTCCCCCACACATACACACGACACCGGGGGACACCTCCTCCCCCCACAAATATACACACGGCACCCGGGGACACCTCCCCCCCCCCACACATATACACACGGCACCCGGGGACACCTCACCCCACCACATATACACACGACACCCGGGGACACCTCCTGCCCCCCCCCCCCACACACACATATACACACGGCACCCGGGGACACCTCCTACCCCCCACATATACACACGGCACTCGGGGACACCGCCTACCCCCCCCCCCCCATATACACACGGCACCAGGGGACACCCCCCCCCCCACATATACACACGGCACCAGGGGACACCTCCCCCCCCCCCACATATACACACAGCACCAGGGGACACCTCCCCCCCCCACACATATACACACGGCACCCGGGGACACCTCCTCCCCACACACATATACACACGGCACCGGGGGACACCTACCCCCCCCCCACACGGCACCCGGGGACACCTCCTCCCCCCACACATATACACACGGCACCCGGGGACACCTCCCCCCCCCCACACATATACACACGGCACCAGGGGACACCACCTCCCCCCCCCCACATATACACACGGCACCCGGGGACACCTCCCCCCCCACATATACACACGGCACCCGGGGACACCTCCCCACCCACATATACACACGGCACCCGGGGACACCCCCCCCCCACATATACACACGGCACCCGGGGACACCTCCCCCCCCACATATACACACGGCACCCGGGGACACCTCCCTCCCCCCACATATACACACGGCACCCGGGGACACCTCCCCCCCCCCACATATACACACGGCACCCGGGGGACACCTCCCCCCCCCCCACATATACACACGGCACCCGGGGGACACCTCCTACCCCCCATATATACACACGGCACCCGGGGGACACCTCCTACCCCCCACATATACACACGGCACCAGGGGACACCTCCCCCCACCCCCACATATACACACGGTACCAGGGGACACCTCCCCCCACCCCCACATATACACACGGTACCAGGGGACACCTCCCCCCACCCCCACATATACACACGGCACCCGGGGACACCTCCTCCCCACCCCCACATATACACAAGACACCCGGGGACACCTCCCCCCCACATATACACACGGCACCCGGGGACACCTCCCCCCCCCCCCCACATATACACACGGCACCCGGGGACACCTCCCCCCCCCCCACATATACACACGGCACCCGGGGACACCTCCTCCCCCCACACATATACACACGGCACCCGGGGACACCTCCCCCACACATATACACACGGCACCCGGGGACACCTCCCCACACATATACACACGGCACCCGGGGACACCTCCCCCCACATATACACACGGCACCCGGGGACACCTCCTCCCCCCACACATATACACACGGCACCCGGGGACACCTCCTCCCCCCACACATATACACACGGCACCCAGGGACACCTCCCCCCCCCACACATATACACACGGCACCCGGGGACACCTCCTCCCCCACACATACACAAGACACCGGGGGACACCTACCCCCCCCCCCACACGGCACCCGGGGACACCTCCTCCCCCCACACATATACACACGGCACCCGGGGACACCTCCCCCCCCCCACACATATACACACGGCACCCGGGGACACCTCCCCCCCACATATACACACGGCACCCGGGGACACCTCACCCCCCCACATATACACACGACACCCGGTGACACCTCCCCCCACATATACACACGGCACCCGGGGACACCTCCTACCCCCACACATATACACACGGCACCCGGGGACACCTCCTCCCCCCACACATATACACACGGCACCCGGGGACACCTCCTCCCCCCACACATATACACACGGCACCCGGGGACACCTCCTCCCCCCACATATACACACGGCACCCGGGGACACCTCCCCCCCCCACACATATACACACGGCACCCAGGGACACCTCCCCCCCCACACATATACACACGGCACCCGGGGACACCTCCTCCCCCGCACATATACACACACGGCACCCGGGGACACCTCCCCTCCCCCCACCACATATACACACGGCACCCGGGGACACCTCCCCCCCCCCACATATACACACGGCACCCGGGGACACCTCCTCCCCCCCACATATACACACGGCACCCGGGGACACCTCCTCCCCCCCACATATACACACGGCACCCGGGGACACCGCCCCCCACACATATACACACGGCACCCGGGGACACCTCCCCCCACCCCCACATAAACACACGGCACCCGGGGACACCTCCTACCCCCCCACATATACACACGGCACCCGGGGACACCTCCTACCCCCCCACATATACACACGGCACCCGGGGACACCTCCTACCCCCCCACATATACACACGGCACCCGGGGACACCTCCTACCCCCCCACATATACACACGGCACCCGGGGACACCTCCTACCCCCCCACATATACACACGGCACCCAGGGACACCTCCTCCCCACATATACACACGGCACACGGGGACACCTCTCCCCACCCCCACATAAACACACGGCACCCGGGGACACCTCCTACCCCCCCACATATACACACGGCACCCGGGGACACCTCCTACCCCCCACATATACACACGGCACCCGGGGACACCTCCTACCCCCCCACATATACACACGGCACCCGGGGACACCTCCTACCCCCACATATACACACGGCACCTGAGGACACCTCCTACCCCCCACATATACACACGGCACCCGGGGGACCCTCCTACCCCCCACATATACACACGGCACCCGGGGACACCTCCCCCCACCCCCACATATACACACGGCACCCGGGGACACCTCCCCCACATATACACACGGCACCCGGGGACACCTCCCACCCCCCACATATACACACGGCAAAAGGGGACACCTCCCCCCCCCCCACATATACACACGGCACCCGGGGGACACCTCCTACCCCCCCACATATACACACGGCACCCGGGGGACACCTCCTACCCCCCACATATACACACGGCACCAGGGGACACCTCCCCCCACCCCCACATATACACACGGCACCCGGGGACACCTCCTCCCCACCCCCACATATACACACGGCACCCGGGGACACCTCCCCCCCCCCACATATACACACGGCACCCGGGGACACCTCCCCCCCCCCACATATACACACGGCACCCGGGGACACCTCCTCCCCCACACATATACACACACGGCACCCGGGGACACCTCCTCCCCCACATATACACACGGCACCCGGGGACACCTCCTCCCCCCCACATATACACACGGCACCCGGGGACACCTCCTCCCCCCCACATATACACACGGCACCCGGGGACACCTCCCCCCCCCCCCCCACATATACACACGGCAACACACCCCCCCCCCCCCCCACATATACACACGGCACACGGGGACACCTCCTCCCCCCACACATATACACACGGCACCCAGGGACACCTCCCCCCACATATACACACGGCACCCGGGGACACCTCCCCCCACATATACACACGGCACCCGGGGACACCTCCTCCCCCCACACATATACACACGGCACCCGGGGACACCTCCTCCCCCCACACATATACACACGGCACCCGGGGACACCTCCTCCCCCCACATATACACACGGCACCCAGGGACACCTCCCCCCCCACACATATACACACGGCACCCGGGGACACCTCCTCCCCCACACATATACACACACGGCACCCGGGGACACCTCCCCTCCCCCCACCACATATACACACGGCACCCGGGGACACCTCCCCCCCCCACATATACACACGGCACCCGGGGACACCTCCCCCCCCCCCACATATACACACGGCACCCGGGGACACCTCCTCCCCCCCACATATACACACGGCACCCGGGGACACCTCCTCCCCCCCACATATACACACGGCACCCGGGGACACCGCCCCCCACACATATACACACGGCACCCGGGGACACCTCCCTCCCCCCACATATACACACGGCACCCGGGGACACCTCCCTCCCCACACATATACACACGGCACCCGGGGACACCTCCCTCCCCCACACATATACACACGGCACCCGGGGACACCTCCCTCCCCCACACATATACACACGGCACCCGGGGACACCTCCTCCCCCCACACATATACACACGGCACCCGGGGACACCTCCTCCCCCCACACATATACACACGGCACCCGGGGACACCTCCCCCCCCCACACATATACACACGGCACCCGGGGACACCTCCTCCCCCCACACATATACACACGGCACCCTGGGACACCTCCTCCCCCCACACATATACACACGGCACCCGGGGACACCTCCTCCCCACACACATATACACACGGCACCCAGGGACACCTCCCCCCCCCACACATATACACACGGCACCCGGGGACACCTCCCCCCCACATATACACACGGCACCCGGGGACACCTCCTCCCCCACACATACACACGACACCGGGGGACACCTACCCCCCCCCCCCCACACACGGCACCCGGGGACACCTCCTCCCCCCACAAATATACACACGGCACCCGGGGACACCTCCCCCCCCCACACATATACACACGGCACCCGGGGACACCTCACCCCACCACATATACACACGACACCTGGGGACACCTCCTGCCCCCCCCCCCCACACACACATATACACACGGCACCCGGGGACACCTCCTACCCCCCACATATACACACGGCACTCGGGGACACCGCCTACCCCCCCCCCCCCATATACACACGGCACCAGGGGACACCCCCCCCCCCCCCACATATACACACGGCACCAGGGGACACCTCCCCCCCCCCACATATACACACAGCACCAGGGGACACCTCCCCCCCCCACACATATACACACGGCACCCGGGGACACCTCCTCCCCACACACATATACACACGGCACCGGGGGACACCTACCCCCCCCCCACACGGCACCCGGGGACACCTCCTCCCCCCACACATATACACACGGCACCCGGGGACACCTCCCCCCCCCCACACATATACACACGGCACCAGGGGACACCACCTCCCCCCCCCACATATACACACGGCACCCGGGGACACCTCCCCACCCACATATACACACGGCACCCGGGGACACCCCCCCCCCCACATATACACACGGCACCCGGGGACACCTCCCCCCCCACATATACACACGGCACCCGGGGACACCTCCCTCCCCCCACATATACACACGGCACCCGGGGACACCTCCCCCCCCCACATATACACACGGCACCCGGGGGACACCTCCCCCCCCCCCCACATATACACACGGCACCCGGGGGACACCTCCTACCCCCCATATATACACACGGCACCCGGGTGACACCTCCTACCCCCCACATATACACACGGCACCAGGGGACACCTCCCCCCACCCCCACATATACACACGGTACCAGGGGACACCTCCCCCCACCCCCACATATACACACGGTACCAGGGGACACCTCCCCCCACCCCCACATATACACACGGCACCCGGGGACACCTCCTCCCCACCCCCACATATACACAAGACACCCGGGGACACCTCCTCCCCACCCCCACATATACACAAGACACCCGGGGACACCTCCCCCCCACATATACACACGGCACCCGGGGACACCTCCCCCCCACATATACACACGGCACCCGGGGACACCTCCCCCCCCCCCCACATATACACACGGCACCCGGGGACACCTCCCCCCCCCACACATATACACACGGCACCCGGGGACACCTCCTCCCCCCACACATATACACACGGCACCCGGGGACACCTCCCCCACACATATACACACGGCACCCGGGGACACCTCCCCACACATATACACACGGCACCCGGGGACACCTCCCCCCACATATACACACGGCACCCGGGGACACCTCCTCCCCCCACACATACACACGACACCGGGGGACACCTACCCCCCCCCACACATATACACACGGCACCCGGGGACACCTCCTCCCCCACACATACACAAGACACCGGGGGACACCTACCCCCCCCCCACACGGCACCCGGGGACACCTCCTCCCCCCACACATATACACACGGCACCCGGGGACACCTCCCCCCCCCCACACATATACACACGGCACCCGGGGACACCTCCCCCCCACATAAACACACGGCACCCGGGGACACCTCACCCCCCCACATATACACACGACACCCGGTGACACCTGCCCCCCCCCCCCCACACACATATACACACGACACCCGGGGACACCTCCTGCCCCCACACATATACACACGGCACCCAGGGACACCTCCCCCCCCCCACACATATACACACGGCACCCGGGGACACCTCCTCCCCCACACATACACAAGACACCGGGGGACACCTACCCCCCCCCCCCCACACGGCACCCGGGGACACCTCCTCCCCCCACACATATACACACGGCACCCGGGGACACCTCCCCCCCCCCACACATATACACACGGCACCCGGGGACACCTCCCCCCCACATATACACACGGCACCCGGGGACACCTCACCCCCCCACATATACACACGACACCCGGTGACACCTGCCCCCCCCCCACACACACATATACACACGACACCCGGGGACACCTCCTGCCCCCCCCCCCACACACATATACACACGGCACCCGGGGACTCCTCCTACCCCCCACATATACACTCGGCGACACCGCCTACCCCCCCCCCCCACACACATATACACACGGCACCCGGGGACACCTCCCTCCCCCCCACATATACACACGGCACCAGGGGACACCTCCCCCCCTTTTATACACACGGCACCCGGGGACACCTCCCCCCCTCACATATACACACGGCACCCGGGGACACCTCCCCCCCTCACATATACACACGGCACCCGGGGACACCTCCCCCCACATATACACACGACACCCGGGGACACCTCCCCCCCCCACACATATACACACGGCACCCGGGGACACCTCCCCCCCCACACATATACACACGGCACGCGGGGACACCTCCCCCCCCCACACATATACACACGGCACCTGGGGACACCTCCCCCCCCCACACATATACACACGGCACCCGGGGACACCTCCCCCCCCCACACATATACACACGGCACCCGGGGATACCTCCCCCCCCCCACACATATACACACGGCACCCGGGGACACCTCCTCCCCACACATATACACACGGCACCCGGGGACACCTCCCCCCCTCACATATACACACGGCACCCGGGGACACCTCCCCCCCACGCATACACACGGCACCCGGGGACACCTCCTACCCCCCACATATACACACGGCACCCGGGGACACCTCCTACCCCCCACATACACACGGCACCCGGGGACACCTCCTACCCCCCACATATACACACGGCACCCGGGGACACCTCCTACCCCCCACATATACACACGGCACCCGGGGACACCTCCCCCCCAACATATACACACAGCACCCGGAGACACCTCCCCCCCAACATATACACACGGCACCCGGAGACACCTCCCCCCCACGCATACACACGGCAAAAGGGGACACCTCCCCCCCCCCACATATACACACGGCACCCGGGGGACACCTCCTACCCCCCCACATATACACACGGCACCTGGGGGACACCTCCTACCCCCCCACATATACACACGGCACCCGGGGGACACCTCCTACCCCCCACATATACACACGGCACCAGGGGACACCTCGCCCCACCCCCACATATACACACGGCACCCGGGGACACCTCCCCACCCACATATACACACGGCACCCGGGGACACCCCCCCCCCCACATATACACACGGCACCCGGGGACACCTCCTACCCCTCCATATATACACACGGCACCCGGGGACACCTCCTCCCCCCACACATATACACACGGCACCCGGGGACACCTCCTCCCCCCACACATATACACACGGCACCCGGGGACACCCCCCCACCGCATATACACACGGCACCCGGGGACACCTCCTACCCCCCCACATATACACACGGCACCCGGGGACACCTCCTCCCCCCACATATACACACGGCACCCGGGGACACCTCCTCCCCACACATATACACACGACACCCGGGGACACCTCCTCCCCCCACATATACACACAGCACCCGGGGACACCTCCCTCCCCCCACATATACACACGGCACCCGGGGACACCTCCCTCCCCCCACATATACACACGGCACCCGGGGACACCTCTCCCCCCACAGATATACACACGGCACCCGGGGACACCACCTCCCCCCACATATACACACGGCACCCGGGGACACCACCTCCCCCCACATATACACACGGCACCCGGGGACACCTCCCTCCCCCCACATATACACACGGCACCCGGGGACACCTCCCTCCCCCCACATATACACACGGCACCCGGGGACACCTCCCTCCCCCCACATATACACACGGCACCCGGGGACACCTCCTCCCACCACATATACACACGGCACCCGGGGACACCTCCCTCCCCCCACATATACACACGGCACCCGGGGACACCTCCTCCCCCCACATATACACACGGCACCCGGGGACACCTCCCTCACCCCACACATATACACACGGCACCCGGGGACACCTCCCTCCCCCCACATATACACACGGCACCCGGGGACACCTCCCTCCCCCCACACATATACACACGGCACCCGGGGACACCTCCCTCACCCCACACATATACACACGGCACCCGGGGACACCTCCCTCCCCCCACATATACACACGGCACCCGGGGACACCTCCCTCCCCCCACACATATACACACGGCACCCGGGGACACCTCCCTCCCCCCACACATATACACACGGCACCCGGGGACACCTCCTCCCCACACATATACACACGGCACCCGGGGACACCTCCCTCCCCCCACATATACACACGGCACCCGGGGACACCTCCTCCCCCCACATATACACACGGAACCCGGGGACACCACCTCCTCCCCCCCACATATACACACGGCACCCGGGGACACCTCCCCCCCCCCACATATACACACGGCACCCGGGGACACCTCCCCCCCCCCACATATACACACGGCACCCGGGGACACCTCCCCCCCCCCAACACATATACACACGGCACCCGGGGACACCTCCCACCCCACATATACACACGGCACCCGGGGACACCTCCCCCCCCCCACACATATACACACGGCACCCGGGGACACCTCCCCCCCCCCCCCCCCACATATACACACGGCACCCGGGGACACCTCCCCCCCCCCCACATATACACACGGCACCCGGGGACACCTCCTCCCCCCACATATACACACGGCACCCGGGGACACCTCCTCCCCCCCACATATACACACGGCACCCGGGGACACCTCCCCCCCCCCCCACATATACACACGGCACCCGGGGACACCTCCCCCCACACATATACACACGGCACCCGGGGACACCTCCCCCCCACATATACACACGGCACCAGGGGACACCTCCCCCCCACATATACACACGGCACCCGGGGACACCTCCCCCCACATATACACACGGCACCCGGGGACACCTCCCCCCCACATATACACACGGCACCCGGGGACACCTCCCCCCCCACATATACATTCGGCACCCGGGGACACCTCCCCCCCCCACATATACACACGGCACCCGGGGACACCGCCCCCACACATATACACACGGCACCCGGGGACACCTACCCCCCATATATACACACGGCACCCGGGGACACCTCCTACCCCACCACATATACCCACGGCACCCGGGGACACCTCCCCCCCTCCCCCCACATATACACACGGCACCCGGGGACACCTCCCCCCCTCCCCCCACATATACACACGGCACCCGGGGACACCTCCCCCCCTCCCCCCACATATACACACGGCACCCGGGGACACCTCCCCCCCTCCCCCCACATATACACACGGCACCCGGGGACACCTCCTCCCCTCCCCCCACATATACACACGGCACCCAGGGACACCTCCCCCCCATATGTACACACGGCACCCGGGGACACCTCCTACCCCCCCACATATACACACGACACCCGGGGACACCTCCCCCCCACATATACACACGGCACCCGGGGACACCTCCCCCCTCCCCCCACATATACACACGGCACCCGGGGACACCTCCCCCCCTCCCCCCACATATACACACGGCACCCGGGGACACCTCCCCCCCTCCCCCCACATATACACACGGCACCCGGGGACACCTCCTCCCCTCCCCCCACATATACACACGGCACCCGGGGACACCTCCTCCCCCCCACATATACACACGGCACCCGGGGACACCTCCCCCCACACATATACACACGGCACCCGGGGACACCTCCCCCCCCCACATATACACACGGCACCCGGGGACACCTCCCCCCCCCCACATATACACACCGCCCCCCCCATATATACACAAGGCACCCGGGGACACCTCCTCCCCTCCCCCCACATATACACACGGCACCCGGGGACACCTCCTACCCCCCCACATATACACACGGCACCCGGGGACACCTCCTACCCCCCCACATATACACACAGCACCCGGGGACACCTCCTACCCCACCACATATACACACAGCACCCGGGGGACACATCCTACCCCCCACATATACACACGGCACCCGGGGACACCTCCCCCCACCCCCACATATACACACGGCACCCGGGGACACCTCCTACCCCCCACATATACACACGGCAAAGGGGGACACCTCCCCCCCCCCCACATATACACACGGCACCCGGGGGACACCTCCTACCCCCCACATATACACACGGCACCAGGGGACACCTCCCCCCACCCCCACATATACACACGGCACCCGGGGGACACCTCCCCCCACCCCCACATATACACACGGCACCCGGGGGACACCTCCTACCCCCCCACATATACACACGGCACCCGGGGGACACCTCCTACCCCCCCACATATACACACGGCACCCGGGGGACACCTCCTACCCCCCACATATACACACGGCACCAGGGGACACCTCCCCCCACCCCCACATATACACACGGCACCCGGGGACACCTCCTACCCCCCCACATATACACACGGCACCCGGGGACACCTCCCCCCACCCCCACATATACACACGGCACCCGGGGACACCTCCTACCCCCCCACATATACACACGGCACCCGGGGACACCTCCTACCCCCCCACATATACACACGGCACCCGGGGGACACCTCCTACCCCCCACATATACACACGGCACCCGGGGACACCTCCCCCCACCCCCACATATACACACGGCAAAGGGGGACACCTCCCCCCCCCCTCACATATACACACGGCACCCGGGGGACACCTCCTACCCCCCCACATATACACACGGCACCCGGGGGACACCTCCTACCCCCCACATATACACACGGCACCCGGGGACACCTCCCCCCACCCCCACATATACACACGGCACCCGGGGACACCTCCTCCCCACATATACACACGGCACCCGGGGACACCTCCTCCCCACATATACACACGGCACCCGGGGACACATCCCCCCACCCCCACATAAACACACGGCACCCGGGGACACCTCCTACCCCCCCACATATACACACGGCACCCGGGGACACCTCCTACCCCCCCACATATACACACGGCACCCGGGGACACCTCCTACCCCCACATATACACACGGCACCCGGGGACACCTCCTCCCCACATATACACACGGCACCCGGGGACACCTCCTACCCCCCCACATATACACACGGCACCCGGGGACACCTCCTACCCCCCCACATATACACACGGCACCCGGGGGACACCTCCTACCCCCCACATATACACACGGCACCCGGGGGACACCTCCTACCCCCCACATATACACACGGCACCCGGGGACACCTCCCGCCACCCCCACATATACACACGGCACCCGGGGGACACCTCCCCCCACCCCCACATATACACACGGCACCCGGGGGACACCTCCCCCCCCCCCCCCCACATATACACACGGCACCCGGGGGACACCTCCTACCCCCCCACATATACACACGGCACCCGGGGGACACCTCCTACCACCCACATATACACACGGCACCCGGGGGACACCTCCCCCCACCCCCACATATACACACGGCACCCGGGGACACCTCCGCCCCACCCCCACATAAACACACGGCACCCGGGGACACCTCCTACCCCACCACATATACACACGGCACCCGGGGACACCTCCTACCCCCCCACATATACACACGGCACCCGGGGATACCTCCTACCCCCACATATACACACGGCACCCGGAGACACCTCCTCCCCCCACATATACACACGGCACCCGAGGACACCTCCTACCCCCCACATATACACACGGCACCCGGGGGACCCTCCTACCCCCCACATATACACACGGCACCCGGGGACACCTCCCCCCACCCCCACATATACACACGGCAGCCGGGGACACCTCCTACCCCCCACATATACACACGGCAAAAGGGGACACCTCCCCCCCCCCACATATACACACGGCACCCGGGGGACACCTCCTACCCCCCCCACATATACACACGGCACCCGGGGACACCTCCTTCCCCCACATATACACACGGCACCCGGGGACACCTCCTTCCCCCACATATACACACGGCACCCGGGGACACCTCCACCCCCACATATACACACGGCACCCGGGGACACCTCCCCCCCCCCCCACATATACACACGGCACCCGGGGACACCTCCCCCCCCCCCACATATACACACGGCACCCGGGGACACCTCCCCCCCCCCCCCACACACATATACACACGGCACCCGGGGACACCTCCCCCCCCCCCCCCACATATACACACGGCACCCGGGGGGACACCTCCCCCCACCCCCACATATACACACGGCACCCGGGGACACCTCCCCCCCCCCCCCCCACATATACACACGGCACCCGGGGACACCTCCCCCCCACATATACACACGGCACCCGGGGACACCTCCTACCCCTCCACATATACACACGGCACCCGGGGACACCTCCTCCCCCCACACATATACACACGGCACCCGGGGACACCTCCTACCCCCCACATATACACACGGCACTCGGGGACACCGCCTACCCCCCCCCCCCCACATATACACACGGCACCAGGGGACACCTCCCCCCCCCCACATATACACACGGCACCCGGGGACACCACCTCCCCCCCCACACGGCACCCGGGGACACCTCCTCCCCACACACATATACACACGGCACCCGGGGACACCTCCCCCCCCACACACATATACACACGGCACCCGGGGACACCTCCTCCCCCCCACATATACACACGGCACCCGGTGACACCTCCCTCCCCCCACATATACACACGGCACCCGGTGACACCTCCCTCCCCCCACATATACACACGGCACCCGGGGACACCTCCCTCCCCCCACATATACACACGACACCCGGGGACACCTACCCCCCCCACACACACACATATACACACGACACCCGGAGACACCTCCTACCCCCCACATATACACACGGCACTCGGGGACACCGCCTACCCCCCCCCCCCCCACATATACACACGGCACCAGGGAACACCTCCCCCCCCCCCCCCACCTATATACACACGGCACCCGGGGACACCACCTCCCCCCCCACACGGCACCCGGGGACACCTCCTCCCCCCACACATATACACACGGCACCCGGGGACACCTCCCCCCCCCACACATATACACACGGCACCCGGGGACACCTACCCCCCCCACACACACATATACACACGACATCCGGGGACACCTCCTAACCCCCCCTCCCACACACACATACACACGGCACCCGGGGACACCTCCTAACCCGCCCTCCCACACACATATACACACGGCAGCCGGGGACACCTCCTACCCCCCACATATACACACGGCACTCGGGGACACCGCCTACCACCCCCCCCCACATATACACACGGCACCAGGGGACACCCCCCCCCCCCCCACATATACACACGGCACCCGGGGACACCACCTCCCCCCCCCCCCCACATATACACACGGCACCCGGGGACACCACCTCCCCCCACCCACATATACACACGGCACCCGGGGACACCACCTCCCCCCCCCCCCACATATACACACGGCACCCGGGGACACCTCCTCCCCTCCACACATATACACACGGCACCCGGGGACACCTCCCCCCCCCCACATATACACACGGCACCCGGGGACACCTCCCCCCCACATATACACACGGCACCCGGGGACACCTCCCTCCCCCCCACATATACACACGGCACCCGGGGACACCTCCCCCCCCCCCCACATATACACACGGCACCCGGGGGACACCTCCCCCCCCCCCCCACACACATATACACACGGCACCCGGGGGACACCTCCTACCCCCCCACATATACACACGGCACCCGGGGGACACCTCCTACCCCCCACATATACACACGGCACCAGGGGACACCTCGCCCCACCCCCACATATACACACGGCACCCGGGGACACCTCCCCCCCCCCCCCACATATACACACGGCACCCGGGGACACCTCCCCCCCCCCACATATACACACGGCACCCGGAGACACCTCCCCCCCCCCCACATATACACACGGCACCCCGGGACACCTCCTCCCCCCACACATATACACACGGCACCCGGGGACACCTCCCCCCACATATACACACGGCACCCGGGGACACCTCCCCCCACATATACACACGGCACCCGGGGACACCTCCTCCCCCCACACATATACACACGGCACCCGGGGACACCTCCTCCCCCCACACATATACACACGGCACCCGGGGACACCTCCTCCCCCCACACATATACACACGGCACCCGGGGACACCTCCTCCCCCACATATACACAAGACACCGGGGGACACCTACCCCCCCACACACACACACACGGCACCCGGGGACACCTCCTCCCCCCACACATATACACACGGCACCCGGGGACACCTCCCCCCCCACACATATACACACGGCACCCGGGGACACCTCACCCCCCCACACACACATATACACACGACACCCGGGGACACCTCCTGCCCCCCCCCCCCCCACACACATATACACACGGCACCCGGGGACACCTCCTGCCCCCCCCCCCACACACATATACACACGGCACCCGGGGACACGTCCTCCACACACATATACACACGGCACCCGGGGACACCTCCCCCCCTCCACATATACACACGGCACCCGGGGACACCTCCTTCCCCCACATATACACACGGCACCCGGGGACACCTCCTTCCCCCACATATACACACGGCACCCGGGGACACCTCCACCCCCACATATACACACGGCATCCGGGGACACCTCCCCCCCCCCCCCACATATACACACGGCACCCGGGGACACCTCCCCCCCCCCCCCCCACATATACACACGGCACCCGGGGACACCTCCCCCCCCCCCACATATACACACGGCACCCGGGGACACCTCCCCCCCCCCCCCACATATACACACGGCACCCGGGGACACCTCCCCCCCCCCCCCACATATACACACGGCACCCGGGGACACCTCCCCCCACCCCCACATATACACACGGCACCCGGGGACACCTCCTCCCCCCACATATACACACGGCACCCGGGGACACCTCCCCCCCCCCCCCCCCCACATATACACACGGCACCCGGGGACACCTCCTCCCCCCACATATACACACGGCACCCGGGGACACCTCCTACACCCCCACATATACACACGGCACCCGGGGACACCTCCTCCCCCCACACATATACACACGGCACCCGGGGACACCTCTACCCCCACAGATATACACACGGCACCCGGAGACACCTCCCCCCACACATATACACACGGCACCCGGCGACACCACCTCCCCCCACATATACACACGGCACCCGGGGACACCTCCCTCCCCCCACATATACACACGGCACCCGGGGACACCTCCTCCCCCCACATATACACACGGCACCCGGGGACACCTCCCTCCCCCCACATATACACACGGCACCCGGGGACACCTCCTCCCCCCACACATATACACACGGCACCCGGGGACACCTCCTCCCCACACATATACACACGGCACCCGGGGACACCTCCTCCCCACACATATACACACGGCACCCGGGGACACCTCCCTCCCCCCACATATACACACGGCACCCGGGGACACCTCCCTCCCCCCACATATACACACGGCACCCGGGGACACCTCCTCCCCCCACATATACACACGGAACCCGGGGACACCTCCTCCCCCCCACATATACACACGGCACCCGGGGACACCTCCCTCCCCCACACATATACACACGGCACCCGGGGACACCTCCTCCCCCCCACATATACACACGGCACCCGGGGACACCTCCTCCCCCCCACATACACACACGGCACCCGGGGACACCTCCCCCTCCCCCCACATATACACACGGCACCCGGGGACACCTCCCCCCCCCCACATATACACACGGCACCCGGGGACACCTCCCCCCCTCCCCCCACATATACACACGGCACCCGGGGACACCTCCCCCCCTCCCCCCACATATACACACGGCACCCGGGGACACCTCCCCCCCTCCCCCCACATATACACACGGCACCCGGGGACACCTCCTCCCCTCCCCCCACATATACACACGGCACCCGGGGACACCTCCTCCCCCCCACATATACACACGACACCCGGGGACACCTCCCCCCCCACACATATACACACGGCACCCGGGGACACCTCCCCCCCCCACATATACACACGACACACAGCACCCGGGGACACCTCCCCCCCCCACATATACACACCGCCCCCCCCCATATATACACAAGGCACCCGGGGACACCTCCTACCCCCCCACATATACACACGGCACCCGGGGACACCTCCTACCCCCCCACATATACACACGGCACCCGGGGACACCTCCCCCCACCCCCACATATACACACGGCACCCGGGGACACCTCCTACCCCCCACATATACACACGGCAAAGGGGGACACCTCCCTCGCCCCCCCCCAAATATACACACGGCACCCGGGGGACACCTCCTACCCCCCACATATACACACGGCACCAGGGGACACCTCCCCCCCCCCCACATATACACACGGCACCCGGGGGACACCTCCCCCCCCCCCCACATATACACACGGCACCCGGGGGACACCTCCTACCCCCCACATATACACACGGCACCAGGGGACACCTCCCCCCACCCCCACATATACACACGGCACCCGGGGACACCTCCTCCCCACATTTACACACGGCACCCGGGGACACCTCCCCCCACCCCCACATATACACACGGCACCCGGGGACACCTCCTACCCCCCCACATATACACACGGCACCCGGGGACACCTCCTACCCCCCCACATATACACACGGCACCCGGGGGACACCTCCTACCCCCCACATATACACACGGCACCCGGGGACACCTCCCCCCACATATACACACGGCACCCGGGGGACACCTCCCCCCCCCCTCACATATACACACGGCACCCGGGGGACACCTCCTACCCCCCCACATATACACACGGCACCCGGGGGACACCTCCTACCCCCCACATATACACACGGCACCAGGGGACACCTCCCCCCACCCCCACATATACACACGGCACCCGGGGACACCTCCCTCCCCCCACATATACACACGGCACCCGGGGACACCTCCTACCCCCCCCACATATACACACGGCACCCGGGGGACACCTCCTACCCCCCCACATATACACACGGCACCCGGGGACACCTCCTCCCCACATATACACACGGCACCCGGGGACACCTCCTCCCCCACACATATACACACGGCACCCGGGGACACCTCCTCCCCCACATATACACACGGCACCCGGGGACACCTCCTCCCCCACACATATACACACACGGCACCCGGGGACACCTTCCCCCCCCACATATACACACGGCACCCGGGGACACCTACCCCCCACATATACACACGGCACCCGGGGACACCTACCACCCCCCCCACATATACACACGGCACCCGGGGACACCTTATCCCCCCCCACATATACACACGGCACCCGGGGACACCTCATCCCCCCACACATATACACACGGCACCCGGGGACACCTCCTCCCCCCACACATATACACACGGCACCCGGGGACACCTCCTCCCCCCACACATATACACACGGCACCCGGGGACACCTCCTCCCCCCACACATATACACACGGCACCAGGGGACACCTCCTCCCCCCACATATACACACGGCACCCGGGGACACCTCCCCCCCCCCACATATACACACGGCACCTGGGGACACCTCCTCCCCCCACACATATATACACACGGCACCCGGGGACACCTCCCCCCCCACACATATACACACACGGCACCCGGGGACACCTCCCCCCCCCACATATACACACGGCACCCGGGGACACCTCCCCCCCCCCACATATACACACGGCACCCGGGGACACCTCCTCCCCCCCACATATACACACGGCACCCGGGGACACCTCCTCCCCCCCACATATACACACGGCACCCGGTGACACCTCCCTCCCCCCACATATACACACGGCACCCGGGGACACCTCCCTCCCCCCACATATACACACGGCACCCGGGGACACCTCCCTCCCCCACACATATACACACGGCACCCGGGGACACCTCCCCCCACATATACACACGGCACCCGGGGCCACCTCCCCCCACATATACACCCGGCACCCGGGGACACCTCCTACCCCCCCACATATACACACGGCACCCGGGGACACCTCCTACCCCCCCACATATACACACGGCACCCGGGGACACCTCCTACCCCACCACATATACACACAGCACCCGGGGGACACATCCTACCCCCCACATATACACACGGCACCCGGGGACACCTCCCCCCACCCCCACATATACACACGGCACCCGGGGACACCTCCTACCCCCCACATATACACACGGCAAAGGGGGACACCTCCCCCCCCCCCCCCCCCACATATACACACGGCACCCGGGGGACACCTCCTACCCCCCACATATACACACGGCACCAGGGGACACCTCCCCCCCCCCACATATACACACGGCACCCGGGGGACACCTCCTACCCCCCCACATATACACACGGCACCCGGGGGACACCTCCTACCCCCCACATATACACACGGCACCAGGGGACACCTCCCCCCACCCCCACATATACACACGGCACCCGGGGACACCTCCTCCCCACATTTACACACGGCACCCGGGGACACCTCCCCCCACCCCCACATATACACACGGCACCCGGGGACACCTCCTACCCCCCCACATATACACACGGCACCCGGGGACACCTCCTACCCCCCCACATATACACACGGCACCCGGGGGACACCTCCTACCCCCCACATATACACACGGCACCCGGGGACACCTCCCCCCACATATACACACGGCAAAGGGGGACACCTCCCCCCCCCCTCACATATACACACGGCACCCGGGGACACCTCCTCCCCCCCACATATACACACGACACCCGGGGACACCTCCCCCCCCACACATATACACACGGCACCCGGGGACACCTCCCCCCCCCACATATACACACGACACACAGCACCCGGGGACACCTCCCCCCCCCACATATACACACCGCCCCCCCCCATATATACACAAGGCACCCGGGGACACCTCCTACCCCCCCACATATACACACGGCACCCGGGGACACCTCCTACCCCCCCACATATACACACGGCACCCGGGGACACCTCCTACCCCCCCACATATACACACGGCACCCGGGGACACCTCCTACCCCCCCACATATACACACGGCACCCGGGGACACCTCCTACCCCACCACATATACACACAGCACCCGGGGGACACATCCTACCCCCCACATATACACACGGCACCCGGGGACACCTCCCCCCACCCCCACATATACACACGGCACCCGGGGACACCTCCTACCCCCCACATATACACACGGCAAAGGGGGACACCTCCCTCGCCCCCCCCAAATATACACACGGCACCCGGGGGACACCTCCTACCCCCCACATATACACACGGCACCAGGGGACACCTCCCCCCCCCCCACATATACACACGGCACCCGGGGGACACCTCCTACCCCCCCACATATACACACGGCACCCGGGGGACACCTCCTACCCCCCACATATACACACGGCACCAGGGGACACCTCCCCCCACCCCCACATATACACACGGCACCCGGGGACACCTCCTCCCCACATTTACACACGGCACCCGGGGACACCTCCCCCCACCCCCACATATACACACGGCACCCGGGGACACCTCCTACCCCCCCACATATACACACGGCACCCGGGGACACCTCCTACCCCCCCACATATACACACGGCACCCGGGGGACACCTCCTACCCCCCACATATACACACGGCACCCGGGGACACCTCCCCCCACATATACACACGGCACCCGGGGGACACCTCCCCCCCCCCTCACATATACACACGGCACCCGGGGGACACCTCCTACCCCCCCACATATACACACGGCACCAGGGGACACCTCCCCCCACCCCCACATATACACACGGCACCCGGGGGACACCTCCTACCCCCCACATATACACACGGCACCAGGGGACACCTCCTACCACCCCCACATATACACACGGCACCCGGGGACACCTCCTCCCCACATATACACACGGCACCCGGGGACACCTCCTCCCCACATATACACACGGCACCCGGAGACACCTCCCCCCACCCCCACATAAACACACGGCACCCGGGGACACCTCCTACCCCCCCACATATACACACGGCACCCGGGGACACCTCCTACCCCCACATATACACACGGCACCCGGGGGACACCTCCCCCCCCCCCCACATATACACACGGCACCCGGGGGACACCTCCCCCCACCCCCCACATATACACACGGCACCCGGGGGACACCTCCCCCCACCCCCCACATATACACACACGGCACCCGGGGGACACCTCCCCCCACCCCCACATATACACACGGCACCCGGGGACACCTCCGCCCCACATATACACACGGCACCCGGGGACACCTCCCCCCACCCCCACATAAACACACGGCACCCGGGGACACCTCCTACCCCACCACATATACACACGGCACCCGGGGACACCTCCTACCCCCCCACATATACACACGGCACCCGGGGGACACCTCCTACCCCCCACATATACACACGGCACCAGGGGACACCTCCCCCCACCCCCACATATACACACGGCACCCGGGGACACCTCCTCCCCACCCCCACATATACACACGGCACCCGGGGACACCTCCCCCCCCCCACATATACACACGGCACCCGGGGACACCTTCCCCCCCCCCACATATACACACGGCACCCGGGGACACCTTCCCCCCCCACATATACACACGGCACCCGGGGACACCTCCTACCCCACACATATACACACGGCACCCGGGGACACCTCCTCCCCCCACATATACACACGGCACCCGGGGACACCTCCTCCCCCACACATATACACACACGGCACCCGGGGACACCTCCTCCCCCACACACATACACACACGGCACCCGGGGACACCTCCTCCCCCACACATATACACACACGGCACCCGGGGACACCTCCCCCCCCACATATACACACGGCACCCGGGGACACCTCCTCCCCACATATACACACGGCACCCGGAGACACCTCCCCCCACCCCCACATAAACACACGGCACCCGGGGACACCTCCTACCCCCCCACATATACACACGGCACCCGGGGACACCTCCTCCCCACATATACACACGGCACCCGGGGACACCTCCCCCCCCCCCACATATACACACGGCACCCGGGGACAACTCCCCCCACATATACACACGGCACCCGGGGACACCTCCTACCCCCCCACATATACACACGGCACCCGGGGACACCTCCCTCCCCCCCACATATACACACGGCACCCGGGGACACCTCCTCCCCACATATACACACGGCACCCGGAGACACCTCCCCCCACCCCCACATAAACACACGGCACCCGGGGACACCTCCTACCCCCCCACATATACACACGGCACCCGGGGACACCTCCCTCCCCCCCACATATACACACGGCACCCGGGGACACCTCCTCCCCACATATACACACGGCACCCGGAGACACCTCCCCCCACCCCCACATAAACACACGGCACCCGGGGACACCTCCCCCCCCCACATATACACACGGCACCCGGGGACACCTCCTACCCCCCCACATATACACACGGCACCCGGGGACACCTCCTCCCCACATATACACACGGCACCCGGGGACACCTCCTCCCCACATATACACACGGCACCCGGGGACACCTCCTCCCCACATATACACACGGCACCCGGAGACACCTCCCCCCACCCCCACATAAACACACGGCACCCGGGGACACCTCCTACCCCCCCACATATACACACGGCACCCGGGGACACCTCCTCCCCACATATACACACGGCACCCGGAGACACCTCCCTCCCCCCACACATATACACACGGCACCCGGGGACACCTCCTACCCCCCCACACATATACACACGGCACCGGGGGACACCTCCCCCCCCCCCCACATATACACACGGCACCCGGGGACACCTCCTACCCCCCCACACATATACACACGGCACCGGGGGACACCTCCCCCCCCCCACACATATACACACGGCACCCGGGGACACCTCCTACCCCCACACATATACACACGGCACCCGGGGACACCTCCCCCCACCGACCCCAAGTCTTCACTGCAGCAATGTGTCCACACAAACCCCTCAGCCCAGCGCCCCCTGAGAACAGCGCCCCGCACAGACCGCGCTCCGCACTCACAGCTCGGCGGCCGCGCTCTCCTCACATTTCCCCGGTGACAGCTCCAGCTCTTCGTTGCTGTCACTCAGCCCACCATAGAGATGCCATTAATCTGTACAGCGAGGCTGTAAGTCACTATAGAGACGAATAAACGAGACTAGAACGTCTATAATCACCATGGAGACTGGCGGCTGTGATGATAGAGCCAGATAACTACGCAAAGAGCGCCTCTGCTGACAACCGAAGGAAGAGCGGCGACTCCAACACAACTCACATCGCTGGCCTGACCTCTAGAGACGGCGCTGTGTTAGTGCACCATGTAATATTACTGCCGTAACATGTACTGTAAAGAGACTGCGCCCCCTGCAGGAGCATCAGTGACTTTACGCTACACAACATAAAATGAGCAAGCTGACAGAAGTCTTAGCTCTAATGACTTTGGATGTAGAGCCGCCTAAAGGAAAGTCCAAGTACTACCGGGAAATTACCCCTATATACCGCCACCTACAGGAGGCTCAGGGTAATACCGGGATCTACCCCTATACACCGCCACCTACAGGAGGCTCCGGGTAATACCAGGATCTACCCCTATATACCGCCACCTACAGAAGGCTCTGGGTAATACCAGGATCTACCCCTATACATCGCCACCTACAGCAGGCTCCGGGTAATACCAGGATCTACCCTTATATATCCCCACCTACAGGAGGCTCCGGGTAATATCGGGATCTACCCCTATATATCGCCACCTACAGGAGGCTCCGGGTAATATCGGGATCTACCTCTATATACCGCCACCTACAGGAGGCTCCGGGTAATATCGGGATCTACCCCTATACATCGCCACCTACAGGAGGCTCCGGGTAATATCGGGATCTACCCCTATACATCGCCACCTACAGCAGGCTCCGGGTAATATCGGGATCTACCCTTATATATCCCCACCTACAGGAGGCTCCGGGTAATATCGGGATCTACCCCTATATATCGCCACCTACAGGAGGCTCCGGGTAATATCGGGATCTACCCCTATATACCGCCACCTACAGGAGGCTCCGGGTAATATCGGGATCTACCCCTATTTACCGCCACCTACAGGAGGCTCCGGGTAATACCAGGAAATTACCCCTATATACAGCCACCTACAGGAGCCTCCGGGTAATACCAGGATCTCCCCACCTACAGGAGGCTCCGGGTAATACCGGGATCTACCCCTATATACCGCCACCTACAGGAGGCTCCGGGTAATACCGGGATCTACCCCTATATACCACCACCTACAGGAGGCTCCGGGTAATACCGGGATCTACCCCTATATACCGCCACCTACAGGAGGCTCCGGGTAATACCGGGATCTACCCCTATATACCACCACCTACAGGAGGCTCCGGGTAATACCAGGATCTACCCCTATATACCTCCACCTACAGGAGGCTCCGGGTAATATCGGGATCTACCCCTATATACCGCCACCTACAGGAGGCTCCGGGTAATACCGGGATCTACCCATATATATATATATCGCCACCTACAGGAGGCTCCAGGTAATACCGGGATATAACCCTATATAGCACCACCTACAGGAGGCTCCGGGTAATACCGGGATCTACCCCTATATATCGCCACCTACAGGTGGCTCCGGGTAATACCGGGAAATTATCCCTATATACAGCCACCTACAGGAAGCTCCGGGTAATACCGGGATCTACCCCTATATATCGCCACCTACAGGTGGCTCCGGGTAATACCGGGATCTACCCCTATATATCGCCACCTACAGGAGGCTCCGAGTAATACCGCCACCTACAGGAGGCTAGGGGTAATATCGGGATCTACCCCTATATACCGCCACCTACAGGAGGCTCCGGGTAATACCGGGATCTACCCCTATATATCGCCACATACAGGAGGCTCCGGGTAATACCGTGATCTACCCCTATATACCGCCACCTACAGGAAGCTCCGGGTAATATCGGGATCTACCCCTATATACCGCCACCTACAGGAGGCTCCGGGTAATACCGGGATCTACCCCTATATACAGCCACCTTCAGGAGGCTCCGAGTAATACCGGGATCTACCCCTATATATAGCCACCTACAGGAGGCTCCGAGTAATACCGGGATCTCCCCACCTACAGGAGGCTCCGGGTAATACCGGGATTTCCCCACCTACAGGAGGCTCCGGGTAATACTAGGGATCTACCCCCATATACCGCCACCTACAGGAGGCTCCGGGTAATACCGGGATCTACCCCTATAAACCGCCACCTACAGGAGGCTCAGGGTAATACCGGGATCTACCCCTATATATAGCCACCTGCAGGAGGCTCCAGGTAATATCAGGATCTACCCCTATATATCGCCACCTACAGGAGGCTCCGGGTAATATAGGGATCTACCCCTATATATCGCCACCTACAGGAGGCTCCGGGTAATATAGGGATCTACCCCTATATATCCCCACCTACAGGAGGCTCCGGGTAATATCGGGATCTACCCCTATATACCGCCACCTACAGGAGGCTCCGGGTAATACCGGGATCTACCCCTATATATCGCCACCTACAGGAGGCTCCGGGTAATACCGTGATCTACCCCTATATATCGCTACCTACAGGAGGCTCCGGGTAATATGGGGATCTACCTCTATATATATCCACCTACAGGAGGCTCCGGGTAATATCGGGATCTACCCCTATATACCGCCACCTACAGGAGGCTCCGGGTAATACCGGGATATACCACTATATACCGCCACCTACAGGAGGCTCCGGGTAATACTGGGACCTACTCTTATATACCGCCACCTACAGGAGGCTCCAGGTAATATCGGGATCTACCCCTATATATGCCACCTACAGGAGGCTCCGAGTAATATCGGGATCTACTCCTATATACCGCCACCTACAGGAGGCTCCGGGTAATATCGGGATCTACCCCTATATACCGCCACCTACAAGAGGCTCCGGGTAATACCGGGATCTACCCCTATATATCGCCACCTACAGGTGGCTCCGGGTAATACCGGGATCTACCCCTATATATCGCCACCTACAGGAGGCTCCGAGTAATACCGCCACCTACAGGAGGCTAGGGGTAATATCGGGATCTACCCCTATATACCGACACCCACAGGAGGCTCCGGGTACTACCGGGATCTACCCCTATATATCGCCACATACAGGAGGCTCCGGGTAATACCGTGATCTACCCCTATATACCGCCACCTACAGGAAGCTCCGGGTAATATCGGGATCTACCCCTATATACCGCCACCTACAGGAGGCTCCGGGTAATACCGGGATCTACCCCTATATACAGCCACCTACAGGAGGCTCCGAGTAATACCGGGATCTACCCCTATATATAGCCACCTACAGGAGGCTCCGAGTAATACCGGGATCTCCCCACCTACAGGAGGCTCCGGGTAATACCGGGATTTCCCCACCTACAGGAGGCTCCGGGTAATACTTGGGATCTACCCCCATATACCGCCACCTACAGGAGGCTCCGGGTAATACCGGGATCTACCCCTATAAACCGCCACCTACAGGAGGCTCAGGGTAATACCGGGATCTACCCCTATATATAGCCACCTGCAGGAGGCTCCAGGTAATATCAGGATCTACCCCTATATATCGCCACCTACAGGAGGCTCCGGGTAATATAGGGATCTACCCCTATATATCGCCACCTACAGGAGGCTCCGGGTAATATAGGGATCTACCCCTATATATCCCCACCTACAGGAGGCTCCGGGTAATATCGGGATCTACCCCTATATACCGCCACCTACAGGAGGCTCCGGGTAATACCGGGATCTACCCCTATATATCGCCACCTACAGGAGGCTCCGGGTAATACCGTGATCTACCCCTATATATCGCTACCTACAGGAGGCTCCGGGTAATATGGGGATCTACCTCTATATATATCCACCTACAGGAGGCTCCGGGTAATATCGGGATCTACCCCTATATACCGCCACCTACAGGAGGCTCCGGGTAATACCGGGATCTACCACTATATACCGCCACCTACAGGAGGCTCCGAGTAATACCGGGATCTACTCCTATATACCGCCACCTACAGGAGGCTCCGGGTAATATCGGGATCTACCCCTATATACCGCCACCTACAGGAGGCTCCGAGTAATATCGGGATCTACCCCTATATACCGCCACCTACAGGAGGCTCCGGGTAATATCGGGATCTACCCCTATATACCGCCACCTACAGGAGGCTCCGGGTAATATCGGGATCTACCCCTATATACCGCCACCTACAGGAGGCTCCGGGTAATACCGGGATCTACCCCTATATATCGCCACCTACAGGAGGCTCCGGGTAATACCGGGATCTACCCCTATATACCGCCACCTACAGGAGGCTCCAGGTAATACCGGGATCTACCCCTATATATCGCCACCTACAGGTGGCTCCGGGTAATACCGGGCTATAACCCTATATAGCACCACCAACAGGAGGCTCCGGGTAATACCGGGATCTACCCCTATATATCGCCACCTACAGGTGGCTCCGGGTAATACCGGGAAATTACCCCTATATACAGCCACCTACAGGAGGCTCCGGCTACTTTCGGGATCTATCCCTATATATCGCCACCTACAGGAGGCTCCGGGTAATATCAGGATCTACCCCTATATACCGCCACCTATAGGAGGCTCCAGGTAATATCGGGATCTACCCCTATATATCGCCACCTACAGGAGCCTTCGTGTAATAACGGGATCTCTCCCTATTTACCGCTACCTACAGGATCCTCTAGGTAATAACGGATCTACCACTAAATACCGCCACCTACAGGAGCCTCCGGATAATACTGGGATCTAACCCTATATACCGCCACCTACAGGAGGCTCTGGGTAATATCAGGATCTACCCCTATATATTGCCACATATAAGAGGCTTTGGGTCATACCGGGATCTAACCCTACATATCGCCACCTACAGGAGCCTCCGGACAATACCGTGATCAACTGCTATACATCGCCACCTACAGGAGCTTTCGTGTAATAACGGGATCTACCCCTATATACCGCCACCTACAGGAGGCTCCGGGTAATATCGGGATCTACCCCTATATATCGACACCTACAGGAGCCTCCTGGTAATATTGGGATCTACCCCTATATATTGCCACCTACAGAAGCCTCCTGGTAATACCGTGATCAACCCCTATATACCGCCACCTACAGGAGGCTCTGGGTAATATCGGGATCTACCCCTATATACCGCCACCTACAGGAGGCTCCGGGTAATGTTGGGATCTACCCCTATATATTGCCACCTACAGAAGCCTCCTGGTAATACCGTCATCAACCCCTATATACCGCCACCTACAGGAGGCTTTGGGTAATACCGTGATCTACCCCTATATACCGCCACCTACAGGAGGCTCTGGGTAATATCGGGATCTACCCCTATATATCGCCACCTACAGGAGGCTCCGGGTAATACCAGCATCTACCCCTATACATCGCCACCTACAGGAGGCACCGGGAAATAACGGGATCTACCCCTATATACCGCCACCTACAGGAGGCTCCGGGTAATACCGGGATCTACCCCTATATATCGTCAACTACAGGAGGCTCCGGCTACTTTCGGGATCTATCCCTATATATCGCCACCTACAGGAGGCTCCGGGTAATATCAGGATCTACCCCTATATATCGCCACCTACAGGAGGCTCCGGGTAATATATGGATCTACCCCTATATATCGCCACCTACAGGAGGCTCCGGGTAATATCGGGATCTACCCCTATATACCGCCACCTACAGGAGGCTCCGGGTAATACCGAGATCTACCCCTATACATCGCCACCTACAGGAGGCTCCGGGTAATACAATGATCTACCCCTATATATCGCCACCTACAGGAGGCTCCCGGTAATATCGGGATCTACCCCGCCACCTACAGGAGGCTCCGGGTAATATCGGGATCTACCCCTATACATCGCCACCTACAGGAGGCTCCGGGTAATATCGGGATCTACCCGTATACATCCCCACCTACAGGAAGCTCCGGGTAATATCGGGATCTACCCCTATATACCACCACCTACAGGAGGCTCCGGGTAATATCGGGATCTACCCCTATATACCGCCACCTACAGGAGGCTCCGGGTAATATCGGGATCTACCCCTATATACCGCCACCTACAGGAGGCTCCGGGTAATACCGGGATCTACCTCTATATATCGCCACCTACAGGAGGCTCCGGGTAATGTCGGGATCTACCCCTATATATCGCCACCTACAGGAGGCTCCGGGTAATGTCGGGATCTACACCTATATACCGCCACCTACAGGAGGCTCCGGGTAATGTCGGGATCTATCCCTATATACCGCCACCTACAGGAGGCTCCGGGTAATATCGGGATCTACCCCTATATATCGCCACCTACAAGAGGCTCCGGGTAATATCGGGATCTACCCCTATATACCGCCACCTACAGGAGGCTCCGGGTAATATCGGGATCTACTCCTATATATCCCCACCTACAGGAGGCTCCGGGTAATATCGGGATCTACCCCTATATATCGCCACCTACAGGAGGCTCCGGGTAATACCGGCATCTACCCCTATACATCGCCACCTACAGGAGCCTCCGGGTAATATATAGGGGTAGATCCCGATATCGCCACCTACAGGAGGCTCCGGGTAATATAGGGATCTATCCCTATATATCGCCACCTACAGGAGGCTCCGGCTGATATTGTGATCTACCCCTATATATCGCCACCTACAGGAGGCTCCGGGTAATATCGGGATCTACCCCTATACATCGCCACCTACAGCAGGCTCCGGGTAATATCGGGATCTACCCTTATATATCCCCACCTACAGGAGGCTCCTGGTAATATCGTGATCTACCCCTATATACCGCCACCTACAGGAGGCTCCTGGTAATATCGTGATCTACCCCTATATATCGCCACCTACAGGAGGCTCCGGGTAATATCGGGATCTACCGCTATATATCGCCACCTACAGGAGGCTCCGGGTAATATCGGGATCTACCCCTATATACCGCCACCTACAGGAGGCTCCGGGTAATATCGGGATCTACCCCTATTTACCGCCACCTACAGGAGGCTCCGGGTAATACCAGGAAATTACCCCTATATACAGCCACCTACAGGAGCCTCCGGGTAATACCAGGATCTCCCCACCTACAGGAGGCTCCGGGTAATACCGGGATCTACCCCTATATACCGCCACCTACAGGAGGCTCCGGGTAATACCGGGATCTACCCCTATATACCACCACCTACAGGAGGCTCCGGGTAATACCAGGATCTACCCCTATATACCTCCACCTACAGGAGGCTCCGGGTAATATCGGGATCTACCCCTATATACCGCCACCTACAGGAGGCTCCGGGTAATACCGGGATCTACCCATATATATATCGCCACCTACAGGAGGCTCCAGGTAATACCGGGATATAACCCTATATAGCACCACCTACAGGAGGCTCCGGGTAATACCGGGATCTACCCCTATATATCGCCACCTACAGGTGGCTCCGGGTAATACCGGGAAATTATCCCTATATATCGCCACCTACAGGAGGCTCCGAGTAATACCGCCACCTACAGGAGGCTAGGGGTAATATCGGGATCTACCCCTATATACCGCCACCTACAGGAGGCTCCGGGTAATACCGGGATCTACCCCTATATATCGCCACATACAGGAGGCTCCGGGTAATACCGTGATCTACCCCTATATACCGCCACCTACAGGAAGCTCCGGGTAATATCGGGATCTACCCCTATATACCGCCACCTACAGGAGGCTCCGGGTAATACCGGGATCTACCCCTATATATAGCCACCTACAGGAGGCTCCGAGTAATACCGGGATCTCCCCACCTACAGGAGGCTCCGGGTAATACCGGGATTTCCCCACCTACAGGAGGCTCCGGGTAATACTAGGGATCTACCCCCATATACCGCCACCTACAGGAGGCTCCGGGTAATACCAGGATCTACCACTATATACCGCCACCTACAGGAGGCTCCGGGTAATACCGGGATATACCCCTATATACCGCCACCTACAGGAGGCTCCAGGTAATACCGGGATCTACCCCTATATATCGCCACCTACAGGAGGCTCCGGGTAATACCGGGATCTACCCCTATATATCGCCACCAACAGCAGGCTCCGGGTAATACCGGGATCTACCCCTATATATTGCCACCTACAGGAGGCTCCGGGTAATACCGGGATCTACCCCTATATATTGCCACCTACAGGAGGCTCCGGGTAATATCGGGATCTACCCCTATATACCGCCACCTACACGAGGCTCCGGGTAATATCGGGATCTACCCCTATATACCGCCACCTACAGGAGGCTCCGGGTAATATCGGGATCTACCCCTATATACCACCACCTACAGGAGGCTCCGGGTAATACCGGGATCTACCCCTATATATCGCCACCTACAGGAGGCTCCGGGTAATACCGGGATCTACCCCTATATACCGCCACCTACAGGAGGCTCCGGGTAATACCGGGATCTACCCCTATATACCGCCACTTACAGGAGGCTCCGGGTAATACCGGGATCTACCCCTATATACCGCCACCTACAGGAGGCTCCGGGTAATACCGGGATCTACCCCTACATATCGCCACCTACAGGTGGCTCCGGGTAATACCGGGAAATTACCCATATATACGGCCACCTACAGGAGGCTCCGGGTAATACGGGGATCTTCCCCTATATACCGCCACCTACAGGAGGCTGCGGGTAATACCGGGATCTACCCTATATATATCGCCACCTACAGGAGGCTCCAGGTAATACCGGGCTATAACCCTATATAGCACCACCTACAGGAGGCTCCGGGTAATACCGGGATCTACCCCTATATATCACCACCTACAGGTGGCTCCGGGTAATACCGGGAAATTACCCCTATATACAGCCACCTACAGGAGGCTCCGGGTAATATCGGGTTCTACCCCTATACATCGACACCTACAGGAGCCTCCTGGTAATATTGGGATCTACCCCTATATATTGCCACCTACAGGAGGCTCCGGGTAATGTTGGGATCTACCCCTATATATTGCCACCTACAGAAGCCTCCTGGTAATACCGTGATCAACCCCTATATACCGCCACCTACAGGAGGCTCCGGGTAATACCGGGATCTACCCCTATATACCGCCACCTACAGGAGGCTCTGGGTAATATCGGGATCTACCCCTATATACCGCCACTTACAGGAGTCTCCGGGTAATAACGGGATCTACCCCTATATACCGCCACCTACAAGAGGCTCCGGGTAATACCGGGATCTACCCCTATATATCGCTACCTACAGGAGGCTCCGGCTACTTTCGGGATCTATCCCTATATATCGCCACCTACAGGAGGCTCCGGGTAATATCAGGATCTACCCCTATATATCGCCACCTACAGGAGGCTCCGGCTACTTTCGGGATCTATCCCTATATATCGCCACCTACAGGAGGCTCCGGGTAATATCGGGATCTACCCCTATATACCGCCACCTACAGGAGGCTCCGGGTAATACCGGGATCTACCCCTATATATCGCCACCTACAGGAGGCTCCGGGTAATACAGTGATCTACCCCTATATATCGCCACCTACAGGAGGCTCCGGGTAATATGGGGATCTACCTCTATTTATATCCACCTACAGGAGGCTCCAGGTACTTTCGGGATCTACCCCTATATACCGCCACCTATAGGAGTCTCCAGGTAATATCGGGATCTACCCCTATATATCGCCACCTACAGGAGCCTTCGTGTAATAACGGGATCTCTCCCTATTTACCGCTACCTACAGGATCCTCTAGGTAATAACGGGATCTACCACTAAATACCGCCACCTACAGGAGCCTCCGGATAATACTGGGATCTAACCCTATATACCGCCACCTACAGGAGGCTCTGGGTAATATCAGGATCTACCCCTATATATTGCCACATATAAGAGGCTTTGGGTCATACCGGGATCTAACCCTACATATCGCCACCTACAGGAGCCTCCGGACAATACCGTGATCAACTGCTATACATCGCCACCTACAGGAGCTTTCGTGTAATAACGGGATCTACCCCTATATACCGCCACCTACAGGAGGCTCCGGGTAATATCGGGATCTACCCCTATATATCGACACCTACAGGAGCCTCCTGGTAATATTGGGATCTACCCCTATATATTGCCACCTACAGAAGCCTCCTGGTAATACCGTGATCAACCCCTATATACCGCCACCTACAGGAGGCTCTGGGTAATATCGGGATCTACCCCTATATACCGCCACCTACAGGAGGCTCCGGGTAATGTTGGGATCTACCCCTATATATTGCCACCTACAGAAGCCTCCTGGTAATACCGTCATCAACCCCTATATACCGCCACCTACAGGAGGCTTTGGGTAATACCGTGATCTACCCCTATATACCGCCACCTACAGGAGGCTCTGGGTAATATCGGGATCTACCCCTATATATCGCCACCTACAGGAGGCTCCGGGTAATACCAGGATCTACCCCTATACATCACCACCTACAGGAGGCACCGGGAAATAACGGGATCTACCCCTATATACCGCCACCTACAGGAGGCTCCGGGTAATACCGGGATCTACCCCTATATATCGTCACCTACAAGGAGGCTCCGGCTACTTTCGGGATCCATCCCTATATATCGCCACCTACAGGAGGCTCCGGGTAATATCAGGATCTACCCCTATATATCGCCACCTACAGGAGGCTCCGGGTAATATATGGATCTACCCCTATATATCGCCACCTACAGGAGGCTCCGGGTAATATCAGGATCTACCCCTATATACCGCCACCTACAGGAGGCTCCGGGTAATACCGAGATCTACCCCTATACATCGCCACCTACAGGAGGCTCCGGGTAATACAATGATCTACCCCTATATATCGCCACCTACAGGAGGCTCCCGGTAATATCGGGATCTACCCCGCCACCTACAGGAGGCTCCGGCTAATATCGGGATCTACCCCTATACATCGCCACCTACAGGAGGCTCCGGGTAATATCGGGATCTACCCGTATACATCCCCACCTACAGGAAGCTCCGGGTAATATCGGGATCTACCCCTATATACCACCACCTACAGGAGGCTCCGGGTAATATCGGGATCTACCCCTATATACCGCCACCTACAGGAGGCTCCGGGTAATATCGGGATCTACCCCTATATACCGCCACCTACAGGAGGCTCCGGGTAATACCAGGATCTACCACTATATACCGCCACCTACAGGAGGCTCCGGGTAATACCGGGATATACCCCTATATACCGCCACCTACAGGAGGCTCCAGGTAATACCGGGATCTACCCCTATATATCGCCACCTACAGGAGGCTCCGGGTAATACCGGGATCTACCCCTATATATCGCCACCAACAGCAGGCTCCGGGTAATACCGGGATCTACCCCTATATATTGCCACCTACAGGAGGCTCCGTGTAATACCGGGATCTACCCCTATATATTGCCACCTACAGGAGGCTCCGGGTAATATCGGGATCTACCCCTATATACCGCCACCTACACGAGGCTCCGGGTAATATCGGGATCTACCCCTATATACCGCCACCTACAGGAGGCTCCGGGTAATACCGGGATCTACCCCTATATACCACCACCTACAGGAGGCTCCGGGTAATACCGGGATCTACCCCTATATATCGCCACCTACAGGAGGCTCCGGGTAATACCGGGATCTACCCCTATATACCGCCACCTACAGGAGGCTCCGGGTAATACCGGGATCTACCCCTATATACCGCCACCTACAGGAGGCTCCGGGTAATACCGGGATCTACCCCTATATACCGCCACCTACAGGAGGCTCCGGGTAATACCGGGATCTACCCCTACATATCGCCACCTACAGGTGGCTCCGGGTAATACCGGGAAATTACCCATATATACGGCCACCTACAGGAGGCTCCGGGTAATACGGGGATCTTCCCCTATATACCGCCACCTACAGGAGGCTGCGGGTAATACCGGGATCTACCCTATATATATCGCCACCTACAGGAGGCTCCGGGTAATACCGGGATCTACCCCTATATATCACCACCTACAGGTGGCTCCGGGTAATACCGGGAAATTACCCCTATATACAGCCACCTACAGGAGGCTCCGGGTAATATCGGGTTCTACCCCTATACATCGACACCTACAGGAGCCTCCTGGTAATATTGGGATCTACCCCTATATATTGCCACCTACAGGAGGCTCCGGGTAATGTTGGGATCTACCCCTATATATTGCCACCTACAGAAGCCTCCTGGTAATACCGTGATCAACCCCTATATACCGCCACCTACAGGAGGCTCCGGGTAATACCGGGATCTACCCCTATATACCGCCACCTACAGGAGGCTCTGGGTAATATCGGGATCTACCCCTATATACCGCCACTTACAGGAGTCTCCGGGTAATAACGGGATCTACCCCTATATACCGCCACCTACAAGAGGCTCCGGGTAATACCGGGATCTACCCCTATATATCGCTACCTACAGGAGGCTCCGGCTACTTTCGGGATCTATCCCTATATATCGCCACCTACAGGAGGCTCCGGGTAATATCAGGATCTACCCCTATATATCGCCACCTACAGGAGGCTCCGGCTACTTTCGGGATCTATCCCTATATATCGCCACCTACAGGAGGCTCCGGGTAATATCGGGATCTACCCCTATATACCGCCACCTACAGGAGGCTCCGGGTAATACCGGGATCTACCCCTATATATCGCCACCTACAGGAGGCTCCGGGTAATACCGTGATCTACCCCTATATATCGCCACCTACAGGAGGCTCCGGGTAATATGGGGATCTACCTCTATATATATCCACCTACAGGAGGCTCCAGGTACTTTCGGGATCTACCCCTATATACCGCCACCTATAGGAGGCTCCAGGTAATATCGGGATCTACCCCTATATATCGCCACCTACAGGAGCCTTCGTGTAATAACGGGATCTCTCCCTATTTACCGCTACCTACAGGATCCTCTAGGTAATAACGGGATCTACCACTAAATACCGCCACCTACAGGAGCCTCCGGATAATACTGGGATCTAACCCTATATACCGCCACCTACAGGAGGCTCTGGGTAATATCAGGATCTACCCCTATATATTGCCACATATAAGAGGCTTTGGGTCATACCGGGATCTAACCCTACATATCGCCACCTACAGGAGCCTCCGGACAATACCGTGATCAACTGCTATACATCGCCACCTACAGGAGCTTTCGTGTAATAACGGGATCTACCCCTATATACCGCCACCTACAGGAGGCTCCGGGTAATATCGGGATCTACCCCTATATATCGACACCTACAGGAGCCTCCTGGTAATATTGGGATCTACCCCTATATATTGCCACCTACAGAAGCCTCCTGGTAATACCGTGATCAACCCCTATATACCGCCACCTACAGGAGGCTCTGGGTAATATCGGGATCTACCCCTATATACCGCCACCTACAGGAGGCTCCGGGTAATGTTGGGATCTACCCCTATATATTGCCACCTACAGAAGCCTCCTGGTAATACCGTCATCAACCCCTATATACCGCCACCTACAGGAGGCTTTGGGTAATACCGTGATCTACCCCTATATACCGCCACCTACAGGAGGCTCTGGGTAATATCGGGATCTACCCCTATATATCGCCACCTACAGGAGGCTCCGGGTAATACCAGGATCTACCCCTATACATCACCACCTACAGGAGGCACCGGGAAATAACGGGATCTACCCCTATATACCGCCACCTACAGGAGGCTCCGGGTAATACCGGGATCTACCCCTATATATCGTCACCTACAAGGAGGCTCCGGCTACTTTCGGGATCCATCCCTATATATCGCCACCTACAGGAGGCTCCGGGTAATATCAGGATCTACCCCTATATATCGCCACCTACAGGAGGCTCCGGGTAATATATGGATCTACCCCTATATATCGCCACCTACAGGAGGCTCCGGGTAATATCAGGATCTACCCCTATATACCGCCACCTACAGGAGGCTCCGGGTAATACCGAGATCTACCCCTATACATCGCCACCTACAGGAGGCTCCGGGTAATACAATGATCTACCCCTATATATCGCCACCTACAGGAGGCTCCCGGTAATATCGGGATCTACCCCGCCACCTACAGGAGGCTCCGGCTAATATCGGGATCTACCCCTATACATCGCCACCTACAGGAGGCTCCGGGTAATATCGGGATCTACCCGTATACATCCCCACCTACAGGAAGCTCCGGGTAATATCGGGATCTACCCCTATATACCACCACCTACAGGAGGCTCCGGGTAATATCGGGATCTACCCCTATATACCGCCACCTACAGGAGGCTCCGGGTAATATCGGGATCTACCCCTATATACCGCCACCTACAGGAGGCTCCGGGTAATACCAGGATCTACCACTATATACCGCCACCTACAGGAGGCTCCGGGTAATACCGGGATATACCCCTATATACCGCCACCTACAGGAGGCTCCAGGTAATACCGGGATCTACCCCTATATATCGCCACCTACAGGAGGCTCCGGGTAATACCGGGATCTACCCCTATATATCGCCACCAACAGCAGGCTCCGGGTAATACCGGGATCTACCCCTATATATTGCCACCTACAGGAGGCTCCGGGTAATACCGGGATCTACCCCTATATACCGCCACCTACACGAGGCTCCGGGTAATATCGGGATCTACCCCTATATACCGCCACCTACAGGAGGCTCCGGGTAATATCGGGATCTACCCCTATATACCACCACCTACAGGAGGCTCCGGGTAATACCGGGATCTACCCCTATATATCGCCACCTACAGGAGGCTCCGGGTAATACCGGGATCTACCCCTATATACCGCCACCTACAGGAGGCTCCGGGTAATACCGGGATCTACCCCTATATACCGCCACCTACAGGAGGCTCCGGGTAATACCGGGATCTACCCCTATATACCGCCACCTACAGGAGGCTCCGGGTAATACCGGGATCTACCCCTACATATCGCCACCTACAGGTGGCTCCGGGTAATACCGGGAAATTACCCATATATACGGCCACCTACAGGAGGCTCCGGGTAATACGGGGATCTTCCCCTATATACCGCCACCTACAGGAGGCTGCGGGTAATACCGGGATCTACCCTATATATATCGCCACCTACAGGAGGCTCCAGGTAATACCGGGCTATAACCCTATATAGCACCACCTACAGGAGGCTCCGGGTAATACCGGGATCTACCCCTATATATCACCACCTACAGGTGGCTCCGGGTAATACCGGGAAATTACCCCTATATACAGCCACCTACAGGAGGCTCCGGGTAATATCGGGTTCTACCCCTATACATCGACACCTACAGGAGCCTCCTGGTAATATTGGGATCTACCCCTATATATTGCCACCTACAGGAGGCTCCGGGTAATGTTGGGATCTACCCCTATATATTGCCACCTACAGAAGCCTCCTGGTAATACCGTGATCAACCCCTATATACCGCCACCTACAGGAGGCTCCGGGTAATACCGGGATCTACCCCTATATACCGCCACCTACAGGAGGCTCTGGGTAATATCGGGATCTACCCCTATATACCGCCACTTACAGGAGTCTCCGGGTAATAACGGGATCTACCCCTATATACCGCCACCTACAAGAGGCTCCGGGTAATACCGGGATCTACCCCTATATATCGCTACCTACAGGAGGCTCCGGCTACTTTCGGGATCTATCCCTATATATCGCCACCTACAGGAGGCTCCGGGTAATATCAGGATCTACCCCTATATATCGCCACCTACAGGAGGCTCCGGCTACTTTCGGGATCTATCCCTATATATCGCCACCTACAGGAGGCTCCGGGTAATATCGGGATCTACCCCTATATACCGCCACCTACAGGAGGCTCCGGGTAATACCGGGATCTACCCCTATATATCGCCACCTACAGGAGGCTCCGGGTAATACCGTGATCTACCCCTATATATCGCCACCTACAGGAGGCTCCGGGTAATATGGG
The DNA here is from genome assembly GCF_046119375.1 of Phyllobates terribilis. Classification (NCBI taxonomy): domain Eukaryota; kingdom Metazoa; phylum Chordata; class Amphibia; order Anura; family Dendrobatidae; genus Phyllobates; species Phyllobates terribilis. The sequence goes on along the minus strand of NW_027362766.1, from coordinate 10,158,389 downwards.
GATCTACCTCTATATATATCCACCTACAGGAGGCTCCAGGTACTTTCGGGATCTACCCCTATATACCGCCACCTATAGGAGGCTCCAGGTAATATCGGGATCTACCCCTATATATCGCCACCTACAGGAGCCTTCGTGTAATAACGGGATCTCTCCCTATTTACCGCTACCTACAGGATCCTCTAGGTAATAACGGGATCTACCACTAAATACCGCCACCTACAGGAGCCTCCGGATAATACTGGGATCTAACCCTATATACCGCCACCTACAGGAGGCTCTGGGTAATATCAGGATCTACCCCTATATATTGCCACATATAAGAGGCTTTGGGTCATACCGGGATCTAACCCTACATATCGCCACCTACAGGAGCTTCCGGACAATACCGTGATCAACTGCTATACATCGCCACCTACAGGAGCTTTCGTGTAATAACGGGATCTACCCCTATATATCGACACCTACAGGAGCCTCCTGGTAATATTGGGATCTACCCCTATATATTGCCACCTACAGAAGCCTCCTGGTAATACCGTGATCAACCCCTATATACCGCCACCTACAGGAGGCTCTGGGTAATATCGGGATCTACCCCTATATACCGCCACCTACAGGAGGCTCCGGGTAATGTTGGGATCTACCCCTATATATTGCCACCTACAGAAGCCTCCTGGTAATACCGTCATCAACCCCTATATACCGCCACCTACAGGAGGCTTTGGGTAATACCGTGATCTACCCCTATATACCGCCACCTACAGGAGGCTCTGGGTAATATCGGGATCTACCCCTATATATCGCCACCTACAGGAGGCTCCGGGTAATACCAGGATCTACCCCTATACATCACCACCTACAGGAGGCACCGGGAAATAACGGGATCTACCCCTATATACCGCCACCTACAGGAGGCTCCGGGTAATACCGGGATCTACCCCTATATATCGTCACCTACAAGGAGGCTCCGGCTACTTTCGGGATCCATCCCTATATATCGCCACCTACAGGAGGCTCCGGGTAATATCAGGATCTACCCCTATATATCGCCACCTACAGGAGGCTCCGGGTAATATATGGATCTACCCCTATATATCGCCACCTACAGGAGGCTCCGGGTAATATCAGGATCTACCCCTATATACCGCCACCTACAGGAGGCTCCGGGTAATACCGAGATCTACCCCTATACATCGCCACCTACAGGAGGCTCCGGGTAATACAATGATCTACCCCTATATATCGCCACCTACAGGAGGCTCCCGGTAATATCGGGATCTACCCCGCCACCTACAGGAGGCTCCGGCTAATATCGGGATCTACCCCTATACATCGCCACCTACAGGAGGCTCCGGGTAATATCGGGATCTACCCGTATACATCCCCACCTACAGGAAGCTCCGGGTAATATCGGGATCTACCCCTATATACCACCACCTACAGGAGGCTCCGGGTAATATCGGGATCTACCCCTATATACCGCCACCTACAGGAGGCTCCGGGTAATATCGGGATCTACCCCTATATACCGCCACCTACAGGAGGCTCCGGGTAATACCGGGATCTACCTCTATATATCGCCACCTACAGGAGGCTCCGGGTAATGTCGGGATCTACCCCTATATATCGCCACCTACAGGAGGCTCCGGGTAATGTCGGGATCTACCCCTATATACCGCCACCTACAGGAGGCTCCGGGTAATGTCGGGATCTATCCCTATATACCGCCACCTACAGGAGGCTCCGGGTAATATCGGGATCTACCCCTATATATCGCCACCTACAGGAGGCTCCGGGTAATATCGGGATCTACCCCTATATACCGCCATCTACAGGAGGCTCTGGGTAATATCGGGATCTACCCCTATATACCACCACCTACAGGAGCCTCCTGGTAATACCAAGATCTATTTCTATATAGCGCCACCTACAGGAGGCTCCGGGTAACACCAAGATCTATCTCTATATACCGCCACCTACTGGAGGCTCCGGGTAATACCAAGATCTTCCCTTTTATACCGCCATCTACAGGAGGCTCCGGGTAATACCGGGATCTACCCCTATATATCACCACCTACAGGGGGCTCTGGGTAATACGGGGGATCTACTCCTATATCCTGCCACCTAGAGGCAGCTGTGTGTTACTGATGGTGTCAGGGACGGTTTGCCGACGCGCGTTCACACAAGGCTGCGGCACACCTTTCTTTTTCCTTTATTTTCGCTATCTTATAAAAAGGACGTCTTGGTAGAAATATATACATTTATACAGCGCGGCGTACAAAAGGAAGTGGAGAGAAAAAAGGGATTTTCCTTCACTGGGGCGACTGCAGAAAATAAACTCCGCGTCCACGTTTTGCCTGCAAAATCCGGAGTCAATAAATAAGATTCACCTAGAAAACATAGAAAAGTGCAGCGGGCGCAGCGCGGCAGACCTGGATACATGCCGAGGGCGCAGCGCGGCAGACCTGGATACATGCCGAGGGCGAGACCGCGGCAGACCTGGATACATGCCGAGGGCGAGACCGCGGCAGACCTGGATACATGCCGAGGGCGAGACCGCGGCAGACCTGGATACATGCCGAGGGCGAGACCGCGGCAGACCTGGATACATGCCGAGGGCGAGACCGCGGCAGACCTGGATACATGCCGAGGGCGAGACCGCGGTAGAGCTGGATACATGCCGAGGGCGAGACCGCGGCAGAGCTGGATACATGCCGAGGGCGAGACCGCGGCAGAGCTGGATACATGCCGAGGGCGAGACCGCGGCAGAGCTGGATACATGCCGAGGGCGAGACCGCGGCAGAGCTGGATACATGCCGAGGGCGCAGCGCGGCAGAGCTGGATACATGCCGAGGGCGAGACCGCGGCAGACCTGGATACATGCCGAGGGCGAGACCGCGGCAGACCTGGATACATGCCGAGGGCGAGACCGCGGCAGAGCTGGATACATGCCGAGGGCGAGACCGCGGCAGAGCTGGATACATGCCGAGGGCGAGACCGCGGCAGAGCTGGATACATGCCGAGGGCGCAGCGCGGCAGAGCTGGATACATGCCGAGGGCGCAGCGCGGCAGAGCTGGATACATGCCGAGGGCGCAGCGCGGCAGACCTGGATACATGCCGAGGGCGCAGCCGCGGCAGACCTGGATACATGCCGAGGGCGAGACCGCGGCAGACCTGGATACATGCCGAGGGCGAGACCGCGGCAGACCTGGATACATGCCGAGGGCGAGACCGCGGCAGAGCTGGATACATGCCGAGGGCGAGACCGCGGCAGACCTGGATACATGCCGAGGGCGAGACCGCGGCAGACCTGGATACATGCCGAGGGCGAGACCGCGGCAGACCTGGATACATGCCGAGGGCGAGACCGCGGCAGACCTGGATACATGCCGAGGGCGAGACCGCGGCAGACCTGGATACATGCCGAGGGCGAGACCGCGGCAGACCTGGATACATGCCGAGGGCGAGACCGCGGCAGACCTGGATACATGCCGAGGGCGAGACCGCGGCAGAACTGGATACATGCCGAGGGCGAGACCGCGGCAGAACTGGATACATGCCGAGGGCGAGACCGCCGCCGTGTTACACGGAGAGGAGGGCAGAGCTCAGGCAGTAAAGGCACATCAGGTCCGGGTGGGATACAACGGGGGCGCCTACGGCTGATGGACCCACCGCTCCGTGCCTGGAATACAGGGGCAGCACAATACATGGCTCACCAGCCCCACCCTGGATTCGGCGGCAGCCATAGCTCCACACACTAGAAAATACCCGGCTTCTGGTTAGAAAAATGGATTATTAAAGAGTCATCTAGAAAAGATAAAAAATGGGGGGGAATCGGCAGCGGAGAACGTGGGGTCTCGGGGTGCAGTAAATCTGCATAGCATGGCAGTATTACACCTAAATGTCGGATGAGAAGAGCACGGAAACACACAGCGCCTCCTAGTGATAAAAGAAGGGAACTGGCCAGAGAATTCCAGGAGCGCAAGTAGTAGGACATCCTCCAGAATATGATGACCACTAGTGGGCGCCGCCATCTCCGCACATCCACCACAGGGAGGACGCCGCTCTCTTCTCTCTGACATTAACCTCAGTGCAGCCGGTCAGAGCGGAAGGAATCCTCCACCAGGGGGTCCGTCAGGGGAGCATAGGGGTCACTGAGCATATTAAGTCCGTCCAGAGTCAGGGGCTCAATGTTAAGATCTTCCTCCAAACCCAGAGAGGGATCCATTTCAAAGCCAGGGAGCCCGGACAATGCGCTGGTGATCTCCTTAGAGAAGCCGGGAGGGGAGTCCACAGCTGGATGGGAGAAGGAAGGAGGAGGTTACAGGGGGCACAGGCAGGAGGCAGCGAGGAGGTGGGCACACACCCACCTGTCAGGATGATGTTGGGGATGGGCTCGTGGCGGCTGCAGTTCAGTCTCTTCAGCGGCTGTGCCGAGTTCTGCACCTGAGGATACTCTCCAGGAAAACAGCTGCTGCCCAGGCTCAATCGCCCGCCCTCCACCATGTTACACTGTTCAAACTGAGCAGAGACACATCAGACCCCACAGTGAGCGGCCCGGACCCCTCCACCAAGTACTGTCAGTGCGCCCTCTATTGTACCTGCTGGGATAGAGCGCTGGTCTGCTGAGCCGAGAGCTGGAAATCACAGTCATCGAAGAGACTGCTTAGAAGAGACTGTGGAGAGAACAGAGCGCCGTCACAGAGAGGAGCAGCGAGCGCCGTCACAGAGAGGAGCAGCAACAGCAGCGAGCGCGGTCGCAGAGAGCGCAGTCACAGAGAGCAGCAGCAGAGAGCGCAGTCACAGAGAGCAGCAGCAGAGAGCGCAGTCACAGAGAGCAGCAGCAGAGAGCGCAGTCACAGAGAGCAGCAGCAGAGAGCGCAGTCACAGAGAGCAGCAGCAGAGAGCGCAGTCACAGAGAGCAGCAGCAGAGAGCGCAGTCACAGAGAGCAGCAGCAGAGAGCGCCGTCGCAGAGAGCAGCAGCAGAGAGCGCCGTCGCAGAGAGCAGCAGCAGAGAGCGCCGTCGCAGAGAGCAGCAGCAGAGAGCGCCGTCGCAGAGAGCAGCAGCAGAGAGCGCCGTCGCAGAGAGCAGCAGCAGCGAGAGCCGTCGCAGAGAGGAGCAGCAGCGAGCGCCGTCGCAGAGAGGAGCAGCAGCGAGCGCCGTCGCAGAGAGGAGCAGCAGCGAGCGCCGTCGCAGAGAGGAGCAGCAACAGCAGCGAAAACCATAGCAGAGAGCGCAGTCACATAGCGGCAGCAGAGAGCGCAGTCACATAGCGGCAGCAGAGAGCGCAGTCACATAGCGGCAGCAGAGAGCGCAGTCACATAGCGGCAGCAGAGAGCGCAGTCACATAGCGGCAGCAGAGAGCGCAGTCACATAGCGGCAGCAGAGAGCGCAGTCACATAGCGGCAGCAGAGAGCGCAGTCACATAGCGGCAGCAGAGAGCGCAGTCACATAGCGGCAGCAGAGAGCGCAGTCACATAGCGGCAGCAGAGAGCGCAGTCACATAGCGGCAGCAGAGAGCGCAGTCACATAGCGGCAGCAGAGAGCGCAGTCACATAGCGGCAGCAGAGAGCGCAGTCACATAGCGGCAGCAGAGAGCGCAGTCACATAGCGGCAGCAGAGAGCGCAGTCACATAGCGGCAGCAGAGAGCGCAGTCACATAGCGGCAGCAGAGAGCGCAGTCACATAGCGGCAGCAGAGAGCGCAGTCACATAGCGGCAGCAGAGAGCGCAGTCACATAGCGGCAGCAGAGAGCGCAGTCACATAGCGGCAGCAGAGAGCGCAGTCACATAGCGGCAGCAGCAGTGCGCAGTCACATAGCAGCAGCAGCAGTGCGCAGTCACATAGCAGCAGCAGCAGTGCGCAGTCACATAGCAGCAGCAGTGCGCAGTCACATAGCAGCAGTGCGCAGTCACATAGCAGCAGCAGCAGTGCGCAGTCTCAGAGAGCAGCAGCAGAGCGCAGTCTCAGAGAGCAGCAGCAGAGCGCAGTCTCAGAGAGCAGCAGCAGAGCGCAGTCTCAGAGAGCAGCAGCAGAGCGCAGTCTCAGAGAGCAGCAGCAGCGAGCGCAGTCGCAGAGAGCAGCAGCAGCGAGCGCAGTCACAGAGAGCAGCAGCAGAGCGCAGTCACAGAGAGCAGCAGCAGAGCGCAGTCACAGAGAGCAGCAGCAGAGCGCAGTCACAGAGAGCAGCAGCAGAGCGCAGTCACAGAGAGCAGCAGCAGAGCGCAGTCACAGAGAGCAGCAGCAGAGCGCAGTCACAGAGAGCAGCAGCAGAGCGCAGTCACAGAGCAGCAGCAGAGCGCAGTCACAGAGAGCAGCAGCAGCAAGCGCAGTCAGAGAGCAGCAGCAGAGCGCAGTCACAGAGAGCAGCAGCAGCGAGCGCAGTCACAGAGAGCAGCAGCAGCGAGCGCAGTCACAGAGAGCAGCAGCAGCGAGCGCAGTCACAGAGAGCAGCAGCAGCGAGCGCAGTCACAGAGCAGCAGCAGCAAGCGCAGTCACAGAGCAGCAGAGCGCAGTCACAGAGAGCAGCAGAGCGCAGTCACAGAGAGCAGCAGAGCGCAGTCACAGAGAGCAGCAGAGCGCAGTCACAGAGAGCAGCAGAGCGCAGTCACAGAGAGCAGCAGAGCGCAGTCACAGAGAGCAGCAGAGCGCAGTCACAGAGAGCAGCAGAGAACTCAGTCACAGAGAGCAGCAGCAGAGCGCGCAGTCACAGAGAGCAGCAGCAGAGCGCGCAGTCACAGAGAGCAGCAGCAGCGAGCGCAGTCACAGAGAGCAGCAGCAGCGAGCGCAGTCACAGAGAGCAGCAGCAGCGAGCGCAGTCACAGAGAGCAGCAGCAGCGAGCGCAGTCACAGAGAGCAGCAGCAGCGAGCGCAGTCACAGAGAGCAGCAGCAGCAGCGAGCGCAGTCACAGAGAGCAGCAGCAGCAGCGAGCGCAGTCACAGAGAGCAGCAGCAGCAGCGAGCGCAGTCGCAGAGCAGCAGCAGCGAGCGCAGTCGCAGAGCAGCAGCAGCGAGCGCAGTCGCAGAGCAGCAGCAGCGAGCGCAGTCGCAGAGCAGCAGCAGCGAGCGCAGTCGCAGAGCAGCAGCAGCGAGCGCAGTCGCAGAGCAGCAGCAGCGAGCGCAGTCGCAGAGCAGCAGCAGCGAGCGCAGTCACAGAGAGCAGCAGAGCGCAGTCACAGAGAGCAGCAGAGCGCAGTCACAGAGAGCAGCAGAGCGCAGTCACAGAGAGCAGCAGAGCGCAGTCACAGAGAGCAGCAGAGCGCAGTCACAGAGCAGCAGAGCGCAGTCACAGAGAGCAGCAGAGCGCAGTCACAGAGAGCAGCAGAGCGCAGTCACAGAGAGCAGCAGCAACAGAGCGCGCAGTCAGAGAGCAGCAGAGCGCGCAGTCAGAGAGCAGCAGAGCGCAGTCAGAGAGCAGCAGAGCGCAGTCAGAGAGCAGCAGAGCGCAGTCAGAGAGCAGCAGAGCGCAGTCAGAGAGCAGCAGAGCGCAGTCAGAGCAGCAGCAGCAGAGAGCGCAGTCAGAGAGCAGTCACAGAGAGCAGCAGCATAGCGCAGTCACAGAGCATCAGCAGCAGAGCGCGCAGTCACAGAGAGCAGCAGCAGAGCGCTCAGTCACAGAGAGCAGCAGCAGAGCGCTCAGTCACAGAGAGCAGCAGCAGAGCGCAGTCAGAGAGCAGCAGCAGCAGAGAGAACAGTCAGAGAAGCAGAGAGCGCAGTCACAGAGAGCAGCAGCAGAGAGCGCAGTCACAGAGAGCAGCAGCAGAGAGCGCAGTCACAGAGAGCAGCAGCAGAGAGCGCAGTCACAGAGAGCAGCAGCAGAGAGCGCAGTCACAGAGAGCAGCAGCAGAGAGCGCAGTCACAGAGAGCAGCAGCAGAGAGCGCAGTCACAGAGAGCAGCAGCAGAGAGCGCAGTCACAGAGAGCAGCAGCAGAGAGCGCAGTCACAGAGAGCAGCAGCAGAGAGCGCAGTCACAGAGAGCAGCAGCAGAGAGCGCAGTCACAGAGAGCAGCAGCAGAGAGCGCAGTCACAGAGAGCAGCAGCAGAGAGCGCAGTCACAGAGAGCAGCAGCAGAGAGCGCAGTCACAGAGAGCAGCAGCAGAGAGCGCAGTCACAGAGAGCAGCAGCAGAGAGCGCAGTCACAGAGAGCAGCAGCAGAGAGCGCAGTCACAGAGAGCAGCAGCAGAGCGCAGTCACAGAGAGCAGCAGCAGAGAGCGCAGTCACAGAGAGCAGCAGCAGAGAGCGCAGTCACAGAGAGCAGCAGCAGCAGAGCGCAGTCACAGAGAGCAGCAGCAGAGCGCAGTCACAGAGAGCAGCAGCAGAGCGCAGTCACAGAGAGCAGCAGCAGAGCGCAGTCACAGAGAGCAGCAGCAGAGCGCAGTCACAGAGAGCAGCAGCAGAGCGCAGTCACAGAGAGCAGCAGCAGAGCGCAGTCACAGAGAGCAGCAGCAGAGCGCAGTCACAGAGAGCAGCAGCAGAGCGCAGTCACAGAGAGCAGCAGCAGAGCGCAGTCACAGAGAGCAGCAGCAGAGCGCAGTCACAGAGAGCAGCAGCAGAGCGCAGTCACAGAGAGCAGCAGCAGAGCGCAGTCACAGAGAGCAGCAGCAGAGCGCAGTCACAGAGAGCAGCAGCAGCGAGGACAAATGACCACATGAAGACCACCAGGAACTTACATTGCCCAGCGTGTAGTCAGTCAGGGGCGACTGGTAGAATGATTCTCCCATGTTTTGACGCAACACCATGATTATTTTTGTGGGAGGTTTGTGGCAAAGGCTTCTGGGAAACCTCCCCCAACACATGTTGTCCATGTTGGTTCAGGGATTGGGGGGCTTGTTGTGATGGCTGTTGGGGTGGCATTATAGGCAGCTGTGGCGCTGGATTCTGGGAATGGTGTAATGATGGCTGCACATCATGTGAAGAGTGCTGGGTCTGGGACAAAGGATGCTGGGAGTCGTGCAGAGGATGCTGGGAGTCGTGCATTGGCTGCTGGGAATGGTGCAGAGGATGCTGGGAGTCGTGCATTGGCGGCTGGGAATGGTACAGAGGATGCTGGGAGTCGTTGATTGGCTGCTGGGAATGGTGCAGAGGATGCTGGGAGTCATGCATTGGCGGCTGGGAATGGTGCAGAGGATGCTGGGAGTCGTGCATTGGCTGCTGGGAATGGTGCAGAGGATGCTGGGAGTCGTGCATTGGCAGCTGGGAATGGTGCAGAGGATGCTGGGAGTGGGGCATGAGGCCGGGGTGATTATAATGGTAAGGCGGCAGTCTCTGCTCGGTGGGCATTTTGCTGGTATCCAGGGGGACGCCCTAGAAAACACACAGAAGGTAAATGTATGAGAGAGAATGGGGGTGGTAGTCATAGAGGAAGGCAGATGGGGCAATGATTGTTACCTGAGTGATGGAGGTCAGCGTCGGGGACATAGTAGGGGAGAATTGCTTTTGGTGCGGCCTCCTGGAGTCTCCGGCCATCGGCAATGTCAGGGGGCTGAGAGGGACTCTACGACGTGGGGAGGTGTTCAGTGAGGCAGGAGCCAGAGGAGGAAATGAGGAGGAGGAGGAGGAGGACGGAGAGGACGGGGTGCTGTAGGCAGAGGGCAGACTGTGACTGCTGGCCGAGGGCGACAACGACTGATTGCTCAGGGATGAGGGCAGAGACAGGCTGCTGAGCGACGACTGCAGGGAGGGATTACTGTAGGAGGTCTGTAGGGAGGCGCTGCTGAGGGACGTCTGCAGGTTTGGGTTACTCAGCGACGACTGCAGGGACTGACGGCTCAGAGGATTCTGCACGCCGGCCGAGAGCGAAAAACCTGGAACCAAGAACATAGTGGTAACCTAGTGTGCGAGGTGACGGAGGAGCGGCGACGTGCGAGGCGACGGAGGAGCGGTGACCGAGGAGCGGCGTCGGAGCGGCGACGTGCGAGGCGACGGAGGAGCGGTGACCGAGGAGCGGCGTCGGAGCGGCGACGTGCGAGGCGACGGAGGAGCGGTGACCGAGGAGCGGCGTCGGAGCGGCGACGTGCGAGGCGACGGAGGAGCGGTGACCGAGGAGCGGCGTCGGAGCGGCGACGTGCGAGGCGACGTGCGAGGTGACCGAGGAGCGGCGTCGGAGCGGCGACGTGCGAGGCGACCGAGGAGCGGCGACGTGACCGAGGAGCGGCGACGTGCGAGGTGACCGAGGAGCGGCGACGTGCGAGGTGACCGAGGAGCGGCGACGTGCGAGGTGACCGAGGAGCGGCGACGTGCGAGGTGACCGAGGAGCGGCGACGTGCGAGGTGACCGAGGAGCGGCGACGTGCGAGGTGACCGAGGAGCGGCGACGTGCGAGGTGACCGAGGAGCGGCGACGTGCGAGGTGACCGAGGAGCGGCGACGTGCGAGGTGACCGAGGAGCGGCGACGTGCGAGGTGACCGAGGAGCGGCGACGTGCGAGGTGACCGAGGAGCGGCGACGTGCGAGGTGACCGGGGAGCGGCGACGTGCGAGGTGACCGGGGAGCGGCGACGTGCGAGGTGACCGAGGAGCGGCGACGTGCGAGGTGACCGAGGAGCGGCGACGTGCGAGGTGACCGAGGAGCGGCGACGTGCGAAGTGACCGAGGAGCGGCGACGTGCGAAGTGACCGAGGAGCGGCGACGTGCGAGGTGACCGAGGAGCGGCGACGTGCGAGGTGACCGAGGAGCGGCGACGTGCGAGGTGACCGAGCAGCGGCGACGTGCGAGGTGACCGAGGAGCGGCGACGTGCGAGGTGACCGAGGAGCGGCGACGTGCGAGGTGACCGAGGAGCGGCGACGTGCGAGGTGACCGAGGAGCGGCGACGTGCGAGGTGACCGAGGAGCGGCGTCGGGGAGGCAACGTGCGAGCTGACGGACACTGCAGTGATTGCACACGCTGGGAGTGATAGTTCTGTATGGCCAGTTTACCTGATGAGTCGAGCCCGGTGGGGAATCCAACCCTGCTGATGCCCAGATGGGTCATGGTGCTGGTGAGGTTTCCGGTGCTGCTGCCGCCGCTCAGGCTGCTGAATCCAGACTCGTCTGGGTCCAGGGGCGTGGGGAGGGGTGATGGGAAGTGCAGGCTGGTCAGGTCTGGTAAGGACCCCCCGGTGTTAAGTACAGAAGCAGCTGCGGGAAGGCTGGCAGGCTGATCCACCAAGGGGTAAATGCTGAAACATGAAGACAAGGAATGACATGCCCCTGCACCAGAGACGGCGCGGGCTGATGCCACAATCCTCCGCTGCGCTCTACTTACTTAATCCCGGGTACCTCACAGGATTTCGGGCGGCCAGAGGCAGAGGGCAGCTGTGGACAGGAGCCAAGGGGGCACATTTACACTCATGTACAAGTATGGCGCCCACACCCGTCGTCACATATCCACGGCACTCACTTTTTTGGTGTCACACGGACTCAGCAGGTGCCCACCGTCCACCTGAGACTCCTCTATCGCTGGGACACTGAAAGGGAAGGCTGCCGGCACGGAAGAGAAGGATGACACAGTGTGCACAATCCTAACACATTGTCACCATGCACAGCCCTCCCATATCCAAAGCCTCCCATCTACTCGTTTAGCCCCTCACAGTTGCCTGCACTGTCACTTACCACTCCTGCGGGAGGTGGAGGAGACCCCTGGTGAGGGTCCGGGGTACGGCTCCTGGGAGACTGGGTTCATCACACTCGTGTGCAGGGCGGAGTCAGAGTTTGTTCTGCGAGGGAGGGGAGGACAGTGCACATTGGTCAGGACGGGCACAAGGAGGCAGAAGACAGGGCGAAGGGGGCATGTCGCTGCGGGGGGCATCATCACACAGCACAGGCTAAAAGGGGGCCCAGCATACACAGGCCAGCGGGGAGCGTGGGGGGCAGCACACACAAGCCAGCGGGGAGCGTGGGGGGCAGCACACACAAGCCAGCGGAGAGCGTGGGGGGCAGCACACACAAGCCAGCGGGGAGCAGCACACACAAGCCAGCGGGGAGCAGCACACACAAGCCAGCGGGGAGCAGCACACACAAGCCAGCGGGGAGCAGCACACACAAGCCAGCGGGGAGCAGCACACACAAGCCAGCGGGGAGCAGCACACACAAGCCAGCGGGGAGCAGCACACACAAGCCAGCGGGGAGCAGCACACACAAGCCAGCGGGGAGCAGCACACACAAGCCAGCGGGGAGCAGCACACACAAGCCAGCGGGGAGCAGCACACACAAGCCAGCGGGGAGCAGCACACACAAGCCAGCGGGGAGCGTGGGGGGCAGCACACACGGGCCAGCGGGGAGCGTGGGGGGCAGCACACACGGGCCAGCGGGGAGCGTGGGGGGCAGCACACACGGGCCAGCGGGGAGCGTGGGGGGCAGCACACACGGGCCAGCGGGGAGCGTGGGGGGCAGCACACACGGGCCAGCGGGGAGCGTGGGGGGCAGCACACACGGGCCAGCGGGGAGCGTGGGGGGCAGCACACACGGGCCAGCGGGGAGCGTGGGGGGCAGCACACACGGGCCAGCGGGGAGCGTGGGGGGCAGCACACACGGGCCAGCGGGGAGCGTGGGGGGCAGCACACACGGGCCAGCGGGGAGCGTGGGGGGCAGCACACACGGGCCAGCGGGGAGCGTGGGGGGCAGCACACACGGGCCAGCGGGGAGCGTGGGGGGCAGCACACACAGGCCAGCGGGGAGCGTGGGGGGCAGCACACACAGGCCAGCGGGGAGCGTGGGGGGCAGCACACACAGGCCAGCGGGGAGCGTGGGGGGCAGCACACACACAAGCCAGTGGGGGGGGGCAGCACACAGATAGCAAGAAGCTTCACCTGTTCAGGGCGCTCGGCAGCCTAAAGAGCTGTCCTGTGTCCGGGGGGCCGCCGCCCCAGGTGGGGTTCCTTCACAACGAAAAAAAAAGGATTAAAGGATTATTACAGGGCACCCATCTGACACCCGTCTTCCCTCTCCAGTCAAAGCCAGAGCTGCACTCAACTCAGATCCTTTATCCGGGCGACTAAAGGGGCCGCTCTGGATAGCAGCAAGATAGTGACTGCAGCTCTAGAGGTGACTGGAGGATAAGACATTATGTAACCGCAGGATAGTGACTGCAGCTCTAGAGGTGACTGGAGGATAAGACATTATGTAACCGCAGGATAGTGACTGCAGCTCTAGAGGTGACTGGAGGATAAGACATTATGTAACCGCAGGATAGGGACTGCAGCTCTAGAGGTGACTGAAGGATAAGACAATGGGGTACCAGCAGTGGATGACATAGGTTGAGCCCCCACATTACCTTCTCCAGGACTCCTGGTGTGGGGACAGGTAGGACGCACTGTAAGGAGAGCTGTCCACGTGACTTTGTTAAGGAAAGTCATTAGAATGTAACCCCCGCAAAGTATCCGGGGTCTCACGCACACCGCACGCAGAGCTACTGTCCTCTGGTGTCAGCGGGAATCAGACCCCCTACAACAGAGCAGCAGAAAGGAAGGATATCTGCCGCATGTAGCGGCGCAGCGGAGACATCATCCGCCGAGCGTCTCTGTGCTGCACCCTCTCCACTAAACCATGATGACGGGTGCCCCGCCTCTCCACTAAACCATGATGACGGGTGCCCCGAGGGTCCAACGGTGACGGGCTCTGAAAGACACGAAAGGAGCGGGTAAAGAAGGGAGGACGACGAGAGGAGCGGGTAAAGAAGGGAGGACGACGAGAGGAGCGGGTAAAGAAGGGAGGACGACGAGAGGAGAGGGTAAAGAACGGAGGTAAGGAGGAGCGGGTAAAGAAAGGAGGAAAGGAGGAGCGGGTAAAGAAAGGAGGAAAGGAGGAGCGGGTAAAGAAAGGAGGAGGAGGAGGGTAAAGAAAGGAGGAGGAGGAGGGTAAAGAAAGGAGGAGGAGGAGGGTAAAGAAAGGAGGAGGAGGAGGGTAAAGAAAGGAGGAGGAGGAGGGTAAAGAAAGGAGGAGGAGGAGGGTAAAGAAAGGAGGAGGGGGAGGGTAAAGAAAGGAGGAGGGGGAGGGTAAAGAAAGGAGGAGGGGGAGGGTAAAGAAAGGAGGAGGGGGAGGGTAAAGAAAGGAGGGGGAGGGTAAAGAAAGGAGGGGGAGGGTAAAGAAAGGAGGGGGAGGGTAAAGAAAGGAGGGGGAGGGTAAAGAAAGGAGGGGGAGGGTAAAGAAAGGAGGGGGAGGGTAAAGAAAGGAGGGGGAGGGTAAAGAAAGGAGGGGGAGGGTAAAGAAAGGAGGGGGAGGGTAAAGAAAGGAGGGGGAGGGTAAAGAAAGGAGGGGGAGGGTAAAGAAAGGAGGGGGAG